>NW_026652289.1:100285841-100420338 GCF_009828535.3 Hylobates moloch | reverse complement strand
AGAACACTTGGACACAGGGCAGGGAATATCACACACCAGGGCCTGTCATTGGGTGGGGGGATGGGGGAGGGATAGCATTAGGAAAAATACCTAAACGATGAGTTAGTGGGTGCAGCAAACCAACACGGCACATGTATACATATTTAACAAACCTGCACATTGTGCACATGTACCCTAGAACTTAAAGTACTAAAAAAAAAAAAAGAAAAGGAAAAGAAACCCCATCTCTATTAAAAATACAAAATCAGTCAGGCATGGTGGTGCACACCTGTAGTGCCAGCTACTTGAGAGGCTGAGGCAGGAGAATTGCTTAAACCCAGGCAGTGGAGGTTGCAGTAAGCCAAGATTGCACCACTGCACTCCAGCCTGGGCGACAGAGTGAGACTCTGTCTCAAAAAAAAAAAGAGAAAAATTACGTAATGACAAGCAACCAATTCACAAAGAATATACAAAAAATGCATAATAATCACATATCTAACAAAAGAATATAGGAAGTAAAATCTGACAGAATAAAAGGTATTAGATAAGTCCAAAATTATGGTTGGTGGCTCAGAGTACCCAAGAACTGTAGTATCATATCAAAAGTTCTTTTGAATCAACACTTTTCTCACTGTAATCAATAAAGCAGTAGGACTGAAAATCAGTAAAGGATTAAAAAGCCTGAACAACACCATCAACCACCTTGACCCAATTGATATTCATATAACAGGCCACCCACACAAGAGAATATTATTTTCCAAAAATATGAAACCTTCACCAAGATAGACAATATTCTGGGCCTTAAAACAAACAATACATTTAAAAGAATTAAAAATCATATGAAGTATAACAGAATTAAAGTACAAATAAAGATTTCTGAAAAAAATCCCATTTGGAAATTTTTATAAAATCTCTTCTAAATAATTAATGGGTCACAGAAGAACTTACAAAGAAAATTGGAAAATAGTTGCAATTGAATCAACATGAAAAAACATCATATCAAAATTATTGGGATGCAGATAAAGCTGCCCTCATAGTGAAAGTTTTAGCATTAATGCTTATATTTTAAAACTATAAGAAAGGCATGGTAGCTTATACCTGTAATCTCATCACTTTAGGAGGCTAAGGCAGAAAAATCGCCTGAGGCCAGGAGTTGGAGACCAGCCTGGGCAAGAGGGGGAGACCCTGTCTCTACAAAAAATAAAAAATAAAAAAAAAGCTGGGCCTGGTACCACATTCCTGTAGTTTCAGCAACTCAGGGAGGCTGAGGCAGGAGGATTGCTCCCATCCAGGAGTTCAAGGTTACAGTGAGCTATGGTTGTACCGATATACTACATGCTGGACAAAGAGTGAGACCCTGTTAAAAAAAAAAAAAAAAAAAAGAGAGAAAGAAAGAAAAGGAAATCAGTAAGTTCTCAAATCAGTGATCCGAGCTTTTATCTTAAGAAAGCAGAAAAATTTTAAGGAAAAGTGAAAGAGCTAGTACACAAAAATTTGAAAAGAAGAACAAAATTGGAGGACTCACTACAAGATTTCAAGGTTTACTATAATCAAGTAACCAAGACAGAGGGTGATATTGGTGAAAGGACAGACATAAAGATCAGTGGAACCAAGCAGTCCAAATACAGACCCTTATATATATAACCAGCTGATTTTTAACAGAATTGCAAAGGCAACTCCATAGAGAAAAGATCGATTATGTTTCTAAAACATAATGTGGAAAAGGACATCTATTGGAAAAAGAAAACAAAATCTCAATCCATGCCTCAGAACATACACAAAAAATTAAGTCAAAATGGATAATAAACATAAATGAAATATTGAATCTATAAAACTACTACAATATAATGTAGGATAAAGTCTTTGTGACATTAGGTCATACAAATGTCTCAGAGATTAGTCAATAATTTTTGTGGACTGTGAATCATAAAAGCAAAAATTGATAAATATTTGTCCATCAAAATCTTTGAAAACTTTTAAACTTCAGTTCTTCAAAAGACCATGTAAGAAAATTAAAGACAAGCAACAGACTGAGAGAAAAATATCTGAAAAACTCTTATCATTTAAAGGTCTCCTATTCCAATACATAGAACATTCTGAAAACTCAATATGAAGAAATCAAACAACCCAGGGAAAAAACTTTGTGAAAGATTTGAGCAGATACTGTATGAAAATAAGGAATGTGGATGACATATAGGCACATAAAAAGGTGTTCTACATTAGTAGTGCTTGGGGAAAAACAAATTAAAACCACAATGAAATTCCACCACACACCTATCAGAATGGCAAACAAAAAACCTGACAATACCAAGGGCTGATGAAGATGTGGCACAAACTGGAATCCTTATTCATTATTGCTGGGAATTCAAAAACCGTGTGACTATTTTGGAAATGAGTTTGCAGTTTCTTAATTTAAATGTATACTTACATGGCACAGCAACTCAACTCCTAGGTATTTACACAAGAAAAAGGAAAATGGGTTCACGTTAAAACCTATATGGGAATGTTTATAGCAACTTTTTTCAAAGTCACCAAAGACTGGTAACAAGCTAAATGTATTATTCATAGTTGCCAAAAAGTGGAAATAACCCCAAAAATGTCTTTCAACTGGTGAATGGATAAACAAATTGGTATATCCATGCAGTGATACACTACTCGTTAATAAAAAACACATGGCAGAAAGGATGACATAAATGAACTGAGATGTGTAATTCTACGTAAAAGAAGCCAAACACAAAATGCTTCATATTATATGGTTCCACTCATATGATATTTTATAAAGGTAAAACTAGAGGGATAGAAAAGAGGTCAGTCGTTGTCAGGATCTGAGGATATGGGGAATGGCTGATTTCAAAAGGGCACAAACAAATTTCGGGGAATGATGGAACTGCTCTATACCTTCATTGCGGTGGTAGTTACATAACTATGCATTTCTCAAAACTCATAGAACTATCTAGTAAGAATGGTGAACTTTACTGTATGGAAGTTGTACCTCAATAAACCTGAATTAAAGAAAAACTAATAAAGAAACATCAAATAACAATATAATTAACCCCAAGAAAATTAGGAAAGGAAAAAGAACATATGAGACAAATAATTTAAAAACAGAAGTAAAATGGCAAACGTAAAGTCAATTGCATAAGTAATTACATGAAGTACGAACGGACTAAGCACACCAGTGAAAAGGCAAAGATTTTCAGACTGTATTTTAAAAAAACAACCTGTGGCCAGGCACGGTGGCTCACGCCTGTAATCCCAGCACTTTGGGAGGCCGAGGCAGGTGGATCACCTGAGGTCTGCAGTTCGAGATCAGCCTGACCAACATGGAGAAACCCTGTCTCTACCAAAAATACAAAATTAGCCAGGCGTGGTGGCAAACGACTGTAGTCCCAGCTACTCGGGAGGCTGAGGCAGGGGAATCGCTTGAACTCAGGAGGCGGAGGTTGCAGTGAGCCGTGATCGTACCATTGCACTCCAGCCTGGGCAACAAGAGCAAAACTCCGTCTCAAAAAACAAAAACAAAAAACCATGTGTGTTGTTATCCTTCAAATGTAAGTACAGAGACTGAGTGAAAGCAAAAGAATGGTAAAGATATTATTATGCAAACAGCAACCTAAAGAAAGTTTGTGGTTATATTAATATCAGACAAAGTAAACTTTAAGGCCAGAAGTGTACTAGAGATAAAGGATGGCATTTTATAAAGATCGAGGGGTCAATTCAACAGGAAAACACAACAATCCTAAATTTTTATGTCCATAATAACCTAGTATCAAGTAATATAAGCAAACATTAGTAGAAGTAAAGGAGAAACAGGCAAAACCTTAATCAGTTTAATATACCTATCTCTGGTGTGTTAGATGCAAGAGGATAATTAGATAACAAAAATTAGAAATTATATAGAATATTTGAACAAAATGATTAACCAATTTGACCTACTTGATATATCGATACGACACTACACCTAACAACTGTAAAATACAATTCTTTTCAAGCACATATAAAATGTTTGTCAAAATAGGCTATATGCTGTGCATAAAACAAGCCTGAACAAGCTTCAAAAGTACTGAAATCACATAGGATATGTTCTCAGACCACGGTGGAATTAGCCTGAAAACCAACTAATAGAAACATGACTAGAAGATCTGAAAATGTCTGGAAATTAAACAAAGCTTTTCTAAATAAACCAGTAGTCAAGATAATGAAAATGAAAATGCAACTCATCAAAATTTATGTGGTGTAGCTAAAGCAGTGTGTGATGGTTACTGAATTATTGCCTCTCTGCTCCAATTCCTCGTTTGCCTGTTGTGTGAAAATGGGTTTTGGCCCTTTAAATATTTATCCTTGCCAGTTGGAACTTTGTCATTAGAGGGCACTAGAAATACGCCGCAGGAGGAAAAGGTTTTTTGCTTCCTGGTTCTGGTGTGCTTGCTTCTCCAGGATGCATAGTTTTCCCTAGTACCAAGTTTCTATAGTTCAGTGGCCAGCCACGCCCAGCAAGCAGCAGGCAGTTTTGAGGCAGAATGCCTCCACTGAGTCATCTCCCCATGAATGTCTTTCACTGGCACCCCAGAAGGTGGATTTCCAGCACATTTCGTCAGTACAGCACCATGGCAACTTCTCTGCCATCCAGTGAGCCACAGCAGTGCCCTCTACAACAGGGTGTTGATCTTAGGCCTGGGTGGCATATTCCTTGGGTTGGCTATCTCAGCTCTAAGGGGAGAGGCTGTAACCTACATCTACTATTCCTATATCCTTTGGGATCCTCTTCCTGCTAGCCAATCTCTCATTACTTCAATGACCTGGTACAGTTAATAATTTTTTTTTTTTTTTTTGAGACAGTCTCTCACTCTATTGCCCAGGCTGGAGTACAATGGCATGAGCTTAGCTCACTGCAACCTCCCCTTCCCAGGTTCAAGTGATTCCCATGGCTCAGATTCCCGAATAGTGGGACTACAGGTACATGCCACTGCACCCGGCTAATTTTTGTATTTTTAGTAGAGATGAGGTTTCGCCATGTTGGCCAGGCTGGTCTCGAACTCCTGACCTCAAGTGATCCACCTGCCTTGACCTCCCAAAGTGCTGGGATTACAGGCATGAGCCACCGCGCCTGGCCTAATAATTATTTATATATATTTTTTTTGGTTAAAATTACTGTGTGGCTTCTCTCTGATTGGATTTATTTAATTCACAATGATTAGAAGAAAGTTGACTTTACATGCCTATATCAGAAAAGAAAAAAAATTAAAAATTAATTTCTAAGTTACCATCACAAGAAGTTAGAAAAAGAACAGAAAATAGAGGGAAATTAATAAAAATGAAAACAGTAATTGGTGAAATAGCTGACATAAAATTGAGAAAAATCAACAAAGCCAAAGCTTTTATTAAAAAAAAATACCAATAGATTTGATAAACTCTTAGCAAGACCAGTCAAGAGCAAAAGTATAAATTACTAATATCAGAATGAAAGGGCAATATCCCTACAGATCCTACAAAACTAAAAAGATAAATCAGAAATATTTTGAATAATTTTGTATAAACACATTTGACAATCTATATAAAATGAATAATTTATATAAAATCACATCATCTAAACTGATAAAAGAAAAATTAAAAGAAATAAAAATCATTGTTAAATATATTCTATCTACAATTTAAAACTTACCCTCAAAGAAAATTTGAGCTTGGATATATTTAGTGGTGAATTCTCCAAAACATTTAAGAAAAAAATATCAATCCTACATAACCTCTTTTAGGAAAGAAAGAAAAAAACGCTTCCTCCTAATTCATTTTTTTGAGGCTAGAACAACCCTAATACAAAAATATGACAAAGATATTATAATACAAGAAAGTTACAAGCTAATAGTTCTTATGAACATAGGGACAAAAATTAGAACAAAGTATTAAAGAATCAAATCCAAAGAATATGTAAAAAGGATAACATAACCAATTTGGTTTATTCTAGGAATAAAAAATTGGTTTAAAAAGTTAATCAATATAACTTACTTCGCTAAATTATATTTGCTTTTATTATGTAAATAATAAAATAATAATGAAAGTAAAAATCACTGATCACCTCAATAGATGCAAAAAGGCCTCCAATTAATCACTAGTTCATAATAAAAGTTCTCAGCAAATTTGAAATATAAGCAAACTTTTTAATATGATAAAGTTTAAGTGCAAAAGGCCTGCTGCTAACATATGTAGTGGTGAAATGTGGAATGCTTTCTTCCTGAATTCAGAAACCACTCAAATATATTTATTTTCATTACTTGCATTAATCATTGCACTGCAGGTCCTAGTCAGTGCAACAAGGCATGAAAGAAGAGTCGTGAGGTTGGAAAGAAGGAAGTAAAAGTGTCATTTCAGATGACGCGATTGTAAATATAGAAAAACCCAAAATAATATATACACGATTAGAATTAATGAATTTAGATAAGGCACTGAATACAAAATCAATACATGAAAATCTATTGTATTTGTATGTGTTTGCAAAAACAATTGGTAAATAAAAAATTTTAAACAATATTATTAACAATATCATTGGAAAACCTCAAATGTCTGGGAAAAAATTTTATAAAAGACACGTAAGATCACTAAAGTGAAAACGGCAAAACATTTCAAAGAAAAATTACATAAGATCTAACTAGATGAATAGATATACCATGTTCATGGATTTGGAGACTTAATATAATGAATTAATTTTATAATTTAAAATCTATTCTTCAAAAGTTACTTTACTGATTCAATGCAATCCCAATCAAGATCCTAACAGAGTTTTTGTGGAAATTTATTAGAGATTTCAAAAAGTTATATGGAAATGCAAATGACCTATAGCAGCCAAGAAATGAAGAAGAATAAATTGTTGGAAGATTTATCATATCAGATAGCATGACTTGCCATAAAGCTACAATATTTAATGCAGTGTGGTATTAGTACAATAATAGATACATATACTAAAAGGGAGAGTCTAGAACTAGGCTCATACATATACTTGATGTACAACAAGGGTGCCACTGCAATTTTGTAATAATAAGATATTTTTTTCAATAAATGATCCTGGAGCAATTAGATAATTCACATGAAATAGACTTTAACCTTAATTTACACTATCTACAAAAATTAATACTGATTAAATTATAAACCTTCATGTGAAAGAAAAACAGTAATATCCAAGAAGGGAAGTCAATAAATTTTTTCTGTAAAGGGACAGACAGTAAATATCTTCAGCTTTGTAGGTCATACAGTCTTTGTTGCAACTACTTAACTCTGCTGTTGTAGTCCAAAGGAACCCATAGACAACACATAAATGAATGAATGAGAATGGCTGTCTTCCAACAAAAATTTATTTACAAAAACAAATGGCAGGTCACATGGGCCATAAATTTCTGACCCCTGCTCTAGAAGATAACAGAATAATTTCATGAGATTGGGTAGCCAGTGATTTCTTAAATAAGATTCCCCAAAAACATAAAACATAAAAGATGGATTAATTCAAGCTCTGAGGTTCTGTTTATTGAAAGGTACCATTAAGAGGATGAAACAGCAAGACATAGTTTAGTAGAAGATAATTTGCTATCTATGCATATTTATACATGTATTATATATGTTTTATATATACATATATATTGCATATCTATCCAACAAATAACATATCTACAATATCTAAAGAACGTCTACAAATCAATAAGAAAAAGGCAAATCAATAAACAAAATGAGCAAAAACTTGAGCAAGCATTTTACAAAAGAGACTATCAATATGAATATAAGCACATGAAAAGATGTTCCATATAGTTAGTAATCAGAGAAATCTAAATAAGAATAAACCATAATCAGATATTAGTATATCCCCAACAAAATGGAGGAAAGGAAAAAGAGTGACACAAAAATAAATGTGCAAAAATCGCTAGCATTCCTAAACACCAAAAACAGGCAAGCCAAGAGCCAAATCATGAATGAACTTCCATTCACAATTGCTAAAAAAAGAATAGAAAACCTAGGAATACAGCTAACAAGGAAAGTGAAGGACCTCTTCAGGAGAACTACAAATCACTGCTCAAAGAAATCAGAGATGACACAAACAAATGGAAAAACATTCCATGCTCAAGGATTGGAAGAATCAATATTGTGAAAACGGCCATACTGCCCAAAGCAATTTATAGATTCTATGCTACTCCCATTAAACTACCGTCAACTTCTTCACAGAACTAGAAAACACAATTTTAAAATTCATATGGAACCAAAATAGAGCCTGAATAGCTAAGGCAATACTAGGCAAAAAGAACAAAGCTAGGGGCATCACGCTACCCAACTTCAAACTATACTACACGGCTACAGTAACTAAAACAGCATGGTACCAGTAAAAGAACAGACACATAGACCAGTGGAACAGAGTAGAAGACCCAGAAATAAGATCACACACTTATAACCATCTGATCTTTGACAAACCTGACAAAAACAAGCAATGGGGAAAGCATTCCCTATTTAATACATGGTGCTGGGAGAACAGGCTAGCCATATGAAGAAAACTGAAAGTGGACCCTTCCTTATACCATATACAAAAATCAACTCAAGATGGATTAAAGACTTCAATGTAAAACCTAAAACTATAAAAACCCTAGAAGAAAACCTAGACAATACCAATCAGGACATAGGCATAGGCAAAGATTTCATGATCAAGATGCCAAAAGCAATTGCAACAAAAGCAAAAATTGACAAATGGGATCTAATGAAACTAAAGAGCCTCTGCACAGCAAAAGAAACTATCAACAGAGTAAACAGAAAACCGGCAGAATGGGAGAAAATTTTGCATTTTATGCATCTAACAAAGATCTAATATCCAACATCTACAAGGAACTTAAACAAACTTACAAGAAAAAACAACCCCATTAAAAAGTGGGCAAAGGACATAAAGAGACACTTCTCAAAAGAAGACATACATGCAACCAACAAACATATAAAAAAAAGCTCAACATCACTGATCATAAGAGAAATGCAAATCAAAACCACAATGACACACCATCTCACACTAGTCAGAAAAGTTATTACTGAAATGTCAAAAAATAACAGATGCTGGTGAGGTTGTGGAGAAAAAGGAACACTTTTACACCGTTGGTGGGAGTATAAAAGAGTTCAACCATTGTGGAAGACAGTGTGGCGATTCCTCAAAGACTTGGAGACAGAAATAACATTCAATCCAACAATTTCACTCCTGGGTATATACCCAAAGGAATATATTAACAAATTGTTGTATTATAAAAACACATGCATGTGTATGTTCATTGCAGCACTGTTCACAATAGCAAACACATGGAATCAACTAGATGCCCATCACTGATAGACTGGGTAAAGAAAATGTGGTACATATACACCATGGAATACTGTGTAGCCAACAAAAAGAATGAGATCATGTCCTTTGCTGGGACATGGATGAAGCTGGAGGCCATTATCCTTAGCAAACTAACGCAGGAACAGAAAACCAAATACTGCATGTTCTCACTTTTAAGTGGGAGCTAAATGATGAGAACACATGGACACATAGAGGGGAACAGAACACACTGGGGCCTATGGGAGAGCAGAGGGTGGGAGGAGGGAGAGGATCAAAAAAAAAAAAAGTAATGAACTACTAGGCTTCTTACCTTCGTGATGAAATAATCTGTACAACAAACCCCCATGACACACATTTACCTATGTAAGAAATGTGTATATCTTGCACATGTACCCCTGAACTTAAAACTTTTAAAAAAAATAAATAAATAAGTAAAAATTAGCTTAAATTCAGTATTCACCTCAAACTTTTCAAAATCTATTTCATACCTATAATTATATCCCCTTCTAATTTCTGATGCTGATAACTCTTTTTTTTTTAACCTTGGTGAGACATTCCAGACTTTTGACATTTTTGGTTCTTTCCAAAAAATCATCTCTTAGTTTTATACAAATTTATCCCACCCCAACCCCCAACATTTTATTCATGTTTTTTTTCTTCAGTAATACCCTTGCTTCTACTTCATGTATTTTTTTCCACTAGCTTTTTAAGCTTTATACATGATTTATTTCTAGCCAATCTTTTCTTATTTTTAAAACACGCATACCTGGCTGCATTTTCTCTGAGTATATGTAGATTTTGATTTGTATTGTTTTCATTGTCATTCTTGCTGTTGCAGTTAAATACACTAGCTCTGAATCATGCTATCTAGGTTCAAATCCCAACACTGTCATTTATGGATTGTGTGCCCTTGGCCGGGTTATTTAGTACAGCTTTGTGTTTCAGTTCCTCATCTGTGAAACGAGATGATAATGGAATCAACTTCCCAAGATTACTGTGAAAATGAAAAGATAATCCATGTAGATCACTTGGCATAATGCTGCTTGTAGAATAATGTTCAATAATTTTAACATATTATCATTTGTAAATAATTTATAATTTCATTTTAAATTTTTTTGTATTAGAGTTAAAGGAGTGGTTTTTATTTCCAAGTTTATAAACAATTTGCTTATTAATTACAAATTTTATTTCAGTATAAAAAATGTGACCTGAATGATTTATCTTGAAATTTAACATTTTCTTTGTGTTTTAGCAGCTAGTTAATGTTTCATGTGTGTTTGAGGAGACTATGCATTCACTGTTTATTCATTCAAAGTCCTTTACTCGATCAAGCTTCTTTGTTATTCTAATCCTCTCTACCCTTACTCTTTTCCTACTCGATCTATCAATTTGAGATGTGTGTTAAAGTCTTCTAAAATGGCTCTGTATTTTTCATTCCTACTTATATTTCTATCATTTTCACTTTATGGGTTATAAAGATGACATTTGATGTTATATTATTAGATTTATAAAGGTTCAGTATTAGTAGAGCTTCTTACAGAATTGTATTTTTCACCAATGTGAACACTTTTTATCTTGTCAAATCCTTTTCACATTATTCTTTTTTGTCTAACATTAATGTTACTATATTTGTTATCCTTATTAGAACTTGCCTGATGTATCTTTCTACGTTTTTATTTCCAACCTTCTTTTTAGGTGTCTTTTTCTAAATAACATATAACCAGATTTGCTGTTGATGTTTACCAAATTTGAGATTCTTTTTATTAAAGAAATTCTGTCCATTTGTCACGTACTGGAATTACTGATGGCTTGACTTTTTTTCTGCCATCTGGTGTTCCATATGTGTGTGTATGTGTTTATCATATACACACAGCTATATAAAAGTTATAAAACATACAGCTTTTAGAACTTACCTCCTATCTCTCCATCATGCTTTGTCCCTGCCATCTTTATGTTGCAATCATCTAGAACAGGGGTTCGCCTGCCCCCTCCTTTTGTAAAGTCTTATCGCACATTCATTTACATATTATCTATGACTGCTTTCACACTACAACAGCAGAGCTGAGTGGTTGCAACAGAGTCTATATGGAACACAAAACTGAAAATATTTACTATCTGGTCTTTTACAGAAAACATTTGCCAATGTCTAATCTAGATTTTAATTTTATGCTATGAATTTTAAATATATGTCATATTTAGGCAAATCATCTCTTTTCTCTCCACTGATTCTTGAATGCTTCACCTTCATCTTTCTTGGATTCATCATTTGTTAAAATTTATCCTATAGTCATCCTTTCAAAGAGATTCTATTGGTGATATACAAGTCCTGAGTTTATTTCAAAAATCATGTTTTTAAATTTCTGGGGTCATTGTTTCATTTTCATGGATGTAATATCTTGAGCCTCTTTGAGGGTAATTGTTATATTTGTGATACTTTTAAGTATATATTTTACATACAATATTTTCTTAAAATTATAAAATTTATAAAAAGAATTTGTATTCATCTTTTTAAAATTTATAAACTCTTTCCTTAGGTATTATTTTTTCTGAGTTTGGTGTCTCTGCAAACTTGTATTATTCTTGCATTGGATTATTCTTTTACTTTATAAATGAGAATCCCCGTTAGCTCTCTCCTTCTGCTCGATGTAGGTCAACTTGTGATTATAGGTGAAGCGAAGGGCATATTGCTGGGGAGAGTGTTTCTTTTCAGAGTGAGGAGCCTCCCTGTGCCTCCTGGGGTCCACTGCCACTCTTCTGTCCGTTGGCTCTCAGAATCCACAGGCTCACTATTTAATCTGTGGACAATTACGAGCAAAAGAAGTGAATGTGAGTAGCAGTCCAGCTGCTCCAAATGCAGTGTTTCAACTAATCACTCTGGCCATTACCCTAGGATGTCCTATTCATAGAACCTGCTCTCTCTGAGCTTGTAGCATCCCTGAAATTTCTCCTACCTCCTCAGCAATCTAGAGCCAAATGAGTATGTATGGCACAGTTGCTCTAGTATGTTTTTCTAAAGTTTGATCCGATCTCCTGAAAATTTCTCATACACTTATGGCATTTTTTTTGCTCCCAGTCCTGTTACCAATTAACCTCACCCCCTTTAATCTTTTCTGTCATTTCATAAGATTTGGTAGAGGCAACTTTCCTGCAGGCTGGCATCTTGATTTACTCTTCATACACAGGATTTTTGAATTAACTCTTTCAAAACACCATTAAATATAATTTGTGAGTGATAACCTATATGCTTGCCATTTTTATTTCAAAACATTTAAAAAGATACTCAAAGTTTCTTTGACACAGAGAGAAAAGTGAAGCCCTACTCCAACAATTCTCTGAGGGGAAAGTCTCAAGTCACTTGCCTTTAACAATACATTGGGTCGTCTATTCCATTTTTTTTTAAATGTTCTTTCATGGGAGTGGGAGACACTGATTGTGAAGAGCTGTAATTTTTAGCCACTTTTCCACCTTATACATTGGGCAGCGATAAGTGACATTTTCAGTCAGATTTGCCTAACAAGTTCATCCTGTTATGGAATTCTACTCCCCTCCCTGCCATACCTCAATTCCTGACTGCTGAGTAGCCTGTTCAGAGTACATCAAGAGCCAACTTTAACAGCTTTAATACTCATTAAGAGAACTCTTCTGAGAGTAGCTAGAAAGCACAGACCCTCATCTCTAATATTATTTGGGGTTTTGAGTCCCTGGATAGCTGGTGTCATTTGGCTTTCTTTAGGGACCTCAGAAGGGATACGTGTTTAAAATTCCTATAAATATTGTGTAAGATTTTCCAGCTGATTGTGAAGACCTTCCATTCTTTCTCCTTTTTCAGTTCTGGGGTTGGTATTTGGAGGGGGTTAAAGTCAGACACCTCTGTACACTCCCAGAACTCTCTGACATAGCACGTGTTGAACCTCTCCTTGTTTTATGGTTTTTGGGGTTCTTTTGCTTGGTGTAGGCAAAATTTTTTCTTCTTGCCATCCAATGGTGCCTCTTTCCCTATCTGCTTTGTGCATTTCAAACACACAGAGTTTGAATGTCCTTCTGTGCTCTGATCAAGGAATTTCTTGCAGCAGCTATCTTAGGTGCGGTGTGGCTTTTGGTGATCATGACCTGTGCTTTATCAGATTATAAAGTAGTGGCATGTAAAAACTAGGCTGCCACCACTTTCGGTTTTCAGGGCTCCTGTCATTTTTAGGGCCTTATCCCCAGCCATCAATCTATTTCTTCCCTTCTCCTCTCTACCTCCCAGAAAAAAAGGAAGGGAAATCCATAATTTATTTGGCTTTTACCATGTGTAAAGCATTGCGCGGAGTATTTTCAGAAATATTTTTCATTAAATTATCAGTACAACTGAGTGAAGGAGTTATTATCCCCACTTTTACCAACTGGAAAACTGAGGCTCAGAGAAGCGAAGAACTTGCCTGAGATCACAAAACTGGCAAGTGGTAGAGCTGAGATTTGGATCCTAGACTCTAAATTTGGAAGCCCGGGGAATCTCCAGGAGGGTCAGCCTCAGGCCTCATCTGCCCAAGAGTGTGGATCTGAATTCAGATAAGAAACTAGAGGTTACAGGAAGCATGTAGCGCACTCTTTTCCTTAAAAGGAACAAAGCTGGCCAGAGTACCTTTAAATCTGGAGAATTGTAGCACCAGATGTCAGGCTGAACAGATACAGTTGGCTGCTTGAAAAATTTTTGTAAAGTCATAGAGACATGAATTTTAAGTACAAATTAACTATGTTCTCAGCTCCTACACTATTATTATGAATAAGATATTGAGCTTTCTTATTAGCCCGTTCTGCTTTTTCTGACATTCTGCTTTTATTTCGTGGCTGGACAAAAACAAAAAAGCTTTTACTTATAGCTCAATTCAACAAACATTCATTGTTTGGCGACTTTGTGGGAGGGACTATAGCATATGTCGGAGATATAGAGAAGATTAAAAACATACTTCCCGACCAAATATAGCTTGTAGTACTGGAAGTCAGGTAGAGGGAATGTAGATGCAACAAATAGGCAAACAAACCTACAATTAGCCTACAATGAGATAGTATGACATAAGGCTGTACAAGGTGCCACAGAACCACAGAAAAGAGACAGCTAACACAACCTGGCTGGGAGTGGGTAGGGAATGGACAAGGGAAAACTGCTGAGAGGATGCAATTCTTGACAAATGAGTGAGCCCTTCACACCAGCAGGACCATAACTTTATGTGTAAGACTCTCTGGGCGGGGGAGAAAATCACACTAACTAAGGAAGTAATGAAAGTCTTCTCCTGAGTGTCTGAGAAGATAATTCAGTTGCTAGAGCTGCACTGGAGCGTAAAAAAACTTTTCACTCCCCAGCTCCCCTTAAGTTTCTATGCCGTCGCTTGTATGTCTGTTCCTGGATTTCTGGGTGGTTATCCTGAATTTCCCCAAGGCCTGGCCAATAATCCATTCCTCTTCATTTGCACCTGCTTTCTCTGCTGCTCCATCAGGAAACGTACTCAGCTTCTATCATTCCCTGGGCCTACTGCTCCTACCAATACTAAGCCACTATCTTATCTTCTGTAAGCCCTCTGAGCTCCTCTTCACACAGCTTCTGCTTAATCATTGCCTCTTCTGGTTGTTGTCTAATGGTTTCTGAGGTTAGCTTTCTCTTGTGTATCTTTTAGCTACTGTTTTTACTCCCAACTGCCTAACCTTCTCTCCTTATCGTATTCATACTCTCCAAAAAAGGAATCAATTCGTTAGCTAATTACTAACGTCTTCCTTGGGCAAAGGTTTTATTGAGTCAGCTCATAAGCCACTGTCTAGCCAGAAGATTGATTGCCATGGTGTCAGATGTTGAGCCCTGTTCCAACCAGGGGGCCAGGGTTACAAGAGACAAGGACGGAAGCTTACATCAATAGAGCCAGGCTCGGAGGGGGACTGTGGATATGGCAGACAACCTGAGGCTTTGCTGAATTAGAAGAATGACACTACAGGCATAATTCGAGGCATTTTAAATGGAGAAAACAATAACATACTAACATCAGCCACAATATAACACTGGCATAACTTCAGGAGATGTTAAGGGAAAAAGGGATGAAGAAAAATAGAAATTCATCCTTGGGAATAAACATTTATGTACAGGGAAGAGCAAAGAAAATAGATCTAGTCTTGGAAAGGAGACAGGTTGGCCCACTTCATAGGAAATTACCTTTCCTGAAATCCACATGAAGAAAATCCAAAGACATCTTCTTCTCAAATACATGAGGAGTGACTTACAGAGTGTGGTGTCATGGTTCCTTGGCCTAGCCAAGTTGACACATACCCAGCTATTCAAATCATACTCTAAGCTGGATGTTGCTGTAAAGGTACGTATTTTGCAGACGTGGTTAATTAGCTACAATCAGTTGACTTTAAGTAGATTATCCTAAATAATTTGGGTGGGTCTCTTCCAATCAGGTGAAAGGTCTTAAGAGCAAAACTGAGATTTTTTTTTTCTAAGGAAGAAGAAATTTCACCTGTGGGTTGCAGCATCCACTGCGCAAGGCATTTTGGCCTGCCCTACAGATTTCAGACTTGCCAGCCTCACAATCACATAAGCCAATTCCTTTAAAATATATAAACATACAAATATAAAATATATATCTCCTACTACTTATTCTCTCGTAGAACCTTGCTTTGTACAGAGTACAGTATGGAAGCACAAACTCCTCAGATTAGCTTGAATAGACTTGGAATTTGGTACCCCATGTAACCTTTATCATCAGCTGTTCACTCCAATTAGACCAGTCTCCTGTGTGTCTTGTCATTTGCATGCTCACTTTCCTGCTTCTACTCACACTGCCTTTCCCTTCGGACTTGTCTCCATTCTTTCTCCCACCTTTATAAATCCTTCATTTTACTCACACTCCAGCTCCATCCCAAGTCCTCCACGAAGCCACTTTTAACTTTAGCTCCTTTTGCTCTTTCTCTAAACTTTCTTAGCAGTTATTAGCTACGCCATTCACTGAAGATTTTAATCTTATATATCTCACCTACCAGTGTCTTTTTTATATAGTATCCACCACTAGGAAGTATAAACTTGCAAGTACAAATTGGGTGTGCAAGACATGTCACTATTCTTTAAATCAAATTAAATTTACCACAGACTTAAGTGATCTCAGCCTTAATTCTGCTGGAGTAGAAGGAAATCCAATCTCAGTTCTTACTGGGCTTTCCTCTCTTCCTAGTACTGCAGTAGAGTTTGAAAGACTTATGTTGAGCCTAGAAAATGGAAGATGGACTTTGACATCCTCACTGGTTCCTAGAAGCCAGGCAATTCCTCCACTTACGGGCCAAGAGAGGCAAGGGAATCCAGCCTCCCTAACGGCATTGTGCATCCCTATGAGGTTAAAGTATCTCCCTGGGGTACTCTTATTCTCACTACTGGAACCCCAATCTTTGATTTTCTACAGTTCATGGGAATTTTTTTTCTGTAATTCCACCTGCCCATAGATGCTGCTTCTTTCCTTTTTTTTTTTTTTTTTTTTTTTTGAGATGGAGCCTCACTGTGTCGCCCAGGCTAGAGTGCAGTGGCGCAATCTCGGCTCACTGCAACCTCCACCTCCCCGATTCAAGCAATTCTCTGCCTTAGCCTCAGCCTCTCGAGTAGCTGGGATTACAGGCACCTGCCATCACACCCGGCTAATTTTTGTATTTTTAGTAGAAACGGGGTTTCACCATTTGGCCAGGATGGTCTTGAACTCCTGACCTTGCGATCCACCCGTCTCAGCGCCCCTTCCTTCCTTCCTTCCTTCCCTCCCTCCCTCTCTCTCTCTCTCTCCCCAGATGTGCTTACCTTTTTAACCCCCTAGCAACATCTCCTCAAGGAGCAACAAACTTGGAAGACAGATTGCTGGGTCCAATTCCAGAAATAACATTGACACTGCATTCTAAGGAGTCCTGTTCCAGGAGGCTTCATTTAAAATGTGAATGGTGCCCCCTGGAGTTGCCTAAGGGAAAGCTCTTGTCAGACAACTTTCTACCTAGTAACACAAAGTTCCCTTGAAGCCTGCTTGGAATGAAAGAGAGGGAAAATATAAGGAGCTTAAAACCCAAATAAATAGCTCAATAAATTATCCTGTCACACACCTTTTGTTTTTTGTTTTTATTTCACTTTTAAAAATATGTATGGGCTGACATGTGTAGTGTTCCAATTAGATTATGAGCTTCTTGAAAATGAGAACAATATTTTATTTACTACTTATTTTTTAATCTTGCTAAGGTCCCAATATATAACTTGTACATAGCAGGTTCTCAAATGTGCCTTGAAAGGAATGGAGGAATGATCGACTTTGTGAATTATTGGTTAGGCCCCACCTGTTCAGACTGCACTGGCACTGACTTCCTCACTGTAGGATTGGCTCTGGTGTCTTTTCATTGTCACTTTTAGTGTTAAGTAAATAACTAAAACACTTTTAGTGTCACAATTTAGTGTTTTTCTTTATCTGCTTCTGTTCACAGCCACTCCTTTCCTGAATTTCTGAGATATCAAATTTCTACTTGGGACCTTTCTGCCCAAGTTAAAGTAAACACTTCCTTTAAAATTCATGTAGATGATATTAACTTGAACCTTCTTTAACACAAAAGAGTTGAAAATTACAACATAAACATGTATATGGTGCCAACAGTGGAAAATTTCTAAGTGAAATCAAAGCGGGACCTGGCATTCGTTTCATCATACTACTCACTTGAAGAGCTGAGTACATTATGTGAACTTTATCCCATTAATCCTTAGAGATAAGCAAAAGGACTTGAAAGAATGACTTGTATAGATAGGGTCAAATAGCCAGGTAGTAACAGTGTTAACAGCCTGCTGCCTTGCCAGTATTTGAATAGTTAGGCTACTTAGCCTTAACACTGGGCTATACATTGTTTTAATGACATAATGACATATTTGTGCTCTAACAGGAGAATTCACATTTTCACAGCAAACTTACATTAGCACTCCTGGTATTGAGAACATGTATCCAAATTTGCCAATATTAACTTAGTTCTGAACCCCCCAACTTCCCTCTTCTGTAATCTTGCTGCTGCTTTTATTTTTCTCCTCTCCTCTTCACTCCCTCCCACATCCTCTTCTCTCGAATGCTATTAAAGGCTGAAAGAAAGCTCAATCATATTACAGCACTGAAACTCATATATATATATATATATATATATAGGGCTAGGAAATGAGGGTTAGGTAACTACTAAATTTCACAAATATATATATACGTATATATATATATATAAGCCCTCCTAGGAGTACTTGCACTTTGAAAGACAACAGCCTAGCTGAAAGAAATTATCCATCACTTTCTGCTATCAAGGAAGATTTGGGGGAGGTGAAAAGTCTTCTTTCCTTGTTCTCTTAAATAACATGTAGGTCATTACACTCTACTTTCACCATCTAGAGGATAAAGTTTGCAATGGAAAAAGACAGAAGAAGTAACGATCAGGGGAAAAGAGGATGGGGGAGTATTTTATTTTTATACTTAAGTTGGGAAAGAAGGAGAACAGGGTAGAACTTTACCTTTTCCATATCTGGTAAACCACTGTACTTTGTGGAAGTGAAATGTATACTTTCAGCACTTAACCAGTATGTACCAATAATGAAACTGACTTTCAGGCCTTCTTTTGATAAAACAATCCTAACTATAATGCAAAGTAACATTTTGTAAAGTGGGTTTTTGTCTCCCTCTCCTTCTTTTCCCTCCCCTATACTCATTCAGGATCCGATCACAGAGTCAACACCGGGCTATGCATTATTTCTTCAGCAAACAGTGCCCTTTCATGGCTTCACACCAGTGCTCACGTTACTCCCTTTACCTGAAATCGTCTTCCCTCTGTTGCTCTGCCTACTCAACTCCTATTCATCCAACAAGACCCAATTAAAATGCCAGCCATGATGCCTTCTCCAGTTCTTCTACCCTGAACAAGACCAATCCTTCCCTCCATTATGACTCCACACTAGTGGATAGTTTATATTTCATAACTCATCATCTTATATATGTTAATGTTGCTCTACTTCACCAAATGTAAACTGCTTCAAGATGGAGCCAGGTCTTATTTATTCATATTTTCTGTGCCTAATACTGCTATATATCAGGCATGATAAATGTATATACTACAGTCTGGACAGTATAACATTTTTAGTTTCATAAAGGAGACAAGGTTTACAAACATAAGACAGCAAGACAATATAATGGATTGGGCTAGGAAAATGAGGGTTAGGTAACTACTAAATTTCACAAATATTTATCAAATAGCCAGGAGTCAGGAATTATGTCCTGGGACTAACAGGATAAATAACATAGTCATTTCCTTTGAGGTGCTCACAATCCATCTTGTAGATACTCTTTAAACATGGACAGCACTTCCCTGGTTTACCTATCACTTTACATGTTGTTCGTTACAGCAACCCTCTGATGTACATCATTATTTTCATTTTTATAGAGATGGAAATAGAGGGTTTGAATTCCCAGGTCTTCTGACCCCAAGGCCAGGTTTTTCTACCCCACTACATCTGTGTTCCTCAAAATTTTCCTCTGGTGTACACTTTCCCAGTAGAGAATAAACGTAGGCTCCTCAGGGTTGGGAAATACTTGTGTGTTATCTTAAAAAGTCATGCTTACTACAATGTCTTACCTTATTTACCAGAGAGTCAAAATGATGCTCAGAGAAAATGAGCCACACTGATTCTGGGTCCTTGAGGGTCCTCAGTACAGGGTTTCACAATCAAAGGAGTCCACATAATATGAGACGCACATGGCTACACTCCTGCCTTTATTCAGGGTCCCTGGGTTTGGCTTGAGTCCACACCCAAAATTTTGGGTAACTTCATCAGATTTCTTAATGTCATAATTTTATTCATAGTCTTCTCTGAAGACTGGAACAAAACACCCACTGTATTCCCAGATGTTAAGTGAGTAGTGAGGGCTGCCCCTTTCCTCCCTGAAAGGGTTTCTCACTCTGGCAATAAGGTCTCCTCAGTCTGATACTCTCTGCCACCCCTCCCCTTGCTGGTCTCCTTCAACTCCCTGCAGGTCCTGGAAGGCCGGAAAAGGCTCACGACCACACTCCGGTCAGCACCGCCGCTAGAGGGCAGCCCGCGGCTGCAGCTTCGTGAGCCCTCTAGTGGCTGCTGGGGTGACCTGGCTCTTTTATGGAACCCATTAAAAACTCTCAGAAGTTGCACTTGGGAAGCCAGCCTGTGTGACACCCGGTAGCGAACTTTTTATAAAACGTCTTGGTTCTCAGCTTCCTTTCTTAAGGCCTTTGGCCAGACCTTATATACGTTACCCCCTTGATGAGTCTCCCACTTCCTAAGGATCTCCCCCTCCCAGGGTGTTGCAGCTTGGAGCCATCATTCTCTCTTGGCAAGGCAAAAAATTAGAACCTTGGGGAACTTGGCAACTTTCCTCAACGTGATATAGGGCACACACACACACACGTATATATATATATCTACATTCAAGATTTTTCAGCGTAATTCCAGTTTCAGCATAGTTTGCAGGCTCTGGAATTAAACTTCCGGGACTCAAATTTTGGCTCCTGCATTTACTAATTGGGTAATTTGAAGAATGTTAATTAACCTAAGCTTCCATTTCATCTGTAACAGAGGGAGAATAATAATACCTACATTATACACTCTTGGGGAGGAATAACTATGATAATGTATGGAAAGTGCTAGTCTGGCACACAAAGTGTTCAACAAACATTAGCTATTTTTATTCTTCAAAGCTTCTGTCTAGTGCACACCATGTCTATCAATTTGGTCCAGAAAAATACTGTCTTTACACACCCACATGAAGATATGTATGCAAGATGAATGTCGTAAACCACCTATCGTTTCCTAAAGTGGCTAAGCTAATAGAGACCTTAGAGTATGGAAAAGGGGGCTCATTTGTGTGATGCAATTCGTGCAATGGGTAGTTGGAGCACAGCGTAATCCAAGAGGCCACGGTGGGGGGGGGGGGGGTGGCTGGATTTCGCACACAGGTGTTCTTCCTCCCCGCACCCCCACTCTCAACCCTCACCACGTGCAAGCATTCGGTGTCAGTCTGGGTCTTGAGTCTGTGGGCCAGGACAGAGGGCACAGTGGACAAAAGCAAGAGGGTTTCAGGCCAAGGCAGGGAACTGAGAACTCAAAGGCCAGGCAACCCAAGCCAATCAGATTCACCATCTAAAAGGTGGCAGAGCCTCACAGCCCAAAGTCCACACACAGCAGGAAAGTGGCCAGAGGATCTAACAGGTAGAAACCTGATAGAGACTCTATCAGAAAAGTTAAAGCTGAAGGGCTCGTAACACCCACGGGCCCAAAGAAAGGTCAGTGTGAGGGGAACAGCTGTTCCATTTGGTGCCAGAGGCCCTGGCTGTTGTCTTCTACATCCACGCAGCCTCCCTGATCAGCCCCACCTAGAAAAGCCAATTCTTCTGCTCTTAAAGGAGACTTGACTTATTTGTGGCAAAGCTATCATTTAGGTATGAATGGGAAGGGGGGGAATGGTGCGGAGTCTGCGGGGGGGAGGGCGGGTGTTCAACGGGCTCCAAAGGAAGGAGCTCGTGGCTGACGCCTGAGCCTCCATGTTGTGAGTACTACATGCGTTTCTTTCAGAGGCAGGCAGGGGCCTTGGCTGCAGGGACCCTGACAAGCCGCGACTCGAGCTATGCTTTAGAGCCTGGGTTGAACTGGGAGCGGTATAAAGGAGGGAAGGCATTCCTGGAAAGGGGGTGGGGTGGGGTGGGGAGGTGGAGGGGAACAGCATGAGCAAAGGCACGAAGGAAGAATGAATCTGCTGCGCGTTGAGGATGGCATGGAGACTTCCCTGATTGGAGCCGGGAGTTCTTGCAGGGGGATGGAGGCCGCTATGATTGGATAGCTAAAGTGGGGCCAGATTTGGAGGGCTTTGAATGCCCGACCGAGGAGCACTCAACCCAGCTCCTGACTCGCAATTTCCGTTCAAGACCGAATTACCTAAATGGTGGTTAATTCCAACGGGTGTTCTTCTTTGGGGGCTTCTGAAAAGTCAGTTTATCGTCTTACCTGCTTCAGTGCTCTTCCTTCACTCAGGGAGGAAGTCATCCTCACACGTGCAGGGGAGGGGGGGATAATGCTGATTTCTCTTTACTTGCTTTGAAGCTGCCTCCCCCGCCCAAATCCCATTTCCACGCCAAATATTATTAAATTTGGTTTCTCCTCCTCCTCCTCAACGCAAGTTCTCTTTCTCTCGCCAGCACCTCCCCCACGTTTTCCTGCTCTCCACCAGCCGGGCCGGACTCCTCCCGGCCCCCAGCGGCGCGCTTCCCTGGCCCGCCGGCCCGCACCGCCCTCCGCGCCCTGCGCCCCCCTCCCGGCCCGTCGCGCCCGCGGCCCGCACACCCTGGTCCACGCCCCCCCGGCGGAGCGGTAGGTGTTGTGCGGTCTGCGCCGGGCCGCAGTGCGGCTGCGCGCACGGGGCTGCCTCCGGGGCTGGCAGGGCAGCGGCGGCCGCGGCGGCGGCGGCGGCGTGGGGAGTGGCGTGGAGCGGAGCGGCGTGGAGCGGAGCCTGGGGCTGCAGCAGCACGGGGACCTCGGAGTAGAAAGCCCCGGGCACAAGGAAGGAAGGCCCGGCCGCCAAATCCCTGAGCAACCGTTCTTCTTGGATTTCGGGGGGAGCCTGCCCCCCCCACTTCGTCTTCAAACGCCCCCATCTCACCCCCCACAGCCCCGGCCGCTGACGGGAGGAGGCGGCGGCGGCAGCAGGGGGCTGAGGGGCGCCGCCATGCCTCTCCCGCGGTGAAGCGCCCCGGCCGTGAGGAACCGCTGGTCTCCCCGGTGATGTCCCCCAGGCGGCAGGCGAAAGCGACTCACTCGAGCCCTGGGGTAAAGGCCTAGCTTATCCAGCTTCCTTCCTCCTCCTCCTCCTCCTCCTCTTCCCCTCCCCCTCCCCCTCCCCCTCCTCCTCCTCTCCCCCCTTCGTCCTCCCCTCCCGGTCTCTTCCCTCACCCTTCCCCGCGCCCCCATCTTTCCCTCCCTCCCTCCCACCCCTCCAGCAGCGATGGCAGAGGAACAACAACAGCCGCCACCACAGCAGCCTGATGCCCATCAGCAGCTTCCCCCCAGCGCCCCCAACTCGGGGGTGGCCCTGCCAGCCCTTGTGCCCGGGCTGCCAGGGACAGAGGCCAGCGCGCTGCAACACAAGATCAAGAACTCCATCTGGTAAGAGGATCCTCCATCGCTCGGGTGAAAAAGCCCAGGCACGTTGCTGCTGCAAAGTGGGTGGGGGGCGGCGGGCGGGGGAGCGGAGGAGGAGGCTGATGCGTTCATTGAATGTGGTTTTCCCCAGTCGAGTGCACATTTGTAGGACCTCTGGAGGTGTGGGGACTTTGCATCAATCAGCCCCTGTCTCCTTAGCTAAAAAATGCTTTTACCCCCTCCTCAATTGTGAGTGCAGGTAAACAAGTTTTTTGGTTTTATTTTTTCGCTCATTGTGACAGAAATATGGGTCGAAATTAAGTCATATTGCATGATGGTGGCATGAATTTGGAACTGGAGAACGTGAAATGTGTTTACTCCTTTTTGCAGCCATAGAAGGAGGAAGAAGTGTATTGTGAATTTTCACCAAACAGATACTGTGCGTAAGAATATTAATATGCAGCACAAAACCTAATGTGACTCTTCCTTTCAATTGGGTTAGCTGCTATTTCTGAATGTTTTTGCCTCCCGTATTCTAATATTAAATTTCTTTTTCAGGGAGTTTATTCTTTGCATTGATTGTGAAGAAAGTGCTTTTTTAGTATAAAATATTTTAAGATGGTAGTTTACAACAAAGTGTTTTTTTTTTAATTAAAATACAGGGAATCAAATGTCTTGCCATTTGTATGTCTTTTTAAAAGAAACCATTGATGGAATATCTTTCGCTATTTTACTTTCTTGTATGAAAATTTCCAATATTTCAGCATTAAACTCCTAAAGTCTAGTGGGAATCTTTTAATAATTAAATACACTAAGTCCATCCACTGTTAGAGCCATTGCAATATTCTTTGAACATGAACTTGCATTGTTTTGTAGGATCTTCATTAACTGCCTTTTTTTAAGTGTAGCAATATTTTTTAAATAGAAAGTAATATTTGGAATTTGGTCTAAGAGATTGCTTTTAATAGAAGTTTAAAAAGATAATTTTATATGGTATTTTAAAAAGCCTTGATTTTGAAAATGGAAATGAAATATTTGCAGGGCCATCATTGAATATGAGTACTAAAATATCAAAACTCATTTTCTCATTTTGAAAACATATCGTAAAGCAACTGGCATTGCATGTACAGTGTTTACACATTTTTAAAGTGACAATTTTTAAATACAAGATTAAGGTTGGTTATATAGTAATTTTCATTATTTTCTTGGCATGCATCCATGCCGTCATGATGCTGATATGAAGTAGGTCAGTACAGGCTTTAATAGTTTCATCAACAGTAGTTGGCAGTTGAATATCTTACTTAAAGTTTTAATTTTAAAATGAAGTTTAAATATTTTAAAGGAGAATTTTTTTGGCTTTGACAATAGTCATATTGTGGCAACTTGAGTAGGTCTGATAAATATGATTGGGGTGTGTGTGTGTGTAACAGAAAGCAGGCTTTATTCAATGGATACCCTCACCCCCTTTTTAAAGCTATAATTTAAAAGAAGAGATGTTGAATATCTTGCTTGCCATCAAGGTTTTCACAAAACCAGTGTGTGTGTGTGTGTGTGTGTGTGTGTGTGTGTGTGTGTGTGTTTTTAACCTCTAGTAACGTGATGTAACTTTGTGTTTCTGAAATCATCATTAAATTGAATTAAGCACCTTGGTTTTACCTTCAGATGTGGGATATCCAAGTTAATGGACTAAAATCTTTTAAGAGACAAATTTTAAAAGTTGAATTAGTAATGCATATTTTAACTGATTATGAGAACAAGAGGGGAAAGGAATCTTTATAGTTTTAAAATAAGTGAGTTGTGGAGGCAACTGAGTGAAATGTTTGAATAATGATGATAGTCGAGTGCACTTTTTGGCAAATGTGTAAGTTTAACTTTTTTTTTTATGTTGGCACATCCATTACAGCCTAACTGCTCTGACTTTAACATGAGAAAAACTTCTGAAGTAGAGTGCACTCCAGTTTTTGGTACTTGCTCTGAAAAAATAATGGGCAACAAACACGTGAATCTCAAAATATGAAATTTTATATTTTTGTTTTAAAATTGTAATGGTATACTTATTAGCATCTAATGTTCAACTTTAGAAATCCTATTTGCAAAAATGTTTTTTATATACTTAAAATTTCGGAATAAACATTTGTAGATAATAAACAAAATTAGTGAATATATTTAATAGTCTCATACCCCCTGCTCCAGAAGAATAGATTTATATTATTCATCAAGTGACTATATAAAATAAAGATATCAAAGTGAAAACTCCTTTACCACCATATTCTCCTAAGAAATAGTATATATGTATTAAATTTAAATCATTTTTAATAGATGATTGCAGTTAGATATTTCACATTTTTGAGGCAATATTATTTTACAAATTATTTTATCACCTGATAATATTCTAAGAGACTATCAGTTTTGTACTACTTCCTGAATCATCCTTTGGTACCATTATTAATGAGAATTTAAAATTACACTCAAAAGAAATGTGACATTTAAAAATTATCAAATGGGTTTTGCATTTGGTTTATCATAGTTTCTAAATTACTGGGCTTGCATATCACAAACAAGTCTGTACTTGTCCTCCTACTCTACAAATATAAATATAGTATGTGATGTAGGCCTTTGGACAATAAGTTATTATCAGTTCATAATTTATTCTGTTTATTAAACTAAAATACTGTTGATAAAAGTATGTGCATTGAAATATCAGGCATTAAATGAGTCTGGAAAAAAAGCATTCAAAGTTGAGTGGAAAAGAGTTGGAAATATATTTTAAAGGTAATTATAGAAAATAAGGTTAGTACAAAATTGACAGTGTTGTTATGTTGCTATAATATGGTTATGAATACCTTCAACTTAACTCTAGGTTAACAAGCTTGCATGTTTCTTACCCTTACTCCTTCTTACTCCATAGACCAAAGGTCCAAATCACTGACACTACTCACTAGAAAGGAGATTTCTTAATAGGCATGTGCTTTAGTACTGAATATGCTGTAAGATTATTTGTATTTTCTAAAAAGTGGAATTCCAAAATTAGCTTTTTGTTGTTAAAAAAAAAAGAAAACTAGTAACCCATGTATTTTACCTAAAACAAGGCCACAACCCAACCTAACTGCAAACTTCTTTTAGCTTAAATTGTACCCCTCTTTGGTTACTTCAAAAAAAAAAAAAAAAAAAAAAAAAGGAAAGAAATACCCACGCAAGTTTTCCCTTCCTCTTATCTCTCAGTGTCTTCCTAGTTCAGTGAAAACTTTAGTGTAAGCAACGGTAAACACATTTACTAAGTCCTTTTATTTACCTTTTTAAGGCAGTTTTACTTGAAACCCGATAGAATACAATTGCTATGGAAAAAATAGGATTGAGATAGTTTCTGCATGTTTGTGAATTGAGATCATACCTACATGAGTGGGAGTGAATAACATATTTGCAGTGAGGCTGTAACATAGATACAGGTTGATCATCCCTAATCCAAAATCCCCCAAAATTCAAGATGCTCCAGAATCTGAAACACTCCAAAATCCCAAACGTTTTTAGTGGCACAAGTGAAAAATTGCATACCTGACTTCATTGTATCGTGCACAAAGTTATTTAAAATATTGTATAGGCCAGGCGCAGTGGCTCACACCTGTAATCCCAGCACTCTGGGAGGCCGAGGCGGGCGGATCACCTGAGGTCAGGAGTTCAAGATGAGCCTGGCCATGGTGAAACCCCGTCTCTACTAAAAATACAAAAAATTAGCCAGGGGTGGTGGTGCCCACCTGTAATCCCGGCTACTCGGGAGGCTGAGGCAGGAGAATCGCTTGAACCCAGGAGGCGGAGGTTGCTGTGAGCCAAGATCGCACCGTTGCACTCCAGTCTGGGCAACAAGAGCAAAACTCTGTTTAAAAAAAAAAAATTGTATAAAAATTACGTTCAGGTCATGTGTATAAGGTGTATATGAAACATAAATGAATTTCATGTTTAGACTTGGGTTACATCCCTAAGATACTCATTACACATACGCAAATATTCCAAAATCCAAAATAATAGATTGGAGGCACACTAGGCACAGTGGCTCACGCCTGTAATCCTAACACTTTGGGAGGTCAAGGCAGGCAGATTGCGTGAGTTCAGGAGTTTGCGACCAGCCTGGGCAACACAGTGAAACCCTGTCTCTACTGAAATACAAAAAATTAGCCAGGTGTGGCATCGTGCGCCTGTAGTCCCAGCCAGTTGGGAGGCTGAGGCAGGACAATCCCTTGAACCCAGGAGGTGGAGGTTGCAGTGAGCCAAGATCATGCCACTGCACTCCAGCCTGGGCAACAGAGTGAGACTTCGGTTCAAAATAAAAAACTAAAAATAATAAATAAATAAATAAATGGAAGCACATATGATCCCAGGCATTTCAGATAAGAGATAGTCAACTTGTATTAAACTTGTACCTGAAAATTCAAAAGAAATCCTGATGTTTTATTTTAGAAAATATTCCAATACTGCATTTACTCAAATTTAGGGATTCTTAAAAGAATTTGTTATCAATTACTGTTTTAATTTCTGTAACTTTATTTGCAGGTGAGACCTCATAAGCCTCTTCTTAAAATGGTCATATAAGATCTATTGTTTTGACCACTTTATGGAAACAGATAAACGATGACAGAAGACCTATAAGATTCCACTGATTCCTTATTAGACCCTGGAAGAAATGCTAGGGTCAGAGTTCCTTATCTTTATTCAATCCTGTAAGGCATATATACTTCTGTATCTGCTATATTTAAGGCTGAAAATTAAAAGTAGAATTATATATATAATCTATTTTGGATGTTTTCTGAATTCTAGTTAAAACCCAAATTGAACAATTTTGTTTTACTTTCTTACGATGATGACAATCAACATCTAGATTTTAAGTGATTAATCTCTTGTTTCCATCTTAGTTACAGGGAGCTATGTTTGGTGATCCGGAAGGTTTACATAGTGATGCCGTATTTCTGATTTCAGTCCCCCATCCTAGAATGCAGTGGTTCAGTTTTATTCTTGGTTTTTGAATCAGGTAGTTTATTAACTCTGTTGAGAAATATTGTTCCTTCAACTACAGTGGAGAACATGTACTATAAATTCATAACGTTAGAGTTTACTTTACCTGGAAGTCTATGATTTTCATTTTGCTTTAAAAATAGAGACCGACTAGCACATCAGCTGGCTTCCGTGTATTTTTGATTAGTAGGTTGACGTCCTGCCTACCCTGAGTTTAGCCTGTCTTCATTACCAAGCACACAAAAGACTTAAGATGCATTTTGCATATCCGTATTGAAGCTAGCTGTGTCCCAACCCGGTTTCTGGTTCCAGAAGGAAGGCAGTTCCTTGCTCTTCTATGATTTTAAACTGATAAAATTGTCTTCCCTATTGACAAAAGTTAATTGCAAGTTAAGCAATTCCAAGCCTGTTGATTTTCTTGTCTTGTTTAGGTTGGGTAGTGGATATGTACATATGTAAATGATTGACCAGTTTGCTGTCTCCATTAAAAGGTGTCTTGAATGATGGTATGTGCAGGACTGATTTGGTTTATGTCTAACTGTAAATTTTTGGTGTTATTTGGGGAAAATGAGCTTCATAGTGGTAGAAAAGACAGAAGTGTCTTGTTATGAAAGATGCATTGGATTAAGAATTATGTTGCATTACTTTTCCCATTAGAAAATAATATTGCATGCTAAAATTGTGCAAATGAAAATTAAAATAAGCCTTATCATTTACTTATATTTGAGGACTTTAAGCAAGAAGAGTTTGTAAATACTTAAATGAGTATCTGCTGTATACAAAGTCTGCCAGAGACTGGCATTTGAGGAATGCCCGTTCACTTGTAATAGTAACCTTGTAAAATTGACCTAAGCAAAAATATGCAGTAAAACTTCTCTTTTATTCAGTTAGAGGACCAGGAAAAGAAGTGACAAGTGTCAAAGTATGCATTGTGAAAAAAGTAGACCTTAGTTTCCTCATTTACAAAATGAGAGATTTGTGCTAAGTGACCTTGAAGGTTCCTGAGATTCTAACTCTGTTACTAAATCAAGATTGACAACAATAATAAAACCATAAGCACGGTGAAAGACTAATATAATTAATCATAGGCAATCAACAGAACATTTTCATTGGATGAATTATTAGGATTTGTTAGTGTTTCCTTGGGTGTTAGCTGAGGAGGACTTGCTTATTGCTACCTTGTGCAAGGGTTCTGTTATGTGAGATTAACTGTGCAAATCTTTATTGAGCATATATTACATTTAAAGTAGTTAAGAGCTGTTTATTGTGCGAAAGTAGGGCTATGCAGTAATCCTGGTTGTTGGGGAGTTTACTAACTGCTGGTTGAGAGATTGTAGTAGGGAGGCTGTTTGTGTGCTGCTTTTGTTTTGTCTTCTTTTATAAAGAGATTCTCAACGTTTAACCTTATCCCATAATAGTAATGTAATATTTTAAGGCAGTGAATGTCATATTGTAGATTCAGTTATATAAATAAGAAAAGTATGTACTCTTTCAGAATAATTCAGTGCAGAGTTAAGCTTCACAGCTATTCCTCTTCATCTAGGATAGACATTTTAATAAGTAATCGTGACAGAATGTTCTTTGTAAATTATAAGGAACATGATAGTAAGATGGTTATTCCACATCTCTTAGCAAAGTAGACCACTCTTGTCCAGTGCCTCCTATTCTACCATTCTCTTTCTGTTTAGTCTTTTAGTTGCTTTCTCTTCTGCTTTTTGGAGGGCTCTAAGTTCAAGTTAAAGATGAGCAGCATGAGCCAATAGGAGGAAGAATCTTCCTGCCTTGTATAGGATAATAAAATAAGGAGCAATAAGCACTAAGGCCTTAATGCAGTTACTTGCTGACTATGAGATGAAGATATTCGGCACTCAACCCACATAAATAAAAACCTTAAAACATGATTTTTCTTTTTTTGTGACTGTAAATAGGCATTTACTTTTTCAATTTCATGAACTGTATGCCTCCTATTTGTGAGACAAAATAGAAACATGAGGTTTGGTTAATTATGTACAACCTCTCTATCAGGCATCTATTACTGTAGCTCATATAGATATATATATAACAAAAAGTTGTGTGGGAGGTGAAATTTTGTATTTCCTCGTAACTGAGCACGAACTGAAAAATGCTGATAATTCCTTGCTATTTGAGTCTTGTTTTTTTCCTGAGTGCAGAGAGTGAAAGGTCAGAAAGTGGCAGATTCCAATCTGTTATGTCTTGGATTTTTGGAAGGCATGAGTCCATATGGTACACAGTACCATGTCTTCCAAATAGCCTTATCTAAAATAAAAAAAAATAAATTATCTGAACCCGTTTGTTGTCTGAATTTGGATAGCAAGGGTTTAGATTGCAAAGGATACCTTTACACCCGTTCCAACACAGGATTAGCAAATTGATTTGAACTTGCATGCTAAGTCTGATTGATTAGTAATATTTCTAGCAAGGGCATGGGAATAAGAAGTAATGATACACATGCCCTATAATTGCCACCCTTTTTCTTTCCAAAATCAGTAATTTTTCATTTGAGCTCTCTTATAGATGAAGCATTACAGTAATGGCTATCTTGGGGAGGGAGAGTCACTAGGGCTATTGTCTTGCAATTTATGATGCCTAGTTTTAAGGTATAAACCAAGCATGGAGAGCACTTGGGTTTGTGTGTTTTTCTGTTTTTCTTTGGCTTTTCTGTTTTGAGCACCTGTATTGCCAAGTAGCTACAAGATGAGAACAGGGCACTTTGGGAGGCCAAGGTGGGCAGATCATGAGGTCAGGAGATCAAGACTATCCTGGCTAACATGGTGAAACCCCGTCTCTACTAAAAATATAAAAAATTAGCCAGTCGCAGTGGCGGGGCCTGTAGCCCCAGCTACTCAGGAGGCTGAGGCAGGAGAATCGCTTGAACTGGGAAGCAGGGGCTGCAGTGAGCCGAGATCACGCCACTGCACTCCGGCCTGGGCGACAGAGTGAGACTCCATCTCAAATAAAAAAAAAAAAAAAATCAGAACGGGATTACTGTATGAAGTGGCTGCTTCAATTTGCACTATCCATAACCCTTTTTCTTTGCTTCCATTATCTTATTTCTCTGCTTGTGTATGTGCTGGTCTGGTCCCATTACCTGCTACCTTAAGAATGTTGTTTCTGCTGATATAAGTGTCTAACTTTAAGATCCAGCTTGTGAAACATGTCTCACGAACCTTTTGTCAACTCCCAGGGGAACAATGATCTGAGTTGTATAATTTAATTTCTTTCAGTAGTTTAGACTGGCCTTACCTAAGGTAAGTCCATTTTAGTGAGTTTTTACAGAATTTAAATGAAACGCTCTCATTTTCTAATACGTAAAGTTGATAGGAATTTGGAGATTGAATATATCTGAAACAAAGTAATCACTTGCAGAATCAGTAGTTTACAATATAACAGTAAAATATGTTATTTCTGTATGGCAACACCAAGAACTTACCATTGTTTTTGCAGTATGTATGAAATTTAAAAATTTAATTGGATGAGTGTCACTTCAGTGACATCTTGCTTAGAGTAAAGTTGGTGCTTCTGGGAACCTGAGAAACGTATTCCAACAAGATGCTTTAGTTAATGTAAGTGAATCACTTCCATAATTTGATTGTAGTCATTAGATCTATTAAGAAGATATATCAAAGCAATCTATGATCAAAATTTAACTGTCAGACTATTAAATACATGTCCTTTTTTCTGAAGCAGGAGCTACTAGCAAGCAGCATTTTAGGCAGATTTTACATGTACAAGTTTTTAAGAAGTCAGAAGGTCAAAGATAAATTCTGAATTTATAGAATCATGTAGTCAGGGAAAACTGAATTCAGTACACATTTATTTTAATGACTGCCACATACAAGGCATAAAAAGGTTAAAAAAGTATAAGACATTATGCTTACTGCTTTAAAACATTCACCCTCTTGTGTGGTAGACTCATCAATTGAATTTATCCAAAGTAAGTTTTGTTAAATGCAGTAATGGCGTATAAGCAGTGGTATAAACAAATACAGAATTAGGTGAGGGAGAAATTCAATGAGGACATAATATTTTTACTGACAAAATTCAGGATAGTGGCCTTAATGAAAAATCAAGGGATGGGCTATAAATCCAAACACGCTTAACAGTATACTTACTTGGTCATTGTTATTCTCACTAGCAGAAATGAGATTCAGAGTTGATGATGACAGTGAGCTTTGCCAATAATATGAATAAATAGAGGAAAATGGCTTGGGAGAAAATGTGCTTGACTAAGGAATAGGATTTCCACTAACTAATCACAATCCTCTTATGTTAAATTTTGATCTACGAGTAGAAGAAAGAATATAAAGTAATAGTAGAGAAGAAAAGGATGTGAGCTGGATGGGAACTGAGGCAGAGTACGAGAGTACAGGTTGCCACAACCAATGTCACCTTAAACTTGGCCTTTCACAACAACCTTTTTTCTATGCCTTAGTACCTTGCCACCTCAAATTGCTTTCATTTACTCTCATTTCATTTACTTTCATTTCATTACTCATTTCAGTTACTCTAATTCTTTTGATAGTAGATACCACTTTTCCTTCTTTCCATCAGTCTGGCAGCATTGGTTTCATCTTTTATTTTTCTCTCATCCTCATGTCCAGTATTTTAACAAGTTTCCCAGTTTGCAGTGTAGCTTAAATTTCTCCTTGTCTTCCTATTTCCACGGCTGATATGGTTTGGCTGTGTCCCCACCCAAATCTCATCTTGAATTGTAGCTCCCATAATTCCCACCTGTTGTGAGAGGGACCTGGTGGGAGATAATTGAATCATGGGAGCAGTTTCCCCCATACTGTTCTCATGGTAGTGAATAAATCTAATGAGATCTGATGGTTTTATAAAGGGAAACTTCTTTCACTTAGCTCTCTCTTTCTCTCTTGTCTGCCGCCATGTAAGATGTGCCTTTCACCTTCCACCATGATTGTGAGGCCTCCCTGCCACGATCATGAGGCCTCCCCAGCCACGTGGAACTGTGAGTCCATTAAACCTCTTTTTCCTTATAAGTTACCCAGTCTCAGGTATGTGTTTATCAACAGTGTGAAAACAATTAATACAGTAAATTGGTACCAGTAGAGTGGGACACTGCTGTAAAGATAACCCAAAAATATGGAAGTGACTTTGGAACTGGTAACAGGCAGAGACTGGAACAGTTTGGAGAGCTCAGAAGAAGATAGGAAAATGTGAGAAAGTTTGGAACTTCCTAGAGACTTGTTGAATGGCCTTGACCAAAATGCTGATAATAATGTGGACAGTGAAATCCAGGCTCAGGTGGTCTCTGATGGAGATGAACCTGTTGGGAACTGGGCTCTTGCTATGCTTTAGCAAAGAGACTGGCAGCATTTTGCCCCTGCCCTAGAGATTTGTGGAACTTTTAACTTGGAGGAGATGAGTTAGGGTATCTGGCAGAAGCAATTTCTATGCAGCAAAGTGTTCAGGAGGTGACATGGGTGCTGTTAAAAGCATTCAGTTTTCAAAAGGAAACAGCATAAAAGTTCACAAAATTTGCAGCCTGATGATGTAATAGAAAAGAAAAAACCCTTTTCTGAGGAGAAGTTCAAGCCTGCTGCAGAAATTTGCATAAGTAACGAGGAACCAAGTGTTAATCACCAAGACAATGGGGAAAATGTCTCCAGGGCATGTGAGAGGTCCTCATGGCAGCCTCTCCCATCACAGACCCAGCAGCCTAGGAGGAAAAAATGGTTTCATGGGCCAGTCCCAGGGCCTCCCTGCTCTTTGCAACCTAGGGACTTGGTGCTTTGCATCCCAGCTGCTCCAGCCATGGCTAAAAGGGGAAATTTTTACATAGATTTCAGAGGATGTATGGAAACACCTGGATGTCCCGACAGAAGTTTGCCGCAGAGGTGGAGCCCTCACGAAACCTCTGCTAGGGCAGTGCAGAATGGAAATGTGGGGTTGAAGCCCCTACACAGAGTCCCCACTGGGGCACTGCCTAGCAGAGCTGTGAGAAAAGGACCACCATCCTCCAGACCCCAGAATGGTAGATCCACCGATAGCTTGCACCGTGCACCTGGAAAAGCTACAGACACTCAACACCAGCTCATAAAAGCCACCAAGAGAGAGGCTGTATCCTGCAAAGCCACAGGGGTGGAGCCACTCAAGACCATGGGAACCCACCTCTTCCATCGGTGTGACCTGGATGTGAGACATGGAGTCAAAGGAGATCATTTTGGAACTTTAAAATTTGACTGCCCCACAGGATTTGGGACTTGCATGGGGCCTTTAGCTCCTTCGTTTGAACAATATCTCCCATTTGGAATGAGAGTATTTATCCAATACCTGTACCCCCATTGTATCTAGGAAGTAACCAGCTTTTTGATTTTACAGGCTCATAGGTGGAAGGGATTTGCCTTGTCTTGGGTAAGATTTTGGACTGTGGACTTTCAAGTTAATGCCGAAATGAGTTAAGACTTTGAGGGACTGTTGGGAAGGCATGATTGGTTTTGAAATGTGAGGGCATGAGATTTGAGGGGGGCAGGGTGGAATGATATGGTTTGGCTGTGCCCCCACCCAAATCTTATCTTAAATTTAGCTTCCATAATTCCTACATGTTGTAGGGGGGACTTGGTGGGAGATCATTGAATCATGGGACGATTTCCCCCATACTGTTCTCATGGTAGTGAATAACTCTCATGAGATCTAATGGTTTTATAAGGAGAAACCCCTTTCACTTGACTCTCATCTTCTCTTGTCTGCCACCATGTAAGACGAGCCTTTTCCCATGATTGTAAAGCCTCCCCAGCCATGTGGAACTGTGAGTCCATTAAACCTCTTTTTCTTTATAAATTACCCAGTCTCAGGTATGTCTTTAACAGCAGCATGAAAACAGACTAATATGACTACCAAGACCGTAATTCAGTATTTCACCATCTCATTCCTGGATTATTACAGCAGCAACATAGCTGTTCTCTGCCCTTGTCCTTTTTCCCCACTGCACTGTGCTGTATATTGCAGTCAAAATAAGCCTTCTTGCTATTCACCAGCATTCAACATCCACTTCAGTCCCTCAGGCAGCTCACTGTTGGCCTTATATTCTGTGATCCTACTTTCATTCCTGCTTTACATCTTTTCTGTTTTACATCATTTCCTTGTCTCCAAACCCTATTTAATTACATCTTTTTTTTTTTTTTTTTTTTTTTTTTGAGACAGAGTCTTGCACTGTCACCCAGCCTGGAGTGCAGTAGCACGATCTCGGCTCACTGCAAGCGCCACCTCTCCCGCCTCAGCCTCACAAGTAGCTGGGACTACAGGCACCCGCCACCACGCCCGGCTAATTTTGTTTTTGTATTTTTAGTAGAGTTGGGGTTTCACCGTGTTAGCCAGGATGGTCTCGATCTCTTGACCTAGTGATCTGCCCATCTTGGCCTCCCATAGTGCTGGGATTACAGGCGTGAGCCACTGCGCCCGGCCATTTAATTACATCTTAACCATTTTTGAAGCCATAGCTCAAGTACTCTGAAACATTCGTTAGCTACTGTAGTACACATTGACCTTTTCGTGACTTCATAGTGTGTAGTGAGTGCTGTACAATTTATCACTTCATCACTCTTATTTTTTTTTCCAGTGCTGTTCTAATAAACAAGCTATTTGAAGGTAGGGACAACAATTTTGCATCTTTTTATTTTTCATCTAGTGGTAGGTACTAGTTAATATATTTTTTTGTTTACTGCATTCTTAGAGGCACTTTTATTTTTTTCTACATATTGTTTCTGTATTTGATAACATAATGTGGTAATTTTCTCCCAAAACAAGATATTAAACTGATGGTACATTTTACAGAATAAAGGACTTACAGCAATTGATATTTTTAAAAATTGCGTTTGTGAAACTGAAGTAATCATTTGTTGAGAGTTTCAGTTTTCCCAATCCCATATCTTTCACTATATACCTAGATTTAATAATGTGTGTTCCAAATGAAAGCCATTGTGTCCATCTAAAAACCAGTGAGCAGATGACTACTACATGGTTCAGCAACCTTTCGTGACTGAGTATACAACAGTAGTTAGGGTTTTATGGACTTAGTTATTTAGTATTCCAGCCTAGTTCCCAAGAGATAAACTTGGAATTTTAAAGATCCCTTAACATTGAATTGGAGATGGCTTCTTTAAGTTTGGTCCTGGCAGAAGGTTTGAGCTAATTTTTTTTAGGAGACAAGACCCAAGGCTAAGGTAACTTGTTTGAGTTATGGCCAAAGCCTGAAGGTGGCAAAGGAAACCTGTCGGTGAGGGCAGATAAGGAAAGAGGTAGATTTATTTGGGAAGTATGGAAGGAATAGGACTAAAATAGGAAAACAACTGTGAGGGCCTGAAGTGTTTCAAATTCATGCAAGTGGCTACCCCGGCTACTGATGTAGAGCTTTCTTTCCTTCCTTCCTTTTTGGGTGAGGGGCAGGGGTCCAAAGATCTTGCTTTTAAAGACCCTTTCAGCTTTAAAATTGTATTTTATATTGTGCTACTTGGTTAGAGCAGTGGTTCTCAAATTATGACCCTATTAGCACCACCTGGGAACTTGTTAGAAATTTAAATTTGGGGGCTCCCCCAACCCAGAATTACTATAACAAACTCTTGGGCTATGGTTAGCAGTCTTTGTTTTAACGAGGCTTCCGGGAGATTCTCATTCTCTAACTGAAACCGAAGTTTGAGAAACTACTGGATTAGAGGAGTCATCTTCTTAAAAACAAAACAAGCACTTTGGGAGGCCAAGGCGGGCAGATCATGAGGCCAGGAGATCAAGACCATCCTGGCTAACACGGTGAAACCCCGTCTCTACTAAAAATACAAAAAATTAGCCAGGCATAGTGGCGAGCACCTGTAGTCGCAGCAACTCGGGAGGCTGAGGCAGGAGAATGGCATGAACCTGGGAGGCCGAGCTTGTAGTGAGCTGAGATCCTGCCACTGCACTCCAGCCTGGGCAACAGAGTGAGACTCCAACTCAAAAAAACACAACAACAACAATTAGGCCAAAGTCTCACGTTGCAAAGTTATAGTATGGTAGTCCCCCATTATCTGCAGTTTCACTTTGAAGTTTCAGTTACTTGCAGTCAACCACAGACCAAAAACATTAAATGGAAAATACCAGAAAGAAAATTTGTGAGTTTTAAATTGCTCCCTAGTCTGAGTAGTGTGATGAAATCTTGTGCCATCCTGCTCCATCCTGTCCGTTAGTCACTTGATAGTCATCACAGTTAGGGGTATGGTAGTGCTATGTTCAGGTAACCCTTATTTTACTATGTAGTATAATTACTTATTTTACTATTTATTCTATTTTGTTATTGTAATCATTAGTTACTGTTTATCTCTTACTATGCTTAATTTATAAATCAAGCTTTATTATAGGTATGTACAGGAAAAAACATAGTATATGTAGGGTTCTGTACCATCTGTGGTTTCAGGCATCCACTGGGAGTCCTGGAAGATATCCCTCGAGAATGAGGGGGAACTACTGTATTTTCAGTCATTCTTAAGTCCTCCAAGGTGGAATTCGTAATTCCATAATTTTAATGTTTTTGAATATAATTCTGCTACAGCCTCATTTTAAAATTTTAAAGTATTGTAAGTATATACTTTTCCTCTAAACTAAAATCTCTAGTCTCAGTAATTGTGTATTAAATGAACTGATGAAAAAAAAATTAAACACATAGTGTTTAGTCATCATTATCTTCTTTTTTCTTTAGAGTACTTAGTGTCTTAATCATAGTTTTTTTAAGTTCCCAGTCTGATAATTCCAAAATCTGTCATATCTGAGTCTCGTTCTGATGCTTGGTTTGCTTCTTCAGTTGAATGAAGAAGATGGAACATAGTACCATAGTTCATTTACATAGTTCAATTACATAATTCCACAGTTCAATTCCATAGTTTAATTACAAAAGGTGTAACATAAGCATAATGGGAATATCAGAAGTAGAAGAAAGAAAGGAACAGAAGAAAAATTTGAAGTAATAGTAACTTGAAGATTTCCCAGAATTAATGACAAACACCAAATCCAGGAAGCTCAGAGGACACCAAGCATGGTAAATACCAAAAAAACATATGCCTAGGCATATTTAACTCAACGTGTAGAAAATTAGAGAAAATCTTGAAAGAAGCCAGAGAGAAAAAAACCACTGTACCTACAGAGGAATAAAGATAAGAATTATATCACATTCGAACTGAGAAAGCGTGCAAACAAGAAGAAAGTGCAGTGAAATATTGGTGTTGAAGAAAAAGAAAGTAAAACCGCCAAGCTAGAATTTTGTATCCAGCACAATTATTCTTCAAAAGTGAAAGAAAAATAATGACTTTCTCAGAGAAACAAAACTTGGAATTTGTCACTGGTAGACCTGCCTTGCACAAAATGTGAGGTGGTCTTCAGAGAGAAGGAAAATGATAAAGGTCAGCAATTCAGATCTATATAAAGGAAGAGTGAGAAGAAATAAATGAAAATAAAATAACACCTTTTATTTTTCTTATATTTACTTGATTTAATAGATAACAGTTCAAAATAATAACTGTATTCATTGAATATAGCTCATGGATAAGCAAAATGAATAACAACAGTGTCATTCACTGCTGGGATGAAGGAATTGAGAATACTCTAAGGTACTTGCACTAACCGTGAAGCAGTATAGTGTTATTTGAAAGTGGACTTGGATTAGCCATAAATGTATGTTGCAAACTCTAGAGCAACCAAGAAAAAAAATTTGTTAATAAAGAAAGTGTAATTGGTTGCTAAGAGACTTGAGAATATGGAATCATATAAAATGCTCAAATAAATTCAGAATGGAAGACAAGAGAAATGGAAACAACATGGGCAATGAATAGTAAAAAGTTAAAGATATGGTCCATATCAATTCAGTTATATCAGTAATCATTTCAAGTGTGGATGTTTTAAATAACACCACTTAAAAGACTGTCAGAGTGGATAAAAAAACAAGACTCAACTATATGTTGTCTACAAGTTTATCCTTTACAGTAACCAATTTCATTTTATCATTTAGTAACCAATTACTTGTAATATATTTCATTGAATGTGTTGTAACACTGAAGTTGAGAACCTTTGCAAAATACTATAAGCCAGTGGCAAAGTGCTTAAATTACAGAGGTGAAGAGGAAACGGCCATATTTGGTGCCAGTGTTATGTATGAACCACTTTATTTCTTCTACTTAGAATTAATTTTAGAAGTAATTATTGAGCACTTCTTATGTGGATTCTGATTTTTTTTAAAACAGCTTGATTGAGATAATTTACATACCAAAGAGTTTTTCCTATATTAAATAGATTTGAGGAACCTCCAAATAGAAAGCAAGCTCCCTTTTGTTCTTTGATGGTTGGCCACTCCCACTCCCATCCTAGTTTCAGGTGCTCCCTTTCTTTGGGGCTGCAGTTTACTTTTGATGCCCTTCCTCAGTAAAGGGTTTCAGCTATTTATAGCTTTCATTATGTTCATGGTAATAAGGAAATCATTGGGTACAAACTTGAAAAGTAGTGGGTAATTTACATCAGGGTCCCACTTTTATTAAATAGCAGGTCTTAACACAATGCTTAAGTATTTACAATTTTCTATCTGTATTACTTTCTTATTCCATCTTTGCTTCTAGCCCATTTAAGCCTGAGTTTTCTTTCTCAGCTCCTTTTATCACTTTGTTCTTTTTCCTCCAGCTCTGCCTCTGAAATTAAGTGCCCAGCCTTTGGCTTCCTAAAAATGATGATCAGAGTTTCTTAACAGTCTCCCTGAACTAATTTCCCCTAGGGTATACTGTATCTGTTTGTCACTGTTTCCAAAGGTATTTCTTGCTTTTAATCCTTCTTTAGGTGACTTCCCTCTGGGTAACTAGTGTATTCCTGTTGAATACCTACATTTGTATTTCCTTTTACTCTTTTAGTTAATCATGAATTCCCCACCTTTCCTGATAGTCACTATGATAGGTAGACTCTGTGGGCGGCCCCAAAATATCTGCATTGGTGTATTATTACATCTACTTTAAAGCTTGTATTTAATAAATATGGATTACATTTTTATATAGTCTAAAGACACAAGATAATAGCCTATAAATTGTGAAAGGAAGTATTTCCTCAACACTTCTATAGTACAGAGTGTTTGTAGTGGAAAATTCAGAACCTCTTACTTTGTCTCTCTTGTCTTTTGTTGCTCCTTGAATTTTTCTCCATCCCCTTTTTGTTTTCTTGTTTTTCCTCTGTTGTTCTTACCCTTTTCCCATCCTCTTTTTATCTTTTTTCTCTGTCTTCCACTTCCTCTCCCATCATGAAAGAAAATAGTTATTCTTATAATTTATAAAAATATTATGTCTGGTTTTCTCACATTTAGAATCTGAGAAGTTAACAGCTTTTTATTAGGTTGTTTCAAAGTTTAATTAGGTTAAGAAAATATGTGATTAGCCTTTGATATAAAAAGATTATTACAAAATCATTTAATAATGTCCTATAGAGAAGATGTGAGTCAGCAAGCAGGTTTATAGAAGGAAACGGTTATGCTAGATTGTTTGCTTGCTTGTAGTCTCCAGATATAAAGATACCAAATTTCAACCTGTTGCAGGCACCTGGTGAAGGCAGAGAGGAATTAAGCTAGAAAGACATTTTGGGATTCCTAACTTCTAAAGTGAGATGTGATTGGGATTCCTGACTTCTAAAGTGAGATGTGAAATGTTGTGAATTACCTACATTTTCAGCCTATTTGGAGAGAAGTACGATTTATGTCTTGCTTTAAATAATAGAATCAAATCTCTATAATTGTTTAAAATCAGTTTTTAAGTAAGTTGGAGTGCATATTCCAGCACTGGCACTGCAGTATAAACAATGGAAAGGTAGCTCAGACAGCTGCTCTCCATAATGAAGACAATGATCCATGAGGGACTGTAACTGAAACCCAGCAAGAGAAATCCAGTTTTATAAGAAACTGTTTTGGGATGTCAGTTGTACAGTGTTTGTTACTTGTTTATATAGCTGAGGTTACATGTGTTAATCTTTGCTATGACTTAAAAGAGATAAATGGGCTCTAGAGTAATTGTGGCAGATTAAAAAACAAAACAATTATATTTTCGACCTGCATATTTTGGCTGTTTTGGACTACAGTTGTTCATCCCTTGAGTTCCAAATGTAAAAATGTTACGTTCAGTATAATTGTGAAATCTTGTTTGTTACTGCCATTCTTGTGCTTTTTTTATTCAGAATCTTAAGTAGTATTTTTGTTATAATACTAACACAAATCAGTGATAAAGGAGACATCAACAAATCAGCAGGAGGATTATTTAAGAAATGGTATTAGTGCAGTTGGGTAGCTGTTTAAACAGGCAGAGAGAGAGAGAGAATAAATTAGCCTCAACCCCTAACAGTCATCAACAGAATTCCAGATTAATACATAGTTAAATGAAAACAACAGTGGGATGATTTTCAAAAAGTAGGACAAAATAGAAATGAACTTCTGATAGAATGAAAAATTTTCTCTATTAAGTAGAAGAAGACATCTCAGAACAAACAAGTAAAAATAGAAGTTACTAGTTAAAATGAAAACCCCCCAAAAAACGTAGGTGTTTTTTGCACTTATACCGAATCCCTATTAAAAGACAGGACAGAGGAAAATGTGAATGGTTATGTAGTCATTAAAATGTTCAATGAGTTCATGTAACTACGTTAGTAAATTCTTTTGTTAAAATATTGGGTTAAAAAATGCCATATAGTTACACAGTTTTACACAGAGAACTACACACACAGACACATACACACACACACAAAATCCTAATCTTGGCAAAAGAGAGTGGAAGAAAAATACACCAAAAAATATTGCTTTTTGGTAATGTTGGGAGTCATGATACGGTTTTCAAAATACTTATTTTCTTCTTTTTAATGTGTTTTTTAGCCTTTCTGAGATGAACAGTTTACATTAAAAATATTTGTTTTAAAATTGCTTGCTTACAGAATTAAAATACTTCATAATTTCTTTCCAACTTGAGTTTTCAGCTTATCTTCTCTATCCTCCTTTCCCTTACACACAGTTCCCTTACCAGGACTGGCACAGTTCATTTTACAAAATTTTACAAAAATTTTAATGTGAATGCCTTCAACTTGTTCCATTTTACTACGTGGCCCACCACATCTTATTTATATTAGTTCCAGCTGCATCACACATTTATGTTATTTGCCTATCCCTGAAGGTTATCCTTGCTTTGAGACTGATGCCTGATAGTTATGGAGGAACTTGGAGTACTTGTTGTTCTCTTAAAAATGTGTCTTACAGTTTTCCATCTCTTTCTTTAGCTTTGGTTGTACCCTTTAACAGTAATGCTTCCCTTTTCCCTCTGCATATAGAAAAACATCTTTCAAGACCGTGACAAATGCTACTTCAGTTTACTTTATACTTTTGACTGTTTTGTTTTGTTTTTTTTCCCCCATTTAACTTTGTACTTCCATTATGGCATTTATCATAGTTTGCATGTACCACATTTTTAAACCATGTATGCCTTTCTCTTCCACTAGATGTTGAGCCCCTGATGGGCAACAATTGTATCTTATTCATCTTTTTATCTACCACAGTGCTGTGTTACAAATATTTATGGTCTTAACTTGATTTAAATAATAACTTGTCACAGTTTAAATCACTAATGAGAAAGGTATTTTAATCCATTTTTACCCATAACACATTTCTTCTTGTTTGATGCGTAATCTTAACACACTATTTTATTTTTTAAAAGGACATTTATTTTTTACATATTAAAAGCAGATCAGGTATGGTGGCTCACACCTGTAATCCCAGCACTTTGGGAAGCCGAGGTAGGCAGATTGCTTGAGTCCATGAGTTCATGAACAGCCTGGGCAACATGGTGAAATCTTGTCTCTACCAAAACAAAAGAAACAAACAAAAAAAACTAGCCAGGTGGGGTGGTGTATGCCTGTAGTCCTAGCTACTCAGGAGGCCGAGGTGGGAGGATCACCTGAAACTGGGAGGTTGAGGCTACAGTGAACCATGATCATGCCACTGCACTGCAGCCCGGGTGTGTGTCCTTTCTCAAAACCCATGGACACACACACACACACACACACACACACACACAGCAAAAGCATACTCATTACAGAAAAAAATTTAAAGCATAAAATAATGTTTTCATCATCTACATGACATCTACATTTTTCTTTTGATTTATTTTTTTTTCTTTACATAGTTATTTGTTCTGGTGTAGTCTAAACGATGTATATTTTTTCTTAATATTCACATAATCATTCATTCAACAAATGTTAATTAAGGACTAATGATCAGGTAGATACTCTTAGAACTCTAGGGCTATAGCAGTAAACAAAATAGTCAAAAATACTTGCTTTTATAAAGTTTATATTGTAGTAGAGGGAGACATAACAATAGTAAAAATATATATGTTCTGTGATATGATAGTAAATTCTCTGAAGAAAAGGAGGAGAATAGGGAGTATGTATGTCAGGAAGAGGATTAAAGTTTTAAATAGGTTAGTTGATCAGAAGATCACCAGCAAGGTAACATTTGAATAAAGACCTGAATTATGGAGTGAGCCATGTGAGTATCTGAAGACAAAGCATTTATTTATAGTGGTGGAACCTAAATGTTCAACAACAAAAAAAGACTGCTTATTATTTTTAAATTACGCCAGGATTTTACTGTATAGCTGTAAAAAGATTCTGTTGTTTATGTATAATGTCTTGAGAAAATGCCCACCATGCAGTGTTAAATCGGAAAAAAAACTAGTTTTATCCTAATTTTATAAAAGATTTTATATATGTATGTTACAAATATATAAGTAGAAGAAAATATACCCCAAGTAAACAGGTGCTCTTTGTAGGGCTTGGTTTTTTAATTTCTTGAAAAATTGTTCATTTTTTCAGTTTTCTTGATGAGTATGTATTAAACTTTAAAAGTATATAAAAATTAATTTTGATACATTTTAACTTCCTGGACCAGCCTTAATGGGGTAATGGGTGTTAAACTTACCCTCCCTCCATGATCAACTGTAAAAGTGGATAAAAGACATGAAGCAACTGGGTTTTATTTGGCATTAGATAGCCAACCATAGGGCTATGATCCTTAGGAGAAGGGAAATCCAATAGGTAAGCTCACCCTGGCTATCCAAACTGTAGCTGCGGGAAATAATGTCGAAATAGAGACTAGAGGTTTGGTAGAATAAAGGAAACAGTGATGGGAGTGCATGGCTGCTGAAGCAGTTGGATTTGTAAGGCTTCTACTGAAAGGAAGAGAGCTGCTTAGAGAAGCTTTAGAAACCTTTATGGGGATCATCCTGAATCTTTAGCTGAATTCCAAACTCCACGTGTGCAGGGCCAGTCTCTTCTAAGAACAGCTGTTGGGGCCTGTAGTCAAAAGGAGGTTCTGGAGATTACACAGTGCTGAAAGACATAATTTCAAACAGCCAAATTGGAGAGGTCTCGCTCAGCACCTTGGGCATTAATTAAGACTTCAGGATGTCTATACCATAAAGACCAGGGCTACTTTACCCATAGAATAAGAATTATTTTAGATCAATTCTAGCAAAGCATAAAGCTAACCTTTAAAAATACTAGGTTAAACTGCCAGTAAATAACTTCATGCAAAAACAAAACACACTTTAAAAGAATTCCAAATGTTCCACAACATAGTACCCACAATGACCAGCTGTATAAAAAATTACTAAACAAATGAAGAAGCAGGGAACTATAGGGAAAAAAATAGAAATAGACCCAGAGATGACAGAGACATGGAATTAGCAGCTAACTATTTTATGTTGTCTCTGGTAAATATGCTCAAAGATTTAAAGGAAAAGATGGACACCATCCATGCACAGACAGAGAATATCAGCCAAAGTAGAGCTCTAAATAAGAATCAAATGGAAAACCTGGAACAAAAAATTTAATATCTGAAATGAAAAATTCACTGAATATGCTAAATGACAGATTGGAAACTACAAAAGAAAACTTCACTGAAGTTAACCACAGAGAGAAAAAGGAGAGGAAAAAGAAATGAACAAGCCTCTGTGACTCGTGGGCCAATGTATGTATAATTGGAGTCCCAGAAGAATAGATACTGAAGCAGAAAAATAATTTGAAGATATGATTATTGAAAGATTTATAAATTTGAAGAAAACCCACATACCAATGGAGGTCAGCAAACACCAATCGCAGTAAACACAAAAGAAATCATAGTAGCACAACAAGTACAATTACTTAAAACTAAAGATAAAGAGAACATCTTAAAGACAGCTAGAGGGGCAGGAATGGGGAAGATACATGATATACATAGGGAAACAACAGCAATGAAGACCGACTTCTCATCAGAAATAATGGAGGCTAGAAGGCAATGGAACCTTTAAAGTGCTGAAAGAAAAAGTTGTCAATCTGGAAATTTAAACCAAACAAAAATATATTTCTGAAATGTAAACAAAATAGACATTTTGACATGAGCAAAAGCTAAAAGAATTCATCACCATCAGACTTTCACTGTAAATAATGCTAAAATAAGTCCTTCAGTCTCAAGGAAACTGATGCCAGTCAGAAACTCAGATCAAATGAAGGGGTGAAGAGAACCAGAATTGATCTCCCTGTAGGAGAATATAAATGACTTTTTAAAAGTACTCATTTTCTGTGAAAGATGGTTTTTTTGTTTAATGCAAAAATGTTAACAATGTTTATATCATGTAGAAGTAAAAGATCGTGAAACAGCACAAAGAACAGTAGTAAGACAGATTGAATTGCACTGTTGTAAGATGATGAACTTACAATATTAAGTGAAGGTAGACTATGTTAGATTAAGGATATGTATTGTAATCCCTAGAGCAATTGTCAAAGTGGTACAGATAAAAAGCCAATAGAGGTGATAAAATGGAGTACTAAAAAATAACAGATGAATAATAAAGAAGACAGGAAATGAGGAACAGTGGAACAAAGAACCGAATGATTAAAAAACAAGACCATAAACTTAATCATTAATAATTACTTTAAATGGGTTAAACATTATGGTTATGAGGCAGAGATTTTCAGACTAGATAAAAGCAAGCTCCAACTATATACTGTCTACAAGAGATATACTTTAAAGTGTATATTATATTTAAATATAAAGATTTGGAATAAATATAACCTAAGAATACAGCTTACTAGGGAAGTGAAAGATCTGTACAACAAGAATTACAAAACACTGCTGAATGAAATCATAGGTGACACAAATGGAAAAACACATTCCATGCTCATGTATAGGAAGAATTAATGTTTTTTCAATGGCCATACTGCCCAAGGCATTTTACAGATTCAGTGCTATTTGTATCAAACTACCAGTGACATTCTTCACAGAATTAGAAAAAAACTGTTGAAATTTATATGGACCTAAAAAAGAGCCTGAATAGCCAAGGCAATCCTAAGCAAAATGAACAAAGCTGGAGGCATCACATTATCCTGACTTCAAACTATTGTATAATACAAGGCTACAGTAACCAAAACAGGATGGTACTGGCACAGAAACAAATAGACCAATGGAACCAGAATAGAGAGTCGAGACATAAAGCCATACACCTGAAACCATCTGATCTTTGACAAAGTCTATAAAAACAAGCAATGGGAAAAGGACTCCCTATTCAACAAACGTTGCTAGGATAACTGGCTAGCCATATGCAGAGAATTGAAACTGGACCCATTTCCTTATATCGTATACAAAAATCAACTCAAGATGGAATAAAAACTTCCATGTAAAACCTAAAACTATAAAAACCCTGGAAGATGACCTGGGAAATAACATTCTGGTCATAGGAAAGAAAAGATTTGACAGAGGCCAAAAGCAGTTGCAACCAAAACTGACAAATGGGACTTAATTAAACTAAAGAACTTCTGCACAGCAGAAGAAGCTGTCAACAGAGTAAACAGACAACCTATAGAATGGGAGAAAATATTTGCAAACTATGCATCTGACAAAGGTCTAATATCCAGAATCTGTAAGGAACTTAAATTAAGCAGAAAAAAAACCCTGTTTGGCCAGGTGCAGTGGCTCCCACTGTAATCCCGACACTTTGAGAGGCCGAGGCGGGTGGATCACCTGACATCAGGAGTTCAAGACCAGCCTGGCCAACATGATGAAGTTCCATCTCTACTAAAAATACAAAAAATTAGCTGGACATGGTGGCAGGCACCTGTAATCCCAGCTACTTGGGAGGCTAAGGCAGAAGAATTGCTTGAACCCAGGAGGCAGAGGTTGCAGTGAGCCGAGATCATGCCACTGCATTTCAGCCTGGGCAACAAGAGCAAAACTCTGTCTCAAAAAAATAAATAAATAAAATGAAATAAAAATTAAAAACCATTAAAAAGTGGGATATGAACAGATGCTTGTTAAAAGAAGACATTCACATGGCCAACAAGCGTATGAAAAGATGCTGAACATCACTAATCATTAGAGAAATGCAAATCAAAACCATCTAGTCAGAATGGCTGTTATTAAAAAGTCAAAAAAAAAAAAAAAAGGTTATGCTTCCTGTTCGGGGAACAACAAAAAGATGCTGGTGAGGCTGTCAAGAAAAGGAAATGCTTATATACTGCTAGTGGAAGTATAAATTAGTTCAGCCACCGTGGAAAGCATTTTAGAGATTTCTCAAAGAACTTTAAACAAAACTACCATATGACCCAGCAATTCCATTATTGGGTATATACCCAAAGAAATAGAAATCATTCTACCCTAAAAGACACATGTACACACATATTTTCATTGCAGCACTATTCACAATAGCAAACACATGGAATCAACCTAAATGACAATCCATGGTAGACTGGATAAAGAAAATGTGGTAAACATACACGATGGAATACTACACAGCCATAAAGAAGAATGAGATTATGTCCTTTGCAGCGACGTGGATGCAGCTGGAAGTCATTATCCTAAGCACACTAACGCAGGAAGAGAAAATTAAATACTGTATGTTCTCACTCTTAAGTGGAAGCTAAACATTGAGAACACATGGACACAAAGAAGAGAATGACAGACACTAGGTCCTCCTTGAGGGTGGAGGGTAAGGGTTAAAAAAGCTACCTATCAGGTACTATGCTTATTGCCTAGGTAACAAAATAATCTGTACACCAAATCCCTGTGACATAGCAATTTACCCATATAACAGACCTGCACATGTACCCCTGAATCTAAAATAAAAGTTAAAGATTTAGAATAAATATAAAAGGATGGAAAAAACATGTACTAAGCAAACACTAACCATTAGAAAGCTGGAGTGGCTCTGTTAATACCAGGCAAAATAGTCTTCAGGATAAAGATTATTGCCAGTGATAAAGTGGATATATCTTGATGATAAAAGTGCCAGTCATCAGAAAAACAAAATCCTAAATATTTATTTATATCTAATAATGGAGTGTCAATGTATATGAAGCAAGAACTGATTTAACTAAAGGAAGAAGTAAAAGTTAATTTTGTAGTCTTGTCAATTAATTAAGAAATTACTACACTTTAACTTTTTATAATAAACCTCAGAAGGTATTAATGTTTGTATGTTGTCACTCTTTTTTGTATTTGTATTATCCTTACATAATGCTCACTGGGTTTTTGCCAGTGTCCCAGTTGGAGAACTAATAAAAAACAAAGGTAAAACACGACAGAGTGGCTCGATTGAGTGAAAAAATATGGATTACTGTCATTTCATGAGTTATTTAGCATTTATGCCTGAATATGTTGCTACCAAATAACAGCGATGCATATCATTAAAACTGTGTACAATCAAAGCTATAATTAAATTGTGCATATCATGCACTTCAGCTAATGTGTAGTCAGACTTCATAACTAGTACTCAAGTTGTATGGATACTGACTCATAAGTTAAAACATTTCGTGGAAAAGATGTCTATGTATTATGAAGGATATAAAGTCTATAAAGTCTATATAAAGGCTATAAAGTGTATGTTTTAGAATAGTACATGCATTCTTTTATGACATCAAGAGAAAGCAGTCACACAAATTCAGAGTATGTGACATTCTCAAGACAACTGTCCTGGGCTCTTCAGAAAGGGAGTATTGTAGAAAAAAAAAAAAAAAGATGTAACAGCCACTTACAGTGTATGAACCTAGATTTGATCTGGTTCTAGGGGTGAAAGCTCTGTTAGACATTCTTGAGATAATTAGGGAAAATGCGAAAGTGGACTGCATGGTATATTGTGGAATTATTGTTAATGTTTTTAGATGGCATAATGGAATTGTTATTTAGGAGATTTTGCTTATTCTTAGTAGACACATTTGTCTTCTTAGGAGATGTCAGGCGTTGTAATGTATGCAACTATTACAATAGTGCAGCAAAATGAGTGTATTATAGTACATATGTGTCTATATAGAAAGAAAATAAATTTGACAATGGTCAATATAGGTGAAGCATATAGTTTTTGGTTGTACTATTCTAATTTTTTTTGTTGTAACCATTTTTATGTTAATAAATTGTTGGAAAATACCTGCAAATACTTGGCAATTAAAAATATACCTCCAAAGAATATCCTTAGAGCCAGGCATGGTGGTGTGTGCCTGTAATTCTTGCTACTCTATAGGCTGACAGGAGGATCACTTGAGCCCAGGAATTTGAGACCAGTCTGGGCAACATAGCAAGACCCTATCTATGTTTTTTTAAAAAGAAAGAAGAAATCATGACAAAAATTAGAAAGTGTAGAAAATTCGATGATAATGAAAAGATTCCACATCAGAACTTGTAGTTGTAGCTAATTGATATTTATAAATTTGTGATTTAACTGGCTTGTACTGGGGGGGAGAGTTGAAAATTAATGAGTTAAGCTTTGAATTTTAGATAAAAAATGAACAGAATTAACCTAAAGAAGGTAAGAGGTAGAAATTGATTAAATAGAAAATTAAAGTATGATAGGGTCAGTAGCATCTAATTTGGTTTCTTCGCAAACTCGTATTAAATGTTCCAGGGTCAGAAATGACAGACAGAGCAAGAAAAAAGTAGGTGCAAATAATATTAGGAATAAAAATGAGTCATAACTATGGATGCAGCAGAGGTGAAAATAAGAATATTATAAGCAAATTGATGCCAATAAATTTTAAAGCTTGAATACAATGAATAAATTCTAAGAATACTTTAAATTACTTCAGTATTAGAAAACTTAATAGCCCTTTAACCATTAAGGAAATGGAATTAGTTCTTTAAAAATTGCCCACAAAATACCAAATCGCCATAGTTTTGTAAGTGAAATCTACCCAATATTCTAGGAACAAATAATTCTAATCTTATACAAACTGAGAAGTTAGAAAGGAAGGAATTCTCTGTGGTAGTTAAAAAATATGTTTACAATCTCTTGATATTTTGGAGCCCAGTTCCCCTTGCCTTGAGTATGGGCTGGACCTAATCATGCAATTGTAACAGAAGAAAAGCAGACACGGTGGTGGGGGACTTCAGAACATAGTTCATAAAAGGCACTGCAGCTCCATTTTCACTCTCTTGAATTGTTTGTTCTGGCAGAAGGCAGCCACCACATCGTGAGGTAAGCCTACAGAGAGGCTCTTGTGATGAGGTATAAGGCCTCCTGCCATGTGAGTGATCCATCTTGGAAATGATAATGCAGCTCCTGCTGATATTCTGACTGAAACCTCGGGATAGACTGTTAGACAGAACCCACCCACCTCAGTGACTCCTATGTTTCTGACACAGAAACTGTTAAATAAAAAATGTTTGTTTAAACTGTTAAGTTTTTGAGTAGTTTATTACACAGCAATAAATAGCAAATATACATTCCTCCTCATTTTGTGAGGCTGGTATAATCTTGATATCCAAATAGAATATAACAATGGCCTTTAATTTTACGATCCCACTCATAAACATAGGAACAGAAAATCTAAGACAAAAATTAGCAAATTGAAGCCACAAATGTCTAAAAATGGTAATAACATCTTAGCCACCTTGAGTCTGTTACAGGAGGGCAAAGTCGGTTCATTAGAAAATCTGTTCATATAATTTACCACATTAACAGATGAGGGAAGACAAGTTATTTGATTATCTAAATTGATGAAGGAAAATAAATAACATCGAATATGTGTTTTATGATAAAACACTTAGCAAGTTAGGAATAGAAGGGGACTTCTTTAACTTGATGAATGGTATCTACAGACTACAATAGATTTAACAGTCAGCCTCTGTATCTGTGGGTTCAACCAACTGTGGATTTGAAAAAAGAAATATAAAATGATACAATAATAATACAGATTTTAAAAACATGATATAGCTATTTACATAGCACTTACATTGTATTGATTATAAGTAATCTAGAGATGATTTAACAATAATGAAGGTGTGCATAGGTTATATGCAAATACTGTGCCATTTGATATAAGAGATATAAGCATCTGCAGATCATGGTATCCATGGGAGTCATAGACCTAGTACCTTGATACCCACCAAGGGACAATTGTATGTATTAAGAAGTTGTAGTTAAAACACTCGTTAAAATTAGAAACAAGAAATGTACAGATTTCTTAGTATATTCAGAAGTTAAAAAAAAGAGTGAAACTTAGTTAGAAACTAACTTACCATACAATAGTCTATATGGAAAACTCAATCTACACAGAATTATGAAGATAATGTAGCAAAAGTCATTTGCATTTCTGTATACAATAAAAATCGATAGTGTAATTAAACATTTTCAATAACAAGTAGGTTCTTGGAAATAAATGTAGCTATAGTTATGTAAGACTTTATTATAGAAGATTTTAAAACCTTATTGAAAGATTTTAAATAATGTAGGCATAAATAAATGGAGACATATTCCATGTTCATTGAAATAAATATCACACATTTTTTTACTTCTTAATATATAAATTCAATGAAATTTTAATCAAAATATTTTTCAAAAAACCTGACAGTCTGATTTTAAGCTTTTGGTGAAAGAAAAAATGGCCTAGAATAGCCAAAGTGCTCCTAAAGCAGAAGGACAAAGTTAGGAACTTGCCATACCAAATGCCAAGAGTTACTATAATTACAGTATTTATGGCAGTTTGGTATTTGCATATGGTTAAATAACTGGAGGTGAGGGAAAATAATTGAGCCTAGAAAAAAACTCATGCATGATGGATATTTGATATAAGACAGAGGTGAGCTTTCAGATAATGGGAGCAATGGGCTATTTAATGGTGCTAAGATCATGGGCTATCAATATAGAAAAAAAGTGAAATGGATCCAGGTTTACCCCTTGATCCACAATCAATTGTAGGTGACAAAGATTGTAAAAGAAAATCTTAAAAAATACTAGAATAAAATATATACTTGTTTTTACAGGACAAAAGATAGTTTAGAGAGGGATACAAATGCACATATCAGGAAGGAAATTATTACATACATGTGTTTAATTTTTTCTAGGTGAACTTTTTATTTTGGGGTAATTGTTGATTCACATGTAGTCATAAGAAATAATATAAAGAGAGATCATGTGTACCCTTTATTACCCAGTCCCCCAGTGGTGTCGTCTTGCAAATCTGTAGCGTCATACAGTATCACAACCAAAACATTGATATGGTCAAGACAGAACGTTTTTGTCACTGCAAATATCCCTCATGGTATCCTTCTATACATACCCCTAGCCACTTCTTATCTTTCACCCTCAACTATTGGCAATCACTAATCTGTTCCCCCATTTCTAAAGCTTTTGTCACTTCAAGAATGTTATGTAGATAGGATCGTAAGTAATCTTTTGGGATGGGCTTTTTTCACTCAGCATAATTCACTGGGTATTCATCCAGATTGTTCTAGTTATCAATAATTTATTCCTCTTTATTATGGAATAGTACTTCATGATATGGAAATATCACAGTTTAACCATTCTCACATTGTAGGATATCTGGATTGATTCCAGTTTTTGGCCCTTATGAGTAAAGCTGCTGTAGACATTTATGTACAGGTTTTTATGTGAACATAATCTGCATTTCTCTGGGATAAATGGAGAAATGTACAAATGTACAAATGTACTGTACCAAGGAGTACAATTGCTTGGTCATGGTAGTTGCATGTTTAATTTCTTAAAGGATAGCAAAACTTTTCCAGAGTGTCTGTACCATGTTACATTCCCACAGACAATGTCTGAGTGATCCAGTTTTTCAATATCCTTGACAGTATTTGGCATTGACACTCTCTAATAGCTGTTCTTACAGGTATATAGTATATAGTGATATCTCATTGTGGTTGTATTTGTATTTCTCTAATGGCTAATGATGTTAAATATCTTTTCATGTGTTGTTTACCATTTATACAAACATCTCTACTATTTGTATATACTCTTTGGTGATATATTTTTTCAGGTATTTTACATACATCCTAATTTGATTGCTTTTTTGCTGTTGAGTTTTGAGAGTATTTTTAACATACTCTATTTTTAACATATTTCTTTGTTGGATATACGTATGAAATTTTTTTTACACTAAAGCTTGTCTTTTTTAATTAACTTTTTTTAAAAAATAAATTTTATTTTTTAGAGCAGTTTCAGATTCACACAGAAAAAGAACCAGAAGATACAGAATTTCCCATACATTCTCTGCCCTCACACATGTATAGCCTCCCCATTATCAACATCCTACATTAGAGTGGTACAGTTGTTAAAACTGGTTTACCTTCATTGACACAGTATTAACCCACAGTCCATAATTTACATTAAGCTTTACGCCGGGTGTTGTACATTCTATGGGTTTGGTCAGATATATAATGACATGTATCCACCATTAAAGTATCATAAAGAGTAGGTTTACTACCCTAAAAGTCCTCTGTGCTCTGACTATACATTCTTCCCTCCTCTCTAACCCTTGGCAACCACTGATCTTTGTACTGTCTCCAGTTTTGCTTTTTCCCTGCGTGTCAATAGTTGTAATCACACAGTATGTACCCTTTTTATATTTGCTTCTTTCACTTAGTGTAATATGCATTTCAGTTTCTTTGATGTCTTTTCATTATCTTGTATAGCTAATTTCTTTTTGGCACTGAATAATATTCCATTAATAGATATACCACTGTTTATCCATTCACCTACTGATGACATTTGTGTTGCTTCCAAATTTTGACTGTTACAAAAAAATCTACTAAAAACGTTTACCAGTTTTCGTGTAAATGTATTTTTTATCTCCTTTGAGTAAATTTCATGGAGTGCAATTGCTGGGTCGTAGGGTAGGAATCTATTTAGTTTTGTAAGAAACTGCCAAAATGTCTTCCATTTTGCATCCCCACCAGCAGTGAATGCGAGCTCTGGTTGATCCACATCCTTGTCAGGATTTGGTGGTGTCAGTATTTTGGATTTGGGCCATTTTAATAGGTATGTTTAGTATCTCATTGGTGTTTTAGTTTGCATTTTCCTGATGACACATGATATGGAGCATCCTTTCATATGCTTATTTGCCATCTGTACATCTTTGGTGAAGTATCTGTTCAGGTCTTTGTCCCATTTTTTAATGGGGTTGATTATAAGAATCTTTCTGTATTTTGGGTAAGTCTTTTATCTGACGTGTCTTGTAAATATTTTTTTCTCCATCTGTAGCTCAACTTTTTATTCTCTTGGCAGTGTCTTCTGCAAAACAGAAATTTTTAATTGTAATGAAGTCCAGCTCATCAATGCTTTCTTTTATGGGTAGTGCATTTGGTGTTATATCTAAAAAGTCACAAACACAAGGTCATCTAGTTTTTCTTCTATGTTGTGTTCTAGGATAAAGTTTTGCATTTTACATGTAGGTCTGTAATCCATTTGAGTTAATTTTTGTGATGAGTGTATGGTCTGTCTCTAGTGTTTCTGTTTTGTTTTTGCATGTGGATGTTCACTTCTAGCATTGTTTGTTGAAAAGACTGTTTTTTCTTTGTTGTATTGCCTTTGCTCCTGTGTCAAAGATCAGTTGGCTTTATTTCTGTGACTCTTCTGAAAAGGACTGTAGAGGATTGATACACTTTCTTTTTTAAATGTTTTGTAGAACTTACCACTGAACCCATCCGGACCTTTTGCTTTTGGTTTGGAAAGATTATTAATTATTGATTCATTTTCTTTAACAGCTATAGCCCTTTTCACATTTTCTATTTTCTAATTTTGCAGATTGTGTCACCCAGGAACTAGTTCATTTAATGTATGTTATTACATTTGTTGGCATAGAATTGTTCATGTAATTCCTTTATTATCTTTTTAAGGCTGAGGATCTGTAGTGATGTCCCATCTTTGATTTCCAGCATTAGTAATCTGTGTATCTTTTTCTTTTTTAACCCTTCTTTTCCTAGTTTCTTACGATGGAAGCTTAGGTTATTGATTTTAGGTCTTCTTTTCTAATATATATATTCAATGCTATAAATTTCTTTCTAAGTACTCTTTTGTTTCTCACAAATTTTGACATGTTGTGTTTTCATTTGAATTAAAGTATTTTACAATTTCTCTCAATATTTCTTCTTTGACTTATGTGTTATTTAGAAGTGCATTGTTTAATTTCCACATATTTTGGAAATTTTCAGCTATCTTTGTTTATGATTTAATTCCTCTGTGGTCTGAGAGGAGATACTGTATAATTTCTATTTTTAAAAAAATTTGTTAAGATGTGTTTTAATGCCCAGAATATGATCTGTCTTGGTGAATGTTCCATGTGAGCTTGAGAAGAATGTGCTGTTTTTGGATGAAGTGCTCTATAAAAGTCCTTTATATCCCGTTGGTGGTGGTGTTGAGTTCAACTGTGTCCTTCCTGATTTCGTACCAGTTGGACCTGTTCATTTCAGATAGAGGGATGTTGAACTCTTCAGAACTCTTCAAGTGTAATAGTCTATTCTGTTTCTCCTTGCAGTTCTCTCAGTTTTTGCCTTACATACTTTGAAGTTATATTATTAGGCTCATATACATTTAGGATTGTTATGTCTTCTTGGAGCATTCACCTATTTATCACTATGTAATGCTCCCCTTGCTTTGAAGCCTGCCTTATCTGAAATTAATGTTAACTCCTACTTTCTTTTGACTAGTGTTAGCATGACATATCTTTTTCTATCCATATACTTTGTATGTATCCTTGTATTTAATAAAGTTGGTTTTTGTAGACATACAATTGGGTCTTATTTCTTGATCCACTCTGACAGTAGTGTGTTTCATTTGGTGCATTTAGACCCCTGACATTCAAAGTAATTATTTATATAGTTGGATTAATATTTATCATATTTGTTATTTTCTATTTATCGTTCTTGTTCTTTGTTCTTATTTTTGTCTTCCTCTCTTTTTTGTTTTGCCTTTTGTGGTTTTGACTGAGCATTTTATTTGATTCTATTTTATCTCTTTTATTGGCCATACTAGTTATATTTCTTTCTTTGCATTTTTTATTGTTTGCCCTAGAGTTTTCAGTATACATTTACGACTAATCCAGGTCCACTTTTAGATAACGCTATACTGCTTCACAGGTACTGTGAATACATTATAATAACAAAATAATCCTAATTCCTGCCTGTGGTTTCTTATATTACTACTGTCATTAATTTTGTTTATATAGAAGCATATGTGTCTGTATAAAAGCATACATAATTCAGTACATTGTTCCTGTGATTGTTTTGAACAAATTATCTGTTGGATCAATTAAAAATAAGAAACATTTAAAACTTGATTTTACCTGCACTTTTTCCATCTCTGATGCTTTTTCCTTATTTACATAGATTCGAGTTCTGACCTTTATTATTTTCCTTCTCTAAAGAATTCTTTTTACAGTTCTTGCAGGGCAAGTCTACTGGCAACAAATTCCCTCTATTTTTGTTTTTGTGAGAAAATATTTCTTCTTCACTTTTGAAAGAAAATTTTGCAGGTATTAGTATTCTAGGTTGGGTTTTTTTTTTTTTCTCTTGACACTCTGAGTGTTTCACTCCACTCTCCTTCTTGCATGGTTTATGAGAATCAGATATAATTCTTATCTTGGCTCCTGTATAGGTATGGTACATTTTTCCTCTAGCTTCTTTCAAGATTTTTTTCAGTATCTTTGATTTTCTGTAGTTTTGAGAATTATATGCCTAAGTATAGTTTTTTTGTTTGTTTTGTTTTGCTTTTGACATTTATGTTGGTTGACGTTCTGTGAGCTTCCTAGATCCGTGGTTTGGTGTCTGACATTAGTTTGGGGAAATTCTTTTGTCATTATTGTTTCAGAAATTTCATGTATTACTCGTTTTCCTATCCTTCTGGAATTTCCATTACACATATGTTACACCCTTTGTAGTTGTCCCACAGTTCTTGGATACTCTGTTCTGGGTTTTGTTTTCTTTTGTTTTTTCAGTCTTTTTTCTCCTTGCTTTTCAAATTTGGTGGTTTCTACCGAGTTAAACCTCAAGCTGAGATTTTAACCTCAGCTGTGTCCAGCCTACCATTAAGTCCATCAAAATTATACCTCATTTCTGGTAGTGTTTCTAATCTCTGACATTTCCTTTTAGTTCTTATAATTTCTATTTATTTATATTGCCCATCTGTTCTTGCAGTCTGTGTACTTTATCCATTAGAACCCTTAGCATCTTAATCATAATCATTTTAAATTCCTGGTCTGATAATTGCAACATCCCTGCCACATTGGACTATGTTTTTGCTGTTTGCTGTGCTCTTGAAACTGGATTTTGCCCTTTACTGCCTTATAACTTTTTCTTGATAACCAGGTACAAGTTACTGAATAAAAGGATCTGCTGTAAACAGGCCTTTAGTAATGTGGTAGTAAGGTATGGAGGGGGAAGCATTCTATAATGTTATCTGGAGGTCTCAGTCTTTCAGAAAGCCTGTACCTCTGCCCTGTAAACTTCACAAGTGCTTCTCAGTCTCTCCAGTGCCCCCTTACCTGGAACAGGATGGCTAGACTGGTCTGCAGTTGGGTTTTGCCTTTTGCCCAGGTCAGTTATGCTCTGATAAAGCTCCAGCAGGATAGGCTGTGGTTGATTTAGTTTCTCCTGAGGGTCGCGTTATTAGGAACAGAATGCTTTGGCATATTTCACAATGATTCCTTTTCTCCTTCCGTTGCCTAAGGCATGAAAGTTATCTCTGATATTCAGAGGAGGTTTTTCTTAAATATTCACTGGGAAAACCTGGTCAAGCTTTTGGAGGTAAAAGTGTGGAGATGCTTGATTACTGGATTTCCCTGGAGTTTATCTCAGACTTGTTCATTCTGAGCCTCTTGTAATTCATCAGTTATAGTTTGTTTCCCTGCTTTGGTACAGATTCTCGTGGAGGTTTGTGCTTGTGGGTTTCTGCTCCAGCAAGCTACAATTCTCTGCATTTTCCTATTGGTCTTTCCAATTTGGGGGGTCTGTGATTTGACCCCTGATCTTCCCACTCTGACAAATCCTAAGAAGAGTTGTTGATTTTTCAGTTTTTTTCAGCTTTTTTTTCTTTTAGGGGTTAGTGTTGACTTACAGCTTCTTACATGCTGGACCAGAAACCAGAAGTCCTAGCTCTTTTTAAAAAATTAATCTGCTTGCCGGGCGCGGTGGATCACGAGGTCAGGAGATCAAGACCACGGTGAAACCCCGTCTCTACTAAAAATACAAAAAAATTAGCCGGGCGTGGTGGCGGGCGCCTGTAGTCCCAGCTACTCGGAGAGGCAGAGGCAGGAGAATGGCATGAACCCGGGAGGCGGAGCTTGCAGTGAGCCCAGATTGCGCCACTGCACTCCAGCCTGGGCGACAGAGCGAGACTCCCTCTCAAAAAAAAAAAAAAAAAATTAATCTGCTTAACAGTCTTTTGTAGAGCACAAGTCCAATTTATCAGTTTTTCTTTCTATGGATAATTTGTTTGGTGCCAAGTCTAAGAACTTTGCTTTGCCCTAGATCTGAAAGAGTTTATTGCTTTTTTCTCAAATGTTTTGTATTTCTATGTTTTACATTTAAGTCTGTGATCCATTTTGAGTTAATTTCTCTGTAAGGTATGAGGCTTAGCTTGATGTTGATTTTTTAAAAATTTGTTTTAATTATAGTAAAATGCACCTAAGATAAAATTTACCACTTTAGTCATTTTTAAGAGAACAGTTCAGTAGCATTAAGTACAGTCACATTGATTGTAGCCATCAACACTAGCCATCCACAGAACTCTTTTCATCTTGCAGAATTGAAACTCTGTACCCATTAAACAATACCACCTCATTTCCTTCTCCTTCTAGTCCCTGATACCCGCAGTTCTACTTTCTGTCTTGGAATTTCACTACTCTAGGTACCTCATGAAAGTGAAATCTTACAGTGTTTGTCTAGTTTGGGGTCTTTTTAAATTTTTTATTTGACATAGTTATTTTAATAGTACATGTATATATTTATGGGTAACACGAGATATTTTGATACAGGAATGCAAAGTGTAATAATCACATCAGAGTAAATGGGGTATCCATCATCTCATGCATTTGTCCTTTGTGTTATATACAGCCCAGTCATACTTTAGTGATTTTTCAATGTACAGTTATTTTTTACTATAATCACCCTGTTGTGCTAGCAAATGCTAGGTCTTATTCTAATTTTTTTTGTAACTATTAACCATCCCCACTTCCCCACACCCGCCCCCCACCCCAACCTTCAAGCCTCTGGTAGCCATCCTTCTTCTCTCTCTCTCTCACTTTCTCCCCATGAATTCAGTTGTTTTAATTTTTACCTTCCACAAGTAAGTGAGAACATGTACTGTTTTTTTTCTGTGCATGGCTTATTTCACTTAAAATAATGACCTCTAGTTCCATCTATATTATTGCAATGACAGGATCTTGTTCTTTTTTATGTCTGAATAGTACTCCATTGTGTATATGTACCACATTATCCATTCATCTGCTGATGGACACTTAGGTTGATTCCATATCTTGCCATTGTTAATAGTGCTGCAGTAAACATGGGAGTGCAGGTATCTCTTTGACATACTGATTCCTTTCTTTGGGCTATATACCTAGCGGTGGGATTGCTGGGTCTTATGGAATCTCTATTTTTAGTTTTTTGAGGAGCCTCCAAACTATTCTCCATCATGATTGTGCCCCAGCCACTGTGTCCCACTGACAGTGTGTGTGGTTTCTCTTTTCTCCCCATCCTTGCCAGCATTTGTTATTGAGTGTTTTTCTGTGACTGGCTTATTTTACTTAGCATAATGTCTTCAAGGTTCATTTATATTGTAGCATGCATCACAATATTTTTCTTTTTTATGTCTGATGAATAATATTCTGTTGTATATGTGTATCATTTTTTTTTGTCCATTTATCCATCAATAGACACATGCATTGCTTCCACTTTTTGGTTATTGTGAATAGTGCTGCTCCCAACATTAGTGTACAAATGTCTGTTCTAGTCTGTGCATTTATTCTTTTTGATACATACTCAGAAGTGGAACGGCTGGATCATATGGTAATTTTAATATTTTGATGAACCACCATACTGTTTTCCATAACAGCTACACCATTTTCCATCCCTACCAGCAGTACACAAGGATTCCACTTTCTTCACATCTTTACTAACACTTGTTAGTTTTCTGGGTTTTTATTTTTTTTTATTTTTAATAGTAGCTATCCTAATGGATGTGGGGTGGTATCTCTTTTTTTAACCCATGAGCGTCTGATTGCTTTAGCACCGTTTGTTGGAAAAGCTGTCTTTCCTGCATTTAATAACTTTCACTTTTGTCAAAACTCACTTGAGCATATTTGAGTGAGTTTATTTCCAGGTTCTTAGTCATGCTTCACTAATGTATGTTTCTGTCCTCTGCTAATAGCAGGGTAGTGACTAGCTTCATAAAATGAATTGGGAAGTTTTCTCTCATCTTCTGTTTTCTATAAAGGAATGTGTAGAATTGGTGTTAGTTCTTAAATGTTTAGTAGAAATCTCTAGTGAAAATATCTGGGCATTTACATTCAATTTTAAAGTTTTGTTAGTCAAACTTGTGTCAACATAAGGAGAGTGAAAGGGTAAAATCACTCTGGGAGGAGAAGTGAGAGAAGATACTTGCAATATAACTGAAAGAAGATTAGTATTTGAGATAAAGACATTTTACAGATTTCTAAGAGAGAAACAAAATTTGGGCAAAAAGCATAATCAGGCATTTCATAGAAAGGAAATGTGTTGACAAACCTAGAGAAACTTGTTCAGACTTCTTAGTTCTCAGGAAAAGGCAAATTAAGACAGCCTTTTCCTACCCACTGGAATGAGCAAAACATGAGTTTCCTGCTACTGGCAATTACAGCTATCTGTTCTGAAGACTAAAGTGTTACTCACAACTTCATTTTATGTTCTCTCTCCTTTGGTGATGTAGAAAGAGCACTAAATTCAGACTAGGGATTTGGAGAAATTAGACAATATTTTTTGGAGTATGTGCTTTGTCTCACATTTTTGAAATGCTCTCCACAAGCCGTAGAAAACTCTTCCTTCTTAGGGGAAAATACTCTTTTGCCTTTATTGTCCTAATAGATGCCTTTATAGGCATTCAGGTGCCTTTTGGTTCTAGACAATATGATCGTTTCAGACGTTTCTATGTATACTACTTATTCTCATTGGTCAGTTACTTCTTTAAACTTTGTGCTTTGAGGTTCACAGATTCTTAAGCATGCCTAGTTTGAACTGTAGCAGGTTTAGAGTAAGCTGAGTGTTTGACCCTGACTCCCATTTGATTTCATTAAGTTCCTTTTCTGGTCTTAAGAGCATAAGACTAAAATAAGATTATTTGGGATAAGATTTTAATTACACTCATACTATATTCCATTGAATGTAGGTATGGGTAGATAGTATAGCTCCGTAGATCATTGCCTTTTGGTTTTGATCAAATCAAAAAGGTGTTCCTGATCATTTAGTTATTAGACTTTACATTAAAATATTGTTAGGATCTAGACCCTCAAAGCTTTAGCCTACAATACTCTCATATTGCTTACAAATACTCTAGCACTGATTTTCCCTGGGTTTGTAGGAGTAGCCTTACCTGTGCTTTTAAATCAGCATTCCCCAACATGGTCTAATAGTTTCTCAAGATGATCCATGAAAATAAAGTGTTTTTTTTCATTAGTTTGGGAAATGATGTATAGGATAGCTCTCCAACCCACTCTCAAATGGATACAACATATGTTAGCATATTAAGGTTCGTGATCAGGCCAGGCTTAGTGGCTCATGCCCGTAATCCCAACACTTTGGGAGGCCAAGGTGGGCAGATCACCTTAGGCCAGGAGTTCGAGACCAGCCTAGCCAACATGGTGAAACCCCATCTCTACTAAAAATACAAAATTAGCCGAGCGTGGTGGTACGCACCTGTAATCCCAGCTACTCGGAGGCTGAGGCAGGAGAATCACTTGAACCCGGGAGGTAGAAGTTACAATGAGCCAAGATTGGGCCACTGCACTCCAGCCTGGGGCAACAGAGTGAAAGTCCATCTCAAAAAAAAAAAAAAAAAGGTTTTGTTACAGAAAAGAGGTCCCAATAAGACCCCAAGAGAGGGTTATTGGATTAAATGCAAGAAATAATTCAGGGCAGGACCACAGAGTAAAGTGAAAGCAAGTTTATTAAGAAAATAAAGGAATGAAATAATAGCTCCTCTATAGACAGAGAAGCCCTGAGGGCTGCTGGTTAGCCATATTTGTGGTTATTTCTTGATGATATGCTAAATAAGGGGTAGATTATTCATGCTCCCCTTTTTAGACCATATAGGGTAACTTCCTGACATTGTCGTGGCATTTGTAATCTGTCATGGTGTGGGTGGGAGTGTGGCAGTGAGGACGACCAGAGGTCACTCTTGTGGCCATTTTGGTTTTGGTGGGTTTTGGCCGGCTGCTTTACTGCAAACTGTTTTATCAGCAAGGTCTTTATGACCTGTATCTTGTGCTGACCTCCCATCTCATCTTGTGGCTTAGAATGCCTTAACGTCTGGGAATGCAGCCCAGTAGGTTTCAGCCTTATTTTACCCAGCTCCTATTTAAGATGGAGTTGCTCTGGTTCACACGTCTCTGAGAGTTTCATGATCAGTCTCGTACTATAAGGATAGGGGAACTTAATCCTTAAATTAAAATCCAATTTTAAATAATATTAAAATCCTGGCTCATTTTATTTAACCCAGCAATTCCTAAATTTACCTGAACATTAGCCACTTTCTCTGTGGGTTACCTACGGATATTAGTCTTCACAAAGTGTACTTCTAGAATACTGGCAGTATGTCACTAATCTATACTAACTTTGCAGCTTTCTATCTGTTCCAGGTTGTCATATGGTTGGCTTCTCACGTTTTGAGATACCTTTTATATTTGACAACTTACTCCTGCCCATGTTATATTATAATCCCTTACTGACTGTAATACATAAATGCCTTATTATCTGTGCCTGTGATTCTTGGTTTTAAGTGAAGAGCAATAAGATATTAGCTTAGTCACTTTTTTTTTGGTGGGGGGAGGGCAGATATTGAGATACTGATCACTTTGCTGTCCTAGTAAAATCTAGAAAGGAATTAATCTGCATGTATCATGATTGATGGCAGTCTGCCCAAGAGATTGGCAGTTTTATATACATTTTAGATGTGAGCCCTGTCAGAATAATAGATGACCTCTTTTGTCTCTGTATGCTCACCTCTGAGACAGTCATTATACTTTCTTTTTCTTTTTTAGAGACAAGGTCTTGCTCTGTTGCCCAGACTGGAGTGCAGTGGCACAATGATAGCTCACTGCAGCCTCAGACTCCTTGGCTCAAGCCATCCTCCTGCCTCAGCATCCCACATAGCTGGATCTATAAGCACACATCACCACACCTGGCTTGCTTATTTTATTTTATTTTTTTGTAGAGGCAGGATCTCGCTGTGTTGTCCAAGTTGGTCTCAAACTCCTGGCTTCAAGCAATCCTCCTGCCTTAGCCTCCCAAAGTGCTGGGATTACAGGTGTGAGCTACAGCTGCTGGCCCAAACTTTTAAGTATAGCCCATGAGACATGCTGTGCCATAGACATACACTGGCCAGTACAGCAGCCACTAGTTGCATGTGGCTGTTGAATACTTGAAATGTGGCTAAATCAAATTGAGATGTGTTGTAAATATAAAATCCACATTGGATTTCAAAGACTTAGTATGAAAAAGATCTTAACTATCTCAATATTTATATTCATTGCATATCAAAATGTTAATATTTTGACATATTAAAATATTTTACTAAATGTAATATGTTTTTTACTTCTTAATGTACTAGGTAATTTAAGATTGCTATGGTTTGTATTATATTTCTATTGGATAGTGAGACTCTAGGCACTTTTCCCATGAAGTGATTATCTAGGTTTTTATAAAGCTTTCTGGTCTAGGGAAAAATTGTGTTACTAGGCAGTTTTTCTGTGTGGCTGTGTGGTTTTTTTTTTTTTTTTTTGAGACAGAGTCTCGCTCTGTCGCCCAGGCTGGAGTACAGTGACGCGATCTCGGCTCACTGCAAGCTCTGCCTCCCAGGTTCACGCCATTCTCCTGCCTCAGCCTCCCAAGTAGCTGGGACTATAGGTGCCTGCCACCGTGCCCAGCTAATTTTTTTGTATTTTTAGTAGAGACGGGGTTTCACTGTGTTAGCCAGGATGGTCTCGATCTCCTGACCTCGTGATCTGCCTGTCTCGGCCTCCCAAAGTGCTGGGATTACAGGCGTGAGCCACCACGCCCAGCCAGTGTTTTTTAAACTTTTGGCCAAAAAACAAATGATTTCTTATCCATACATCGCTTTGAAGTAGCCCAAAAAGAGACTACTACCAGACATTCCTACATAGAATTATGCTTTAGGCACAGGAAGAAAAATGAAAAATCTAGACGTTTCTAACTATATCCTTAATAAATTATCTTACCTATTTCCACTAATAACTCTTCTATCTTTAAAAATATATCAGTTTTGATATCTTCCTCTCTAGACTATCATTTGAACATTGAGGAGATTACTTCATAATTTTTTGATCTCCTTAGATAGCCTTCTCCTTTATAGATTGAAATGCTTTTAGGCTAGATTTTCTTTCCTTTGGTTCCCTTACTGCCTTGTGGAAGAGAATTTTAATATTAACTATCAAATTGGTTTTCGTATTTTTTTTTGCCTTCTGTGATAAGAAAAGTTCTGTGATTCTTGGGTTTAAGTGGAGGACTACAGGACATTGAACTTGGCGACTTTATTTTTTGGATCAGATTTGGGATACTGAACCCTTTACTGCCCTAATAAACTGTTAACTCTAGAAAAGAGTAATAAGTCATGTCTTACAAGTATACCTGTAGGCTATTTTAGCTACAGTTTTAAGAAATGTTCTCATATTAATTTATATGAGACACTGGTATAGTCCGTAGTCTTCCCATTAAGCACCATTACCGGGATATGCCACCTTAATGGAATTCTCATTTTAACTTCAGCTCTCTAAACCATTTCCATTTTGGTTTTCTTTTTTATAGTCAGTTAAGCACCTAATACCATGGGCTGGTTTAATGCTTTTCAGTTAAAAAAAAAAAAAGACTTGTACATACAAAGCATGTCACCTATATTGGTGACACCTAAAGTACATTGAAAAAATTGAAGTCACATTTATCCCCTCGTTTTTCTCAATTTAACGATCTGCCTTATCTCTGACACAACTTTTTCTTTTTTTTTTTTTTTTTTTTTTTGAGACAGTGTCTCACTTGCCAGGCTGGAGTGCAGTGGTGCGATCTCTGCTCACTGCAACCTCTGATTCCCTGATTCAAGCAATTCTCCTGCCTCAGCCTCCCGAGTAGCTGGGATTACAGGCATGCACCACCACGCCCAGCTAATTTTTGTATTTTTAGTAGAGACCGGGTTTTACCATGTTGGCCAGGATGGTCTCGATCTCCTGACCTCGTGATCCGCCCACCTTGACCTCCCAAAGTGCTGGGATTACGGCACTTCTACAACTTTTTCTTAATGTAACATTAGATACTAAGCTGCATGGTTTGTAACTTCCTCTGAAACTATGCAGTAGGGGAAGAAGAGTTGTTTTCCCCACTGTGCAATCCAGTGATGTTATCTTGCCCTGTGTTTTAGCTTCTTTTTAAATGTTTTATATGTTATAAAAACTTAAACAGTAACAAAAAGTTTAAAAAGATTTTTAAACGTTTGAAAAGAAAGTAAAGGCTTAAAATCTCATCTCCCAGAGAGAACAGTCATCCTTACAGATGGGTCGCTGTGCATGCAGCGATCTCATGTTTTCATTTCATTATTTTTATGGAGATTGTTTCCTGTTCTGTAGACTAGGTAAATTTGCCTGTATTTGAAACCTGCACCTACCTCTGAAGGTTCAGCACTAGAGGGCATTGACCTTTAATTCAGCTTATTTACTGACAATATATAATGTTTCTATGACAAAGGAAGTTCCAACATGGTAAGACTGGGACACAAAATGTTCTTCTTGATTAAAATCCCAGTGTAAAGTGGAGGCATTATTATCAGACATAATCATAGCATTTTAAACTGGATAATGGAGCCAAATAAAAATCAGTGTGTGACCTTGTACAAGTCATTTTTTTATCCTAATTTGTAAATGAAAGGGTTAGACTAGATTTAGTTTTAATGTAGCATTTATTAAGAACCTATTACATGCTTGTTATTACAATATGGCTTTTTATGTAAATGTTGAATCTTTATTTAAAAAACTCGATGAGATGTATGCCTCAGTGGAAAAATGATTCATCTAAGGTAAGGGCATACAGCTAGTAGTTGCAGAATTGGAATTCTTCCTGTCAAGACCATGTTTTTGGTTCCTGCTATATTTACCATGGTGTTTCTTACTAGATAAATTTATTTGAAGATCTTCTTAACTTTAAGGAGTATATTATATGTGCAAATGCTTTCCTGTTATTTGACATATTTGAATCCTGTTGACTCTTTGAGCTTTTAATATTAATATCAACCTGAAAATGCTTGCATTGAAGAAAACAGGGAAGGCATATAGATTGAGACTAAAGAGAGCAGCACAATTTGTTCAGTACTCTGCCTCCCCAAAATACGTATTTTTACAATCCTGTTAGGGCAAATGAGTTATTTTTAAATATTACAGTGGTAAAATTCAGCATTTGGAGCAACCAGCAATCACATAAGGAAAGATACCTATACGTGGAAGGACAGCAAAAAAGGAAAATAACTCATTAGAAAGCAAAAATGAGTCATCATATCCTATACTTTCAAATAATATTCTTTCAGTATCACTCAGTGGTAACTTAAGTAAATACTGATTAACAGTCACTCAGTAGACTGGTTATAGTGGTTGAATCTTTGATTTACAGCCTTCTCTTGTAAATTTTAAGTTTTTCACAGTTTAAATCAATATCAGAAGGTTTTTAGGTCTCAGACTCCAGTCTCTTAGCTGTAGGTCCTACATGGTTTATTTGCTTTTCCTTTTAAAAGGATCTGCTAAGTCCTTCCTCTCTTTTAACTTTTTTTTTCCTTTGTCAGAGATGGGGTCTTGCTATGTTGAACAGGGTGGTCTTGAACTCCTGGCCTCAAGTGATCCTCCCATCTTGGCCTCCCAAAGTGCTGGGTTTACAGGCCTGAGCCACCACACCCAGCCCCCACTTTTAACTTTTCATTGTAAAAAATTTCGAATGTATACAAAAGGAGAGAAAAGACATTGAACTCTCAGGTCTTTATTATTCAACTTTAACAATTAGTTTCATAGCTAATCTTATTTATCTGTAATTCTTCATTGGTTATTTTGAAGGGAATCCCAGACATCATATCCCATTTACAGTTTGTTTGAATCAGTGTCCTTATGGCTACTGGTGGATATCTCTTAAACTCTAGATCCCTTTAAAAATTTTTTTCTTGAAGTTTTTTATTTGTTGAAGAAATTGGATCCTTTGTCCTGTGGAGTTTCCCACAGTCTGGATTTGCTGACTTTATCTTCATGGTGCTATGTAGCATATTCCTCTTCCCCTTTATTACTATAAATTGGTAGTTAAATAGAGATATGTTTCAATATTTCAGCAAGAATACTTTGTAGGTGGTATTGCGTACTTACATTGGGAGGCTGAGCCCCTTTTACTCTAATGGAACATACTTCCTTGACTATACTGAACTAGACATGTTGCTCTAGGGAGAGATGTTTTTCTTTTGAGGGCGTCTGAGGCAAAAGTCATTCTAGGTCCCATTCTTCTGTTTCTTTTTTATACTGCCTCCACTACAGCATTCGCCTTTGAACTTCAGGTTAGGGATTGTTGGGAAGAGACTATTACCCACCTGTTGTATGCTCCTAAATTATTTAGTTAAGGAATGTAGAAACCAAATGACTATTCTGAATAGTAGCAAATACAGTATATCTAAAAAAGTTTTTCCCATCTCTTTAGGTTTCCTGTGGTACATATAGCCACCGTCCCTACGGGAAAGGTTCAGCTAGCATTGCTGTGTCAAGTTCTGAATATATCATTGCCCTTTTGTACCTAGGCTTTCTTGAACATTCTGCAAAGACTTAATAAATGATATTTATAACATCACAATTTTCTGGATTTTGAACTAATTCAGCACTAGCAAGGCCATATTCTCATCCTGGAGGAGAGAAAGCAGAGTCAGTGCCCAGATGCACTTAAGTGATATATTTACCTCTAGCTTTCCAGAATCCTGGAAAGCCCATCTTCCTGCAGTCCACCCCTTGAATCTGTTTTAATACCCTTTGACTTCTGTGGTTCTAATATATAGTTTGTATCAAAGACCATGATCCAAATACTTTTTTTCCACACTCCTATCCCTACTTTGCTTCCCTTTCTCTCCCTTCTCTTTCTTCCATCCTTCCTTTTATTGGTCACATGTTTACAATTGCCTAATGTGTACCAGGCAAAGTGCTAGACTCAGGAAGCAGGTTAACAAGACATAGGCCTTGTGTGCAAGGGAAGGGATGGCCCACTGGGACATTTCATTATCTATATGAAAAAAAAACTATCACATCACACATAGAATCCAGAAAAACTCAGCCCCCAAATGTGAAAAGCAAAAGTTTAGAAGAAAATAAAATAACTTTGTGAGCTCACGGTGAGGAAGATTTTTTAAAACACGTCAGAAGTACTTTTCATAAAGAAAAATATTTGACTATTAAAATAAAAATTTTCCTTGGACAATGAACACTGTTAAAAAGCAACATGCTGCTGATGGCAATGTAACTCAAGTAATTGACAAAAGATTAGTATCTAAAGTATAAAAAGAGCTCCTATTAGTAAATAAAATAATAAAAACAACCATGTAGAAAAAGGGGTAAAGGATATCAGTAGGCAATTCACAGAAGAAAACTTAGTGGTCAGCAAATACATTAAGGTGTTCAACATCACTGAAAAAAAAAATGCATTTTAAAACAAAATATTTCATACCCTTCCGATTGGCAGAAGTCTGTCATTACCAATTTTGGAGAGGATAGAGAGAAATCAGTCTTATACACAGCTGATGGAGTATAGATTGGCCAAAATTACCTTGAAAGGCAATTTGGCAATAATTAGAAAGTTGAAGATCAACATACTGTAGTGCGTGTGGGTATATTTGTGTATGTGTCCAAGAAAAAGTCCTGCAATATGAATAACAAGATCTCCATACCAAACATTTGTTGCAATGTTGTATGTTACAGTACAGAGCTGGAAATACTGTAAGAGCCCATTATTAAAGAATAAATAAAACGATATGTTCAAACAATGGAATATTGTGCATATTAGTTTGCTAGGGCAACCATAACAAAGTACCACAGACTTGATGGCTTAATAGAAATTTATTTATTTATTTTTTTATTTTTTTATTTTTTTACCAGTTCTGGTGGCTTGAGGTCTAAGATCAAGGTGCCAGCAGGGTTGATTCCTTCCGAGTGCTGTATCCGTTCCATCAGATACAGCACTTGGGGGTTAGGGCTTCAACGTACAAATCTGGGGAGGGGTCTGGACACACAATTGAATCCACACTTCTATGTAACAGTTAAAATGGGTAAACTAGAATGTATCCAAATAAACTTCTAATGCCTATTAAGTAAATTTTTTTTTAAAAAGAGTGATACATGCTGCAGAACTTCATGCCTGTGAAGTAAATAAAACTATTATATTGTTTATGGAGATAGTCAACATTTGTAGTAAATGTATATACATTCATGGGAATAATAACAACTTCTGGATAGCAGTCACCACTGAGAAAGGAATGGTGGAATGAGATAGGAAAAGATCCCATGGGGACTTTATCCGTAAAGTTTTCTTCCTTAAAGAAAAAAGGAAAAAGTTCAAGTTTGTTCAAACTGGCTAGCAAGTACATGGGTGTTATATTATTCTTTATGACTTTCCTATATATTTGGAACCTGATAATATTTTTTAAAAAGCAAAGAAAATATATGAATGAAATAATGTTATTAATAGAAGTTGAAAATTCATTTGAGTAATATGATCTAGTAATCAAATATCAGGCACAAGTTACCTTATGATAAAGTTCATTCTTCTGGTTGAAATTAGTTTTTATGTTTAGAACAACAATAAAATCAATAAATCTTTATAGCATCCTATGTCAAAAGCAAGAAGTTTACTTTCCATACATAAAAATGTGTGAGCTTTCGAAATGACTCATTTGTAGAGCATTGAGTTGTGTATATTAGGGAACTTCTTACAGTGTAACACAATATATAGCATATGACATTTTGTTCTAGAGCAGTGGCTCTCAACTAGGAACATGTGGAAATAATGTGGGGCAATTTTAGTTGTCAGAATGTCTAGGAAGCACTGCTGGCGTTTAGTGAACACCACTGTACAATTCCAAACATCTTATAATGCATCTGATAAACCCATAAAGTAAAGCAGGGTGCCATCCTAAATGTCAGTACCTGGTTGAGAAACATTGGTCTTTGGTTAATTTCCTTTCATGAAAAGTAGAGTCTCTAAAACTCATAAGAGCAGGCAAACACTAAGAACAATGACTATTTCAAAGGCAACTTGGATTACAGAGAGAAACAGAATTGATAGTTTGGAATCTGTTGATTAGGCACTAGTAGTATCTAAAGGAAGTTTTTTCTTAATTTTATGATCCTAATTATCTTTTATTAAGTAAAATTAATAACATAAAAATTAACCACATAAAGTGTACGATTCAGTAGCATTTAGTAACTTTACAGTGTTATGTAGCCATCACCTCTATCTAGTTCCAGAACATTTTTCATCATCCAAAAGGAATATGCATTAAGCAGTCACTCTTCATTTCCCCAACCCCAACCAACCACTCGTCTGCTTTCTATCTCTCTGGATATAGCTATTCCGGAGATTTTGTATACAGGGAGTCATACAATGTGTGACCTTTTATGTTTGCCTTATTTCACTTAGCATAAAGTTTTCAAGGTTTATCCGTATTGTAGCATGTGTTGGTACTTCATTCCTTTTTATGGTTGAATAATATTTCATTTTAATACTATATCACATTTTGTTTATCTGTTCATCCATCAATGGTCATTTGGGTTGTTTCCTCCGTTTGACTCTTGTGAACAGTGCTGCTATGAACATCAGCACATTTGTGTAGAGGTTTTTGTTTGCATTCCTATTTTTATTTCTTTGGGTGGAATTGTTAGGTCAAGTGGTAATTCTCTGTTTTAGCTTTTTGAAGATATGTCAAGTTTTTCAAGCCGTACCATCTTTCATTCCCACAAGCAATGTGCAAGGATTCCACTTTCTCCCCATCCTTACCAACAGAATCCATTATTTTTAAGAAGACAAAGCAAATGAATTTAAATGTCTTCATGGTGTGATTCCGAATGTTTTTTATTTCCTTTTTTTAGCATTAGCCACTATTGTGACTATTGTTATTTTTTAAATATAAAAAATTTTGTTTTATAGCATATGAGCAAACAAAAGTAAAACTAAATAGTTTTCATTTAATATAAGCAAGTATAAGGTAAAAATAAGTTTTGCTATGATGGACTGTGAGCCAAGTCACAACCTGCAAAAGGGATCTGAAGTCAATGTGTTTTTAACAGAATTAATTATTTTATAGGGGTAGAAGCTAAGAGTTTGATGTGTCGTGGTAAGGATAGAATGAAAGAGCTTCTTCTAGTTGATCTGTTATAGTGTACCTCCTCTATCTCAGATTGTCTTTGGGTTAAATCTAGTATCTGGTATTCACAGATACCTCTGTTTCTACAACACAAGAAATTTGAATCAAGTATATAGGAATTGTGAGTCACTCTGACTTCAGACTTAAGGACTCCAAATAAATGTAAAAATAGCATTGAACTTTTGGATAGAGGCTAAACTAGGTGTTGGAAGGGGTAAGTGAGAGTCTGCTAGAATATTTTCTGCAGTAAAAAATAGTTTATCAACAATTTGTTGAAACTGGGGAAACAGATTCTGAAATGTTTCTAGCAAACAAGATATCTAAATGTTCTTTCTGTCATACTGTTACTTACATTGTATTATATACTATATGTGTTTGGCCCATGACTGCTAATTTATTTATTGTATCATGTTTAAATTTGAATAAAGGGAAATATTACATGGTATTTTTGTAACATTTCTTTGTGAGAAAGTAGGATTAGACTTTTTTTAATTTTTAAACACGTGCTTCCTAAAATTTATTATTTCTTGTGTGTAGCCCCCTAGATAAGAAAGCTTTATCTAGCTTTACCCTATAGTTTGATTTAGAGAAAACACAATATGCTTTCTCAAGCTATATCTCTGTTGCTTAAATTTTTATCTGCTTTATTGCTGGTGTTTTCCCCCACTTCCCTCCTACTTTATATCAATAACATTCTGGTAATATGACTTGAGATGTAAATCTTGAAAGATTTAGAAGATGAGTAGTTAGCATGTTCCATAAATGTAATAGTTATGATACCACAGCACAATTATGGTACTGATATTTTGTTTTTTAAAATCTAATACCAAAATACCAGACTGATGCTATTTAATTAAAATTTTTGTAAAAGTTAAAGTTAAAAATCAGCAAAACAGGAAGTTCAATGCCTGTCATATCAATTATCAACAATCATCAATTTAAAAAATTAGAAAAATATTAATGTTGAGCATACATTGTCATTTGAACAAAACTTATTTGCAGATAAAATTAGTAAGATCGTTTTATTCAAAAATAAAAAATGGCCTCAGAGGCTGCCCGTCTGCTGGTCCCCACACCACACCACACGCGCCTTTCCTGCCTTGGTCTTGTTGCAGTCGCCACTGCCACTGCACCAGGGCTTTCATCACCAGGCAGTTCATGCATTCTTTGCCTGCCTTGTCCACATCCTTGGGCAAGAAAAATCATCATCAAGCACATGATGGTCATCAGCATCACACAGGTTGCTGCAGTGACTGGCCACACAGTAGTGTTGCTAGACCAGACAGAGGACATCTTGGCAAAATATAAAGAGGGAATTGAGAAAAGCCTTAGGAAAGTGACAAAGAAGTAGTTTGTAGAAAACACTAAGGCTGCTGATGAATTTGTGGAGAAAACCCTAAGCAGCATATCAACCAGCAGAGATGCAATATCCGTAGTCCACAGCACAGACCTGGTGGTAGAGGCCATTGTAGAAAATCTAAAGGTGAAAATCAAGCTCTCCAAGAGGTTGGACAAGTTTGTTGCTGAACATACAACTTTGCCAGCAACACTTCCTCTTTGAAAATTACAAGCATAGCCAATGCTACCACCAAACAAGACCAATTTGCTGGCCTCCATTTACTCAACCCAGTGCCCCTGATGAAATTTGTAGAGGTCTTTAAAACACCAATGACCACCCGAAAGACATTTGAATCTTTGGTAAACTTGAGCAAAACCCTGGGAAAGCATCCTGTTTCTTGCAAGGACACTCCTGGGTTTATTGTCAGCTGTCTCAGGATTCAACACCTCATGGAAGCAGTCAGGCTGCATGAATGAGGTGACGTATCCAAGGAAAACACTGACACTGCTATGAAGTTAGGAGCCAGGTACCCCATCGACTCACTTGAGCTTCTAGATTACGTTGGGCTGGATTCTGTGCAGTTCATCATGGATGGATGGCATGAAATAGATACAAAGAACCCCATATTTCAGCCCAGCCCATCCTTAAAAAAGCTGATGGCAGAGAAGAAGCTTGGCAAGAAGTCTGGAGAAGGATTTTACAAATACATGTGATGCTCAGCTTCTCTGGCACTGAGAAGAACCCCTGTGAGCACTTACCAGCTAGCACCCAAAGTGCCTGTGAGAATACTCTTTGGTCAGACATTCCCTCATACAGCACAGTCTATTTGATAAGCATTTCGATTGTAATCTATCTGAAGTTATTATTACACTAGTTACAGTAGTAACAGATTCTACCATTAAGAACTAATTCCCATGTTTAGTCTGTTTATTTCTGTGTATTTTCTAAAAAGCTTTATACTGTTGGTGCCTTGGAACAAATGCTGTCATTTTTGTAAAGAATTGCCTGAATTCATTCTCTCATAAGGGGAAGATACTTGCTCTGAGAGTGAGAGTGAGAGTGTATTGTGTTCATTGTTGCTGTGTGGCAGTCACAAGCCATTGGGACAGACAGGGTGTGTCTGTGGAGTGCTCCAGCAAGCAGCACCTGAATCTTGCCTTTATGAGAACATTTTGCCCCTTGCAGCCTTGAGCCTTACCCTACCTTCTGGGCACCATATAAGATGTTATATCTCCATTCAGCTGATCATCAAGACGCTGCTGCTGTCTGGGTGGGCTTATCTCCATGTGCTTGGTTTGCAGTAAGAGGTCAGTTTTCCTGGTCATTCAGTTCCACAGATCGTAATAATTACTATCTGTCTGGTTTTTTTTTTCCACAAGAAATCAGTGTTGCAAAATTGCCTATAAATGGACTCTAATAAAATACAGTCTTTTAGTCTGTCAAAATTTGAATTGAAATAAACATGTATAAAATAAAATTGTTTAAGAAACCCCAAAATAATAAATGAACATTTAAATTATGAAATATTTAAAAGTCAAATATTATCTACTTTTATAAAGTGCAGGCTCAGATGTGCATTGGTTGTTTATTATTGAGTGATACGTGTATTTTTGTGCATATTTTTCCAGCTGCTGAAAATGCTTTCTTAACTAGTTGGAGTAACGGTAAAAAGATAGATAATTGCAAATATATTCTTCTAACTCCTTTGTCCATAGGTAGTTCCATTTCTTTTTTGATAACTTTGAGGTTTTATTTGAAATTTTATTTACTTGAGTTTTCATATATTTAATTTTTTAATCAAAGTTTTAGGAACTTATAATTTATTGACTCAAAAAGATATTACAAAACCTGCTGAGAAAAACCGCAGTTACCCAAACCACTAACTCATTGCCTGTCAGAGAGAACCAGGTCCTTTCTCTTCTTTTACATTCCTACCTTTGTCCAGTGACAAACATTGGCCAGAGAGGAAGGGAGCCCTACTGATGGTGAAAAGTCCAGCTTCCTGGGTTATCACAGAGGGTAGAGAGTGATTTCAAAGAGCAAACAGAAAATAGCCAGCCTAAATAGATTTAATTTCTAAGATGTCTCTTTTTAATTTTCTGAATATACTTTAAAACTATATATATATAAATACTATATATATATATAGTATCCAATTTGTGTTTCTTGAATGCAGTGTCTTCCCTTAACCTTTGTGAGGATTAAAATTTTGTTTTCTTTTTGCATAGTGTTATTTCTTCCAAGTAAGGGTTTCACCCTCTTTTTTCCTGTCTTTCATATTGGAGAGTTTTTTCCAGTTGTCTATCCATCTGAGTATGTTTAAGAGTGGGGCACAAAAAGTTGATAGGAAGCTCTTCATGTGTAGCTGGTGCTTCTGCTGTCTGATTCAGTAGGTCTGTAGTGGGACCCATAAATTTGCATTTTAACTAGTTCCCAGGAATACTGATACTGTTAGTCCAGGAATCATGTTTTTAAGAACCACTTTATTAGGGAGTGCTTTTGTGATTCACATCTATGGAAGGGAACAGATGGGAAGGAAACAGCTTGGGCAGAGGGAAAGTTGAACTGCAATGCTGAAGAGTTGTGAAGATAGAATGACCAATCAAAGCTGTCCCAGGTTGGGGGAAGGGACTGGGCCTTAATATCCCCATGTTGATTAGTGTCTAGATATGGGCTGTCCCTGGCAATTGGTATGACCTTGAGAAGTGATATTTCCTTCAGCCTAAGCAATCATACCCAAGGGCACAGACACCGAATGCTGACAGACACCCACGCTTTGTGCTGCACTGCATTGCACTCCCAGTAGTGGACAAAATTCTTTCCTGAAAGGGGGAAATGGAGCATTGCATTATGTTGTCTGTAGATGATCCTTCACAGTCAGCAGGAGAGTCTCATCCTGAGAGAGATACTTTTTCTAATTTTTCCTTTACCATGAATTAATTTTATCTACTGTAGAACTTCACATAAGTAAAATCATACAGAATGAACTTTTCTAGGTGTTTTATATGGCTCAGTATAATATTTATTAGATTCATCCATGTTCCTCTATGTATGTATGGGTTTCTTTTAATTGCTGAGTAGTATTCCATTGTGTGACTATGCCACAAAGCGTGTATTTATTCTTACATTGATATCATTTGGTTTGATTCCGGTTTGGAATTATTATAAAGATGCTATGAACATTATTTTTCTTCAACATCTGTTTTGTGGACATCTAGTTTGATTCCTGTTGGATAAATACTTATGGTAGGTTTATGTCTAAATGCTAAACTAGTCCAAGGTGGTTTTGCCTTTCACATTCCCACCATAAATATATGAGAGTTATGGTTGCTTCAAAGCCTTGCCAATATTTTGGTTTTTGGAATTTTAAATTTAAGCCTCCTAATGGTGTATTGTTGCAATTTTGATTTGTATTTCCTTGGTGGCTTGGTTCCTTGAACATCTTTTCATGTGTTTATTGGACATTTGTGTACCTTTTTTGTGAAATATCTATTCTAGTTGTTTGCTCTTTATTAATTGAGTTACCTGTCTTTACTACGGAGTTGTAGGAGTTCCTTATGTATTCTGGGCATAAGTCTTTTGTCAGATAATGTTTTTCGAGTATTTTGTATAGTTGATGTTTTTTTTACTGTCTTAATTGATGTCTTTCAGTGAATAGAAGTTTATTCTTATTTCGATGGGGTCTGATTTATTTTTATTTTTAGAAACAGGGTCTTGCTCTGTTGTCCTGGCTGAAGTGCAGTAACGTGATCAGAGCTCACTGAAGCCTTGAACTCCTGGGCTCAAGCGATTCTCAGCCTCCAAGTAGCTAAAGGCTACAGGCATGCACCACCACGCCTGGCTTTTTAAAAAAAAATTTGTAGAAATAGTCTCACTGTGTTGCCCAGGCTGGTCTCAAACTCCTGGCCTCAAGCAATTTTTCCACCTTGGCCTTCCAAAGCCTTTTTAAAAATGTTTATTGCAGTGGCTTACGCTTGTAATCCCAGCATTTTGGGAGGCCGAGATGGGTGGATCACCTGAGGTCAGGAGTTCAAGACCAGCATGGCCAACATGACAAAACCCCATCTCTACTAAAAATACAAAAATCAGCTGGGCGTGGTGTCATAGCTACTGGGGAGGCTGAGGCAAGAGAATCACTTGAACCCCGGAGGTGGAGGTTGCAGTGAGCCGAGGTGGCACCACTGCACTCTAGCCTGGGTGACAAAGACTCTGTCTCAAAAAGAAAAAGAAAAAAAAATGTTTATTGCTTCTGTAACCCTAAGAAATCTTTGTCAGCTCTCACATCAGATTCTCCTATGGTTTCTTCTAGACACTTTAAGCTTCAGCTCAAATTTTTCTATAGTATGAGGTTTGTACATTTGTTTACAGATGTGTCTAGTTACTCCATCAGGATTTGTAGTAAGGATTTTCTTTTGTCCCTCGAATTGCTTTGGTACCTCTGCTGCAAATCAGTTTACTATGTAGAAGTCAGGTATCATTAGTCAGGTTTCATTCATACAACTTTTTCATTGCATGCAATGTTACTTTTTTCTGGCTGCTTTCGCAGTGTGCTTTTTATCTTTGTTTTTTGATCCTTTCGACTATGTGTGGGTTTCTTTATAATTATCCTGCTTGGAATTTGCTGAACTTCTTGGATCTAGAAGTTTGTGTTTTTCATGGGATTTGGGAATACTTTGGCCATTTATTAAACATTATATTTTTCTGTCTCATTATCTCTCCTCTCCCATTGTACATAGTTAGACCACTTGATATTGCACTTTAAATTTCTGAAGCTCTGTTTATTATTTTTAACAAGTCTTTTCTTCACTTTCAATAGACCTATTGATTTTCCAGTTAAGTGACCCTTTTTCTGCCATCTGATCTCAAATTAAGGTCATCCAATGAATTTTTCATTTCAGACATTGTAACTTTTAAGTTCTAGAACTTCCATTTGGTTTTTTTCATAACTTCCATTTCTCAGCTGAGATTTCCCCATGCGAACATTTATTATGACCATATTTTCCTTTAAATACTTGAACATGTTTATAATACTTGCTTTGAAGTCCTTGTCTGCTAATTCTGACACTTTGGATCATTCAGGATTTAGTGTCTGTGAGCTGCTTTTTCTCTTGACTCTAGGTCTTTTTTTCCTGTTTGTTCACTATAGTGTATTTTGCTTGTGTCATGGGCATTATCAGTGATACGTTATAGACTTTGGATTCTGTTCTTTTTCTCTGATGAGTGTTGACTTTTTGTCTTAGTAGACATCTAATGTGGCTGGATTCAAACCCCAACTTTATTTTTTCTGTGACAGGCAGCAGCAGAAATCTCATCTCAGATCCTTCCACCTTCCAGCTGTTTCTTTTTGTGAAGAACCTTGGAGTCTTCCTCAAACTAGGGTCATTCAAATACTGGGCGTAGTTCATATAGAAATTTTGGAGCACTTTCCTCTCTGGGATTTCACCTTTCACTTTTAAGCTGCCTTGGCAACCCCAAACTTTGTCCTTTTTAAGCTAGCAAGACAACAGATACCTGTGTCAGTCTAAGTGACCATTGCCACATGGGCTGATAAGTACCCTCAGGCAAAAGCCTTATAAAAATTCTACTAGTGCACTTTGGGAGTTCGAGGCAGGCGGATTGCTTGAGCTCAGGAGTTCTAGACCAGCCTGGGCAACACAGTGAAACCCCATCTCTACTTAAATACGAAAAATTAGCCAGGTGTGGCAACATACGCCTGTAATCCCAGCTACTCAGGAGGCTGAGGCAGGAGAATCATTTGAACCCAGGAGGCGGAGGTTGCAGTGAGCTGAGATCATGCGTCTGCCCTCCAGCCTGGGTGACAGAGCAAGACTCCATCTTTAAAAAAAAAAAAAAAAAAAAGTTCTACCAGTACAGTTTTCTCATTTAAGGCTAACTTCCTTCCAGTTGCTTCCTGCTTTTGATGACTCTTTTGACTTAATGTTTGTTTTTATATTTTGTCCAGAATGTATAATTGTTGTGTGTGGCAAGTTTATTTTAATATATGTTAACTTGTCATTATCTGAAGCAGAACACTGAAGCATTATTTTAATTGAAACAATTAAAACAAAGTATATTCAGGTAATAGTTTAGGAAACTATGAAACATCCACTAAATGGAATATTACAAAAAATACATTACATTAAAAATTTGAAGACTATTAGTAGAACATTATTTTGGTAAATTTAAATAATACCCTGCTTTGATTATAGCTGTGTTAAAAATTAGATATGTTCATGAATACATACAGGAGAGAATATGGGAAAGAAGAAAAGAGTTTATTGGTTGTAGTGGTGGAATTTGGGGGAAGTTTTCAAAAATATTCCATTAACACTGGTATAAAACTATGGTGTGTTTATTATACACACACATATATGTATAGATATGTGCGTATATTATACATATATACACATACACACTTATGTATACAGTTTATATGTATACATATAGTATATGTATACACCCATATAATAAAAGACTCCTAGACGGTATAGTTGAGCTCTTGTGGCAGGATTTTCACCCCACACTCCGGACATAAACTGTTGATAAGATATATACAAAAAGGTTATATACATATATAAAAGCTTCAAATCAAGAAAGAGAAATTAAATTCATAGGTGCTAGTAACAAGTTAACAACAGGGGAGCTTACTTAAGAAAGGTGGTAAGCAGGAGCTACTTTCTAAATGACCCATAGTGGTTTTCATGTCCTCATACAGATCTTAAATGCTGGGGATTGATGTCTTCATGTTCATAGGAAAGTCTAGGCCACATACTCTGTGCCCTCACAAAGTAGTTGGAACTGATCAACTAAAGCATAGAACCTGAGGAGAGATTTTTTACCTATGAAATGGGACTAAAACAGGGAACCCACAGACAGAACCAGGAAGTTTCAGGTAAGCTTGCTGTTTGCTCTGGGCATGTAGAAGGGTAAAATATGAGAACCAGAGCCTTAAGCCTGTTTTATAGATGAGTGTGGAATTTCATTTGATATAACAGTTTCCTTTTGGTACAAGGACTCTAAATCAATAAATCTGTATACAAATTGGTCTGGAACCATTAAACCCTTAGAAATTCAGCAGAGACAAATGTGAAACTGCTTCTATAACCCACAGGATATAAGACTCCTCTGAAAAATAATCTTTGTGAAGATAAGTTCATAATTAAAAAATTTCAAATCATGAGAGAAATTAATGCCAATCCAGGTATACAGGACTTCCATGGAGAAAATATCCTCACTTAAAATGAACTCATGATTAAATTAAAAAGCATAAATTACACAAAGAAAGGGAGACTGACCACAGACTTCTCATCAGTAGTAAAAACCAGAAAACAGAAAGATGGTTTAACAAAATTAACATGCAATAGAGTAGAGCTTAAGACAAAATGGCATTACTGAGTTTAAAGGACACTAGGTCATGATAAAAGGAATATACTACCAAGAAAATGTAAAAATTATAGTCTTATTTATATAGAATATAGTCTTAGCAGTATAGTCTTAGAGTTAAGAAGGCAAAAATTGACAATTCCAAAGGGAAATTAATAAACGTCTAGTTGTAGTTGGATATTTAACATATGTCAGAAACTGGTAGATAAAATGGCAACAAAATATTTAAACAGCATAATTAACTTGATTAAATGTAGATCTATATGGAAATCCCTCTAGCAGATAAATAGAGAATATAGGTTTATTTAAAGGATACATAGATTCTTAAAAAATATGACTGTGACTTGGGTCCCAAAGAAAGTTTTCATCATGAAAAATATATTCCCTGGCTGAAGTGAAAAAATAATTGGTTGGTAGTAGATAGTTTAAAAATAAAATACATACATATACATGGACATCAAATACTAAGTTATAAAATATTTAAAATTAAATAACAAAATACTACATAGCGAAATTTGTAGGTTCCAGTTAATGGAAATTTTTCAGGAATAGAAAGATAAAGTCTTTCTTGTGTGTGCTTATTAAAAACAAAGAAGTAAGGGGAAAATGTGTTTTGTATTCAACTTTAACAGCATAAATACAAATAATGCAGAAGAAAAACAAAAAATAAAAACTGATGAGATGTCAAAAAAGCTCAATCAAGAAAACTCAAAGCTAGTTTTTTAAAAAGATACATAGATAAACCTCTTTGCCGGGTACTGTTCCTTGTGTTGGGAATATAGTAGTAAGCAAATCATACCAATTTCTGTCTTTATAAGCTAGTGGGGATGTTGGACAAACAGATAAATGCCAGTGGCAGTAATTATAATAAAGACAAAGCAACGTGAATGACAAGATACAGTCAGAGAAGGTTTCTAAGGAGATAATGTTTGAACCACTGAGCACAGAAAAGGGAGCAAACCAGGCAGATAGCACTTTTGAAGAGTGTTCCTTGGCAGAGAGTACAGAAGAACAAAAGCCTTAACTATCATACTAGTAGGACTAAAAGAAAAGTGCCTTAAATTGATAGAGAACATTTACCAAAACAGATGTGACCGGAATTATTCTTGATTACACAAAGTTTAGAAGTAAATTCTTTAATGCGGAAACAAAACAAGGATATCTTCTATCACTGCTACTCTTTATTATATTGGAGATTTTAGCCAAAGTAATTAGATAAGAAAAAGAAGGGGGAAAGAGACATAAAGATTGGAAAGGAAGAAAAATATTAATTATAAATGAAATGATTATCTACAAGAGAATCTACATACTGTTAGAACTGTCCAGGTGCGGTGGCTCACACCTGTAATCCCAGCACTTTGGGAGGCCAAGGCAGGTGGATCATGTGAGGTTGGGAGTTTGAGACCAGCCTGACCAACATGGAGAAACTCCGTCTCTACTAAAAAAAAAAAATACAAAATTAGCCGGGTGTGGTGGCACATGCCTCTAATCCCAGTACTCAGGAGGCTGAGGCAGGACAATCGCTTGAACCTGGGAGGTGGAGGTTGCGGTGAGCCGCGATGGCGTACTGCATTCCAGCCTGGGCAACAAAAGCAAAACTCTGTCAAAAAAAAAAAAAAAAAATCTACATGCTATTAGAACTAATAAGAGTTCATGAAGGTTGCTGGAGATAAGGTCAACATAGAGAACCAATAGTTTGCCTGAACATCAACACACAGATAAAATTCACAATACCATCTGTAAGTTGCCTTGTACTCTTTCTAACAAAAGATTTATTCAGAAAGGAAATGACACTTTAAGGACAGATTTTAAAAAATCCAAATTATCAGTCATCTTCTCCCATTCAACCTATAACATTAGTACAATCCAAAAATAAAGTCCTACATAAACTTTAGGAAGACTTGTGAAATTAGAAAACCCGATTGAAAAATTCACCTGGAAAAACAAAGGTCCAAGAATTGTCAAGACTGTTTTGGAAATGAACAAGGGGGGTCATGCAATCAAATAGACCTAAATTTTATAGCAGTAATAAATTTGAAATGTGGTGTTGACTTAGGGATAGGCGAGTAGATTAATAATAAAACAGAAAAGGGCCAGAAAAAGATTCAAGCATGTACAGAAATTTAGTATAATAAAATAGTGAATGGGCTCCCAGATGGAAATAGTATATACTGTATATTACGCTATACCATATACAAGAATAAATTCCAATTAAAGATCAAAATGAGAAAAGCTAACTTCAAAACTTTTAGAATAAAATATAGACTGCTTTTAACCTTAGCTAGATAGGATTTCTTAAATAAGACATAAAAATAACTTAGAAAGGAAAAAAATTGACTAGATCAAAAATGTTAACTTTAATAAAAGTTATTAACAAAGTTAAATATATATAATAGAATTAGTATCCAGAATATATAAAGCTTCTATAATGTAATAAGAAATAGCTCCGCTTAAAAATATGCAAAGGATAGGAATCAACAATTCATAGGGGAGATAATCCCTATATCTAACAGGCAGGTAAAAAGGCACACAACATTGCTAGTAATTGAGGAAAAGACAATTAAAAAAAAAAACACAATTTCATGCCCATTGGAATAGTAGCTTTTTAGTATATATGTATTACCTATATCATGTATAAATGGCATATATATGCAAGGTAATAAGAAAATAGGAACTATCATATACTGCTAATGGAAGTATAAATGGATGCAAGTGTTTGAGAGAGAAATTTGTTAATATAAAATAAAATAAATCATTTATAAGCCCTAGAAAACTGACTTCTAGATTTATAGCTGAGAAATTCTTACAGGTATATACCAAGAGACATATACAAAGACACTTATGGCAGTATCGTTTGTAGAAAAACTGGAAGCTACTTAATTACCTTTCAGTAGAGGAAAAGATGAATAAAGTTGATTATTCATTCAATGGGATAATTTTTAGTAGTTAAAACGAATGAATTTCATCTAAGTGTATCAACATGGATGGATCTCAAAAATGTTGAGTTAAAAAAATTGTGGAAAAGTACAGTGTAATGGAATTTACATAAACATTTAAAAGCTTCACAGAACAGTGTATGTTGCTTATAGATTTTTGTTTAATACAAGTAACAACTTGAAGTAACAACTGGAAAGTTTATATATTGGATTAATGATAATTGCGTTTGAGAAGGTAGGGAGGGGTATAAGCCTAGGCAGAAGAAAAGGGGAACTTAAACTTCATCTATATTGTTCTCTTATGTTTAAGTATAAAGTAAAAATAATCAAGGGGTTAAGTTAAGTGATTCCAGGGCCCTCATCTACCAGAAGCGCTTTCAATTTTCTTTATAACTCTGTCCTTTAAAACAGCAGTCCCCAACCATTTTGGCACCAGGGACCAAATTCATGGAACATAAAAAATTTTCCCACAGATGGAGGGATGGGGGAGATGGTTTGGGGATGATTCAAGCTCATTACATTTATAGTACAGTTTATTTATGTTATTATTGCATTGTAATATATAATGAAATAATTATATAACTCACCAGAATGTAGAATCAGTAGGAGCCTGCTTGTTTTTCTGCAACTAGATAGTGGTCCCTTCTGGGAGTGATGGGAGACAGTGACAGATCATCAGGCATTAGATTCTCATAAGGACCATGCAACCTTGATCCCTCACATGCACAGTTCACAATAGGGTTCACAGGCTCCTATGAGAATCTAATGTTGCCACTGATGTGACAGGAGGCAGAGCTCAGACAGTAATGTGCTTGGCTGCTCACCTTCCACTTTGTGGCCCCGTTCCTAACAGGGATGAGAGTTGGGGACCCCTACTTTAAAAGGCTATCATTTACATATATTTTTTAGAGCTTTACCAAGTTGTTTGTGATAGATAGATATAACCATCCTCCTTAGATAATCCCATAGAGTAGTCAGTTACTGGTAGAATGAAAATATATTGAGATCTATATGTTATAAAATAAACATTTCATTGTCATACTAATTTATATAAAAACTCATTCTTAAGTGGTCCCAGTCTTTCCAAGGACTTTTCTTCATCTGGGGGACTGAAATTTTTTTTTTCATTTATTCACTCAGTGGACTTTATTGAACTCCTTACATGTACCAGATGATAACACAGCAATGAGCAAAACAGACAAAGCCTGCTATCATGAAGCTTAAATTCTAGTCAAGGAAGATAGCTGGTAAACAAATTAATAAAATTATAACATCACTGGTGATAAGTGCAATGATGAGAAATAAAGCAGGATGAGAGCTATAGAGAGTGACTGGGAGTATTTCATATGGGGAAGTCAGGGAAGAACTGTCTGTTGAAGATAACATGGAGCAAAGTAACAAAGAAAGTAAAGGGATAAGTTATATGGGAGAAAAGTCCTAGAGGCTGACAGAGCAAGCCAGTGCAGGGCCTGCTCCTGCCGTGGAGCTATCACGGAGGCTGCCTGGCTAGAGCTGAATGAATGAAGAATAGACTAGTATGAGATTACACCAGAAAGCAAAGGATTGGGTCATACTGGGTTTTTATGGCCATGGTAAAGACTTTGGAGCAAAGGACTAATGTCATCTTCAAAAAGAATCACTGGCCACTTTGTTGTGAGTAGCCCACAGGGTGTGGTGGTTGGTGATAGGGCAAAGATAGAAACAGAGAAACCAGTTAAAAGGTTATTGTAACACCTTAGACAAGAAATAATTACTCTTTATTTTGTTTTATTTTTTTTGGAGACGGAGTCTTGCTCTGTTGCCCAGGCTGGAGTACAGTGGCACGATCTCAGCTCAACTGCAACCTCTGCCTCCCGGGTTCAAGCAATTCTCCTGCCTCAGCCTCCCAAGTAGCTGGGACTACTGGTGCATGCCACCATGCTCGGCTATTTTTTTTTTTTTTTTTTTTTGTATTTTAGTAGATACGGGGTTTTACCATGTTGCCCAGGCTGGTCTCGAACTCCTCAGCCAAGGCAATCCACCTGCCTCGGCCTCCCAAAGTGCTAGGATTACAGGCATGAGCCACCACGCCTGGCCTATAATGACTGTTTAGACCAAGGTGATGAGAGATGGTTGGATCCTAGATATATTACTTTTTTAGCAGCAATTCTTAATATATAGATTACTCTCAGATCTCAGAGGAATCTGGGAGTTATTGAGAAGAGAGAAAAAATAGCACAAGTTAGGTGCCAATGAATTACAAGGTATACAAGGAGATTTTAAAACCTCTAAAAATCTTTTGTAGGACTGTGGGAAGGGGATTTCAGTCCCTCTTAACCTACAGTTATCCTTTACTTTTTTTTGCTCTTTTTAGTCGTTCTGAACTTTGCAGTTAAACTGAATCCAGTCATATTTTATTGTTTAGAAAATGAAATTTGAAATCTGGGTACAGGTATAAAATTTTGTTATTAATGGTTGTGTTAAATGCGATTTAAATACTAATATTTTTTACATTATAGCTTAGCTGTATGGCTACATACAAAGGCAAATAACCAATTTTGGTTTACATATATTTGGCTTGATAACTTTACAGAAGACAATTTGGTTTTAACATCTTTTAAAGATTGTGTGTAAACTGTTCCTGAACATTTTGCACGATTTCTTTGCATTTTCACTTTCCTATGTGTTATAACAAAATCCAAAGAATAGTTCTTTAAATTATTTTATACTGACTTCATTTGTGTTATATATTAACAGTTCACTTAGTAGTTCAGTTAAATTGATGTATAGTGGCTTTATTGTATTGTTTATTTCTAAGTGTATTTTTCTGTCCTCCCAATTTATTACTATATTAGTTAACCTTTTATTATTGCCTTTATGTCTAGGGATTCTTGTTACTGGTGTGTGTGTGTGTGTGTGTGTGTGTGTGTGTGTGTGTGTGTGTGTGGTGTGTGTGTGTGTGTGTGTGTGTGTGTGTGTGTGTGTGTGTGTGTGTGTATGTGTATGTAGACAGAGAGAGGAGGGAACAATCTTTTATGTATCAAATCTTACAAGCCAGAGATTGTAGTACATCATTATGACTTTTAAGTGCTAAGCAAATTATTGTCCAGAGTGGCAGGCAGACAGTAAAAATCATAATTATTGTAAGCTCTGTGCCATACTTGTAAGTATAGTAATAAATCTGCACTTATACACTGTTAAAATTTTAATTGTTTATTCAAAATAAACTTAGGAAATATTTTGACCATGCTTTAAGATTAAATTTAGTACAGTGAATAGGAAATAGATTTTTGTTTTGCTTTGTGAAAAACACAGTTTTAGGCTACAATCCCTAATCTTAATAGGAAGCTGTATTTATTTTTTTCTTAGTAAGGAAGACTAAATTACCACATCTTTTTGAGAATATTGCAGATAGTTAATACACTTTTCATTTTACTAACCTAACTTTCTCTTTCTTTTAGCAAAACTGTACAATCTAAAGTGGACTGCATTTTGGTAAGTGAAATAACTAATCTTAAAATTATTTTGCAATAAGGTTTTTATGACAATATATAATATACAATTTTCAAGTAAATATTGATTTTAAATATAATCTAACTCCAGAGAATAAAATTTGATATTTTAATTACAGCTGCCTCAGGTGAATTGTTTATAAGCTACCTAGATACTTTCCTGTATCTCATCAATAATAAAATCACAATCGGAGGTAATTACATGTTTTTGAATCTTAACTGGCTCTTACTGAAAGACTGCTTAAACAAACAAATTCGATATTTATTTTTCTATTCTAATAACTCTAAGAATTTGTTTAGAGAAAAGTTTTTGAAGATGTTTAATGGGTTAGTTTTGTTGAAATAGTGTTTTTTTCATGTTTTGGTTGGCAGCCTGTAGGAATTAAGCCATAATAATAGTTTAAGTTTAGATTCTACTTAATAGAACTGTAAAAATTTGTTTTCAAAAACAGCTTCTAAGATGCTTAGTGGATTAGTTTTTGTTGGGTTGCCAGCTTTTAAGATTTAAAGCCACAATAATAGTTTAAATTTAGATTGTGTTAGTATAGTAGTAGTTTCTTGGGTCTCCTTTTAAACCTGTGAGGGAAGGAGCATTGAAGCTACTGGGACATCTGGAATACTGCTGATTTCTTTCATAAAATCTCTACCAAAAGGATAGCCTCTAGGCTTGAGAACACACAAAGGCTCTGTACTGTTAGATTCCCCAAATTGTCAGTATAGTTAGTTCTCTTTCCCCACTTGTGACTTGGGAAGTTCTCTTATCCAAGTTTGGGTCTTGCTTATAAGCTAACCTGACTATGTTGTTGGTGGTGGTGGTGGTGGTGGTGGTCTGTTTCAGTGTCTGGTGCTGAAATAGTGTGATGTCTTATTAGCTTATATTATTATTAGCTTATTATCCTATAGGTAGCTGATTACATAGGAATAGTTTATAGGAAAAGAGGAAATTTAGTCAGTTCTCTTACACTTTTCTAACCTAATAGCTAGCTAAAAGAGGACTTTGTGGAGGTGTTTTTCTTTTTCCTTTCACTTACTCTTCTTTTTGGTGTGTGTGTGTGTGTGTGTGTGTGTGTGTGTGTAGTTTTTTGGTTTTCGAGGTTTTTTTTTTGTCTTATAATAACCCTCTGAAGTAGGTGATCTTGTTACCTCCCTTTTACAAATGAAGACACCAGTGCTCTTGCATTTCATTCAAAAAATTGTTAAAATTATTAGACATCTTCTGTCTGCCAGTTTTACTCATAAGGAATACAAACAGATAAGACATATTCCATGCCCTTAAGAAATTTAGTCTGTTATAGGGAGATATATTCAAGAGTACTCTTAAGACCTAGAAAAGTGGTGACTGGGAGTGGAGGGAGTAATACATTGCCACCAACCCCCAGAGCATTTCCTCTGTCTTCCAGCTCTTAAGAGTCTCATTGTTAATGTGTCATTCTGTAATTATTTCATGATTACCATATACTAGACCCTGTTCTTGGTATGAGAGTACAGTGGTAATAAGCAAGACAGACACAGTTCTTGTCTATATATGGCCACCCACTTTCTTTGCAATACTTGAGATAACTTTGGAGGATTACTCACTTTTCTCTTCATTAAGAAGAGGCAGAAGACTGGTATAAATTATAAAATATGACATTTGTAAAATACTAAATAAGAACAAAATTCTTTTTAAAGTCTTTTAAGAGTTCAGAAGTGTTTACATTTTAGTGTAAGCTTTAGAATATATGTAAATTTTTACTCAGTAATTTAAAAATACTGTGTTAGGTCCTGGACATACAGTGATGAACAAGATACTAAGATCTCTCCTCTCATGATCCTTTTATTTTATTGGGTGAGGTAGACATTAAACCAGTGAGCAAATAATTAAGCATTACAATTCAGATAATGATAAATAATACTCCACAATTTTTAAAAGGGAAAGGCAGGCAAGCGATGGTGGGTAGGGTAACCTTAGATAGGGTGGCCAGGAAAAGCTTCTCTGAGAATCTTCTCTGAGGAGATGACATTTGAGTGCCGACCTGAGTAATAAGAAGCCAGCCTTGAGTCATGATCTCCTGGTGACACACACGAGGTAGAAGGAACAGTAGGTACAAAAAATCTGAAGCTGGGAATGAGTTTGAGGTATTTGAAGAATACAGGATCCCAGTGTGCTGGAACTTAGGGAAGGAAGTAGAGAATGATAGAAAAGTTCAAGCAGGAAGTAGTTCATGTATTACATATTTAGTCATGGCAAGTAGTATCCTACGTGCATGGAAAGCTGATTATAGAGGATTTTATGCAGAGAATAGTGCAATCTGGTTTGTTTTTTAATACCCTGGCTGTTGCTGGAACAGTGGATTGTAGGGGGATATGAGTGGAAGCAGGAAAACTAGTTAGGCTATTGCAGAAGTCTGGTAGATAATTCAAGGCTCTTGCTCAGATGATGGCATTGGAAGATTTTTTTTTTTAAGTAGATGGATTTAAGGCATCTTTGGATATAAAACTAGTAGGCCTTGCTTGCTGATTGATAGATTCAATGTGGAGGGGAAACAGAGGAATGAAGGATGATTCCTTTTCAGTCTAAAGCAGTTCTTCTAGTATTTATTATACCACAGGTTTGTGTGTAATGAATTTTCTCAGTCTGTGTTTATCTATGAATGTTTTTATTTTGCCTTCTGTTTTAAAAGATGGTTTTGCTGGAAATAGAATGTCTGGTTTACAGTTTTGTTTGCTTGTTTTTTCTTTCATTGTTTTGAATATGTTATTCCATTACCTTTTGGACATCAGCCATTAATTATATTAATGTCTTCCTATACATAAGTTTTCTTTTGTTGGTATTAAGATTTATACTAGGTTGATTCTGTCACTCGCTTCTCCTGTCTCTCTGACTTGTAACAGTTTGACTATGTGTACAGTGGATCACTTTATGTTTGTCCTACTTGGGCTTTGTTGAGCTCACATACATTAGTTAGATTGGGGATGTTTTCAGCCATTATCTTTCCAAATACTTTTTCAGTCCCTTGATTCTCTCCTCCCCTTCTAAAATGCCCATTTCACATGTGTTGAAATGATCGATGTTATTATTCTCTTCTCTCTGAAGCTCTGTTTACTTTTTTCTCTGATTATCTTTATCTGTGCCCTAGTTTCTTAAGATTTCCTGTTGTCTGACTCTTTGTCATTGTGTTTTTCTTTGTGTGTTTAAACACAGGCCGCCTCATCCTAGCAACACTACTATTCTAACCATGTGGGGATCGGTCATGGTAGCAGCCATAAGCAAGAATAATAGACTCTCATAGTTACTACTACCTGAAGTTCAGTAGTCACTAATGACTAAACACTTCCCAATATGTTGTTTGCCTGTAATTCATTTCCAGAGCCTAGTTTCTGACCATTTTGTGTCATTTTATAGTTGTTTGTAGGGAGGATTGGCCAGCCTCTTTACTTCCTTTTCCAGATATCTCATAAAGATTTTATTAGGTTTCCTTCTAGAAGTTTTATAGTTGTAGTGTTTTTCTTTTAGATGTTTGAACCATTTTGTGTTAAATTTGTGTTTGCTTTAAGGTTTATTTTTTACAATATGTATGGATATCCAGTTGTCCAGCACCATTTATTGAAAAGTCTGCCCCTCCCCAGTCACCACCTATATCAAAAAATCATTACATGTGGGTCTTTTTCTAGACTCTTATTTTCCGTTGATTGCTGTGTCTGCCTTTTTGACATCACTACACTGTCTTGTTTACTGTGCTTTATAGAAAGTCTTGATATCAGATAATATAAGTGGTTCATATATTTTTTGGCGTTTCCATACAAATTTCAGAGTTACTTTGTCAATTTTTATTTTTTAAAAAAGTTGTACTTGGATTTTTATTGAGATTACATCGAATTTATAGATCAATTTGGGCACAATTGATGTCTTATTAACAAATTTTAATTCATGAGCTTGGTGTATCTCCATTTCAGTTGGTTCTTCTATAATATCTTTCAGCGTGTTCTGTTATTTTCTGTGTATAGGTTTTGTACACATTTTATTAAAACAAAGTTTTTAGATGCTACTGAGTATGGCATTTAAAAATTTTTGTTATCCATTGTTTTACTGCTAATAGTTACAGTGATCTTGTAACCTGCAAACTGGCTACATTCACCTATTAAATCTAGTAGCTTTTATGTAGTCTTTAGGATTTTCTGTCCACTCAATCATATTGTCTGCGAATAAAAAGAATTTTAATTTCTTGTTAATTTATATGCCAGTTTCTTTTTCTCACCTTACTGTACTGCTAGGACCTCTGGGAGATAGGCAAATAGAAATGTGAGAGTGAATTTCCTTGCCTTGTTCCGGATCTCGAGGAAAAAACAGTGATTCATTCACCATACAATATGAAGTTAACGTTAGCTTGTTCATGGACACTCTTCATCAGGTTAAACATGTTACTTTCTGTTTCTATTTTGCTGAGAGTTTTTTTTTTTAAATCATATTTACTTGCTGTTTTTTTTTTTTTAGAGTCTGGATCTGTCAACCAGGCTTTAGTGCAGCGGCGCAATCTCGGCTCACTGCAACCTCCATCTCCCAGGTTCAAGTGATTCTCCTTCCTCAGCCTCCCAAGTAGCTGGGACTACAGGCGCGCACCGCCATGTCAGACTAATTTTTGTATTTTTAGTAGAGACAGGGTTTCACCATTTTGGCCAGGATGGTCTCGATCTCTTGACCTCATGGTCCACCTGCCTTCACCTCCCAAAGTGCTTTGAGATGAGATTACAGGTGTGAGCAACTGTGGCCAGCCACATGCTGATTTTTATCCAACAATTTTTCTATACTTACTAATAGTTTGTTTCTCTATTATCACTTTTCTTATTGTTTTCCACTGAACTATCTAATCTGCTATAAATCCCATCTAATAAATTTTCTCTTCTAGATCTTATATTTTTTTTCAGTTCTAGAAATTCAACTATTTGTTTTTTTATTTGAGGCAGAGTTTCACTTTTGTTGCCCAGGCTGGAGTGCAGTGGCACAATCTCAGCTCACTGCAACCTCCGCCTCTTGAATTCAAGTGATTCTTCTGCCTCAGCCTCCCAAGTAGCTGGGATTACAGGCGCTTGCCACCATACCCGGCTAATTTTTGTAATTTTAGTAGAGACAGGGTTTCACCATGTTGGCCAAGCTGGTCTCGGACTCGTGACCTCAGGTGATCCACCCACCTCGGCCTCCCAAAGTGCTGGGATTACAGGTGTCAGACTTTGCTCCTGGCCTGAAATTCCACTTTTTTATAGAAGTTTTTATATCCTCCATTTTGTTTCTGTCTTGAATACCTGTCCTAAATTCCTTGACTGCTAATTGTAGTATCTCATTTGTTTCTCTATCATTTTCTCTATCATCTTATCATTTTGTTTCTGTCTTAAATACCTGTCTTAAATTCCTTGATTGCTAATTGTATTATCTCTATCAATCATTTTTGTGGTCCCTTTTTTTTTTTGAGATGGAGTTTCACTCTTGTTGTCCAGGCTGCAATGCATTTCAGGACCACAGCTGACTGCAACCTCTGCCACCTGGGTTCAAGTGATTCTCCTGCCTCAGCCTCTGGAGTAGCCTCCAGAGTAGCTGGGATTACAGGTATCTGCCACTACACCCAGCTAATTTTTTGTAGTTTTAGTAGAGACAGGGTTTTACCATGTTGGGCAGGCTGGTCTCAAACTCTTGACCTCAGCTGATCCACCCGCCATGGCTTCCCAAACTGTTGGGATTACAGGCGTAAGCCACTGTGTCTGGCCTGTGGTCCATTTTATTTACTGATTTTCGTTGCAAGTACAGGTCATAATTTTCTGCTTCTTTGCATATGTAATAATTTTTAATTTAGTGCTGAACACTTATTTTTATGGTTTTTGAGCATTTGAGTTTTCTTCTCTTTAAAGTGTATTGAAGTTTGTTTCAGCAGAACTGGAACATGTGTCAGCCACTTGTAGATCCCTGGTAGCTCTTTGCCCAGCCTTTTGGAGTTTTTATCTACATATACAGTTTATTTTTCAGCTATAGATTCCAAATTCTAAATCTACATAGGGATTTGTGTAAATTTTGAAGCTGTTTCTTTATTTTTCTTGCATATGATTCTTTGCCACCTCGAACACTAACCTCCTTCTCTTCAGCTCTGCAGTACTGCCTTGCTTTGCTTAAGTTGCTCCTTTCTGCACCACAGTCAAGTTGTCTTCAGATAGAATCGTCTCCTTTGTTTTTTTCTTTTTTCGGTCTAACAGTTTATGCTTTTTGTTGTCCAGTTTCTGAAAACACTTTCCAATATTTTGTTCATGTTTTGAGATGGTGGCGCTGGGAGAGTTGCTGCAGTATCAGGTACACCACTGCGGCCACATGCGGAAGTCTATTAACAGCTATTTTAAGGATTCAATAAAATATATAGGCCCCTTCACACCCTCTGTTTCTTTAGTGATTTATTTTCCACTATTCTCCACTAAACCTATTTCAGACTTCTTTAGCTCAAGCTATGAAACTCACCTCTTCTTTTCTTGCTGCCAGTAAATGATCTTGCCTTCAACTTCTCTGAGAAGATAGGAAGATGCCTTGTGGTACTCCACCAAATTAATACCATTTATTGTCCCTAACTTAATACTTGCTCAGTTCTATACCTGTTCTTGTCTTCCTTCCCTTATCTCTGAACAGAAGAGTTGTCCTTCTGCCTGTCTGAATGCTGATCTCTCTCTGCCTACCCTCTAGGTCTCATCCGTTCCTATCTCAGAATTCATGTCGTGATTCATTCTCTTTCTCCTACTTCTTTATTTTCTTATTTTTTACTAGCCTATTCTCATGGATAGTTAAATGCTTAATTTTACCCCCATATTTAAAAAAGAAATCCTTCCTGAAACCCACAACCTTTCCTCTAGCTACCACTGTATCTTCTTCCTTTTGAAAGAAGAAAGTTAAAGTTCAGTCAAAGTGTTGATTGAACTTAGTCTCATGCCTCACCTTCCATTCAGTGTTGAACCCCAGTAACAAAAATCTTTAATACCACTCCTCCGAAACTTTTATAAAGGATACCATGACCCCTTACTGCTGAATATAATAAGTAATATCAGTCCCAAATGACAGCCTTTTTTCAGTCCACTCTGTTGACCATTTCCATACACACACTACCCCCTCGTCGCCCCAGTTTGGTACATTCTCATTTTTAAAATTCCTTAAGATGCCACACTATCCTGGTTTTCCTGTTACATTTTAGGCCTTTCCTTCTCACACCCTTCAAGGGTGTCTGTTGCTTTGCATTTTGTCTATATTTGTCCAAAATAATCTCATCTACTTTGATGGTTTCAATTAGTCTCATTATACGAATGACTCCTAATTATATGTCCCCATCCTAAGCTCTAGGCCCATATAATCCAACTATCAGCTGTTCAATTTTACCTAGATGTCACATAGGTACTTCAAACTCAACTTTTCCAGAGCCAAACTTATATCATACCCCCACTTCTGTAACTATCTGTATTAGTCTCCTATTGCTGCCATAAAAAATTAACATACGTTTAGAGGCTGCATAAAATAACACAAATTGATTATTTTAGAGTTCTGTGGGCCAGCAGTCTGACATGGGTTTCAGGGGGATAAAGCTAAGTTGTTAGCAGTGCCATAGGTTTTTTGTTTTGTTTTGTTTTGTTTTTTTCTGGAGACCCTAGGGAAGAATATGTTTCCCTGCCTTTTTTAGCTTCTAGTGGCTGCATCTTCAAAGCCATTAATGGCTGCTTGAGCCTTTTTACACTGCATCATTCTGACAGGGCGCTTTTCTATAGTCAAATCTCTTTCAGCCTCGCTCTTATCAGGATACCTGAGTATACATTGATTGTGCTCAGAGAAGCCAAGATAGTCTCCCCACCTTAAGGTCCTTAATTTGGTCCCATGCTATGCAAATTTCCAGGGGTTCAAAGATTAAGACATGAACATTTCTGGGGTCATTATTCTATCTATCATACTATCTTAGTGAATGGTACTCACTCATCTAACCTAAAAACCTAGAGGTCAGTCTTGACTCTTCCTCAACCTGCTTTACAACTAGTCAGTCACCAAATCCTAACAGTTCTGACTCCTTGGTTGCTCTATTTTTGTGTATTCCTACTGCTACTGCATTAATCCAGATCATAATTATTTGAGATACTGCAACTCTTTTTCTGCTTCTAGTCTTTCCACATTCGTTCTCCACACTACCATCATAGTCGTCTTTATAAAGTTCTGTTTATTTCACACCTTTGCTTAAAACCTTTTATTGGCTCCCCTTTGTTCTGCCTTATGGTGTGGAAGATTCTTCATACTCAGACCTTACCGTTTTTGTCCAACCTCATCTTTCTCCACTCTCCCCACAGCCTCTCAGCAAGCTGTGGAATAGAAGAGAATATTTACTCCCTCAATCTGTAAGAGCATTATCCGTGGAACTTTCTGTGGTGGTAGAAATGTTTTATATCACATATGCACTATTCAATATGGTAATCAGTAGCCATGTGTGGCTATTGAATACTTGAAATGTGGTTAGTGTGACTGAGGAATTGAACTTTTAATTTTGTTTAATTTTAATGAATTTGAAGTTAAATAGCCACATGTGGCTAGTGGTAGTGATTTGGACAACAGAGATCTCGAACAGTGGTTCTCAACCAGAGGCAATATTTGCCCTCCATGCCGCTGGGGGACATTTGACAATATATGGAGACATTTTGGGTTTTCACACTTGGTGAGTTCTACCGGTATCAGATGGGTAGAGGCCAAGGATGCTGTTTCAGCATCCTCCGAAACAGGATGTCCCCCGCCCCCATAACAGACTTATCAGCCCAAAATGTCAGAGTGCTGAGGCTGAGAAACTCTATTCTAGACTGCTCCTTCTTTTTGTAATGCGTACTTATAGTTTAGGATTCGTCTTAGATATCAACTCCTCTGGAAAGCCTTCTATGATTTCTCCAGTCTGAATTTTATATTTTCTGTTCCAGTATATCCTCTGCTTACCCCTATTTGTGTGATACAATAACCTTTATGGTAGTTATAATTGGCATTTTTATTTGGTCTTGGCTTCTTGAGTATGGGAACATATGCATTGGAATATACCCAGAGGCACATGAACGTGATCAATATTTGTTGAATGTACAAATGAATATAAACTAATGAATCAATCATTAAACATATTGCAGTTTAAAATAGAAGTGTTGCCACCTTAAATTTATACCTTTTAGAGATCATACACTTATAAAATATTTGGAAATATTTTTGGGAGTTACTCCTGGTTTGCCAATAAGTAAAGATAGCTCGTTCCTTTAGAAGGGAAGAACTTTTTTTTTCTGTTTCTGCCATTCTTCCCTTTGCTCCTGCTCTACTCAGTTTAGTATGCCCCTTCCTTCCATACTCACCTGTTAAGAGATAACCAATCCACCCCCACTGTCATCCCCAGAGTGCTTGTGGGAAACTAAAACTTTATTGCATAAATGCGGGAAGGATTTAAGCAGGTGCAGTGGGACAAATAGACTAGAAACTAAAAAAAAAAAAAAGAACTGACTAGCATTATAGCAGAGTGGCTCAGAGCAGAGGCTATAGAATGAAACAGAACTGAGTTTGAATTCTTGTCCTGCCATTCTTCTCTGAATTCCCATAATTCTAACCTAACTTAGGTGGGTATAAAGAAGGATAATAGTACCTATTCCATTGAGTTGTCATATATATTAAATGAGATAATTAGTGTAAATAAAGTGCATAGCACATAAGCATACATGGCAGCTTTATTTGAAGGTATTATATGTGTAAATTCATAATGTGGATCAAATTGACTTAATTTCCATAAATATATGTTTCTAAGTGTAAACGTTAGTCAAGGATTGCATTTTATGTTCATCATCACAGAACTTACTGTTTAAAAATAAATGCTCACCATATGGAATTACTGAGGGCAGAGTATTGAAGTTCTTAAACATAGCAGGTGGAAGATGGAGAAAGTTTGGAATCACCTGGCTAAAGCCATCCAAGAAACTGGAAGGTGCTTACTGTAGAACACTTCATGCTCCCTCCCTCTCTAGGCCTTTGTAGGTGCTATTCACTTTACCAGCAGTGCTCTTCTTGAGTTTCTTCACTTGCCTAAGTTCTACTCCTTTTGTTGCACTAGCTCAGAAGTTACCATTTTCGGAAATCTTTATCTACTAGGACTATGCGTTTATCTGCAGATAATAGAAAATCCTAACTATAGAATGAAACAACTGGTGGCTTAAAGTAGTAAGAATTTGTGTCACCAAATAAGGAGTCCAAAGTTAGGCATTCAAGAGTATTGCAATAACTGCAATGCCACCAGAGTCCTAGTCTCTTTTTTATTTGCTATGTTATCTTTTGTTGTGTCACATCACTGATGGCCTGCTGTACCACTATGCCTTTAGTCCAAAGTCTAAGGCAGGAAAAAGGGAAGAAGGGCAAACGGCTTTCTTCTAGGGAAGCCATGTTTTTATTCAGGACACCTCCTTATATTCAGGGAAACCACTTTAGGAACTTCAACCTCCAGAGTAATGTCACATGGCTACCCCTACCTGCAAGTGGAACTAGGACATCTTTTGTTTTTAGTCTAAACCAGAGGAAGAAAAAGAATGTGGTGGTTAGCAACATATGTGTCATGAGACAACCTATTAGTCATGCTGTCCAGTGTTAAGGGCCCCAGCTTTCGTGTACTCTGTGTATATCCCTGTCAAAGCTATTACCATGTACTGTGCTATCGCCAGCTTAATTTGTTTTCTTCTCCAAAAATAAGTTTTGGAAGTAAGGGCTGGGTCTTATGTCTCTATATCCCTAGTACTTTAACACTATCTTTTCGTGGAAGACAGTAAATATTTACTGGATGGTTATTTACAAACAGTGATTATCAAAAAGTAAGTAAATATGCACATAATATCCCTAAACAAAGTTTCTTTGTTTTTTATTGTTATTGTTAGTATTTATTAATTACTATGAGGCAGACAAAGGCTTCACATGTTTTATCATTCAGTCCTCATAATTTGCCTGTGAGGTTAATGTGTCATCATTGTCATTTTACAGATGAAGAAACAGACTCAGACAAGTTTAAGTAATTTACCTAAGGTTTTAAAACTTACTTATTGGTAGAGTTAGACATTTAATTCAGATAATCTGACTTCAGATCCCAGGCTTTTAAAAAACTATGCTATATCATTCTTTACAGATTTTCTCAAGTATGAACTTATAATCAAGAAAATGTTCCTTAATTTTCCAAATAGAAAGTAATCTGAAATGAAAAATTAAAAACTGGACTCATCTTACTGAATTTTAGTAACCAATAATTGTAAATGCAGTCTGTTTTTATAAGCAGGTTGTCTGAATGCCATTTAAAAAACTTACAGTGTGTTCACTAAAGTAAAATAGCTAAAATAACGTTAGATATTTAAGTTGATTCCAATTATGAAGACAATATGAAATCTACTAGAAGTAAAAAATATAAAGTATCTTTTCTAGTTTTAAAGCTATGAAAAATTTTGTCTGTTTATCGGTAAAGACAAATGAAAATATTTGTAGTAGCATAAATATGAATAGATCTTTTGTTAATGTTTTAGTGCTTTTGCAGTGAAAATGTAATTTTTAACAATAACCAGCATATCTTAAACTAAACTTCTTATCTGAGTTGTAACACTTTTAGATGTATAATGTCATAATACACTTGTAAAGCTGATCCAGTTACATTTTTCATAATTAGTTTAATAGTGAGGGTAACATTTTACCCTTGATATAGCTAAACCCAGCTGAGTGTAAAAGTTTCTCAGTCTGTATTACTGAGTCCCCTTATTTTACTTCACTTACCTTGGTCTACCAGAGAGGTATAGTAGGGACTAAAATGTAAGAGAAATAACTTTTTTTTTCCTTGAGACATCGTCTCACTCTGTTACCAAGGCTGGAGTGCAGTGCCGTGATCATAGCTCACTGCAGCCTCAAATTCCTAAGCTCAACTCAAGGGATCCTTCTGCCTCAGCCTCCTGAGAAGCTGGGATTATAGGTGCACACCACCAAACCTGGCAAAAAAAAATTTTGCTTTCTTGTATGGATGAGGTTTCATTATGTTGCCAAGGCTGGTCTTGAATCGACTCCTGGCCTCAAGTGATCCTCCTGCCTCAGCCTCCCATAAGAAAGAATTCTTAATATGTGGTGTACAAAAGGCCTAGTCTGCTGAGAGTCAACCAAAGGAGAATGGGAAATAGTAGTCCAGTGTTTCCCAAAATATGCTCCTTGGAATAGTAATTCCATAAAATAGGAATATGTTATGCAAAAGGTTCCATAACCAGGCATGGTAGCTGTCGCCCCAGCTACTCAGGCTGGGAGGATTACTTGAGCTCAGGAGTTCCAGACTGCAGGAGCTACAGTTGTGCCGCCACAGTACAGTCTGGGTGACAGAGCAAGACGCCATATCTTTAAACCAAAAAAAAAGTTCCATAGTCAAGTATGTTTATGAAATCAATTAAAAGAGGTCTTAAATGCTGTATCAGCTGCTACATGTCATCAACTTTATTTGTGCAGTATGTTCCAAAATTTTTTCGCTCTGAATTCCTCTTCATCCTTTTCCTCATACAACTTCTCATGAAACTGGTGTTTTGAAACACAATATTTATGAAATAGTAAGGTCTATAGGGCAAGTTTCTAGAGTAGAAAGAGAAATTACTTTTTACATATTATTCATAAGTAACAGGATGTTGAGGACTTCCTGTTTATATTACTGCCTTCAGGTGTGTGTACCAACAAGAAGCAATCTCCCAACTAATTCTAATGTTTGGGTCCCCTAAATCGACTAGTTTTGCTTTGGAGTTATTAGAAAAAATAAAGGTTAAGAGGGCTCTATATTTTGGTTCCCTTTAGCAAGGCTAATATAAAATTAAATAACATTTAGCTTGCCAGGAACTCAGCTGAAAACAAGAGAAAAGTATTTCTATCTCATGGATTCAGTAATTCAACAGCAATCCTAGTAAGATTTTAGAAGAGCAGACAACCTAGGCTGGTTGGCGTGGCTCATGCCTGTAATCCCAACACTTTACGAGGCAGGAGAATTACTTGAGCCCAGGAATTTGAGACTAGCCTGAGCAATATAGGGGGATCCCATCTCTACAAAAAATAAAAAATCAGCTGGGCGTAATGGCATGAACATGTATTCTCAGCTGCTTGGGAGGCTGAGGTGAGAAGATCTGTTGAGCCCAGGAGGTCAAAGGCTACAGTGAACCATGAACGTGCCACTGCACTCCAGCCTGGGTGACAGAGTGAGACCCTGTCTCAAAAAAAAAAAAAGTAGACAACCTTTGCTTACTTTTTCCCTATCACCTGGCTGCAGAGATGAAAGGCTTAAAACCAGGAATAAAAGAGGCTGAGTATTTTAAGTTCATTTAAGTCTGTATTATATACCTTCCAGGAAGAGTGTACCGTCTTATTTTCTAAGCTCTCTAACCAGCCAGTGTTCTAAGAAAGCATTTTTATGTCTTGCCAGCTATTTCTAGGTTTAAAAAATGCAGTTAGCCTCTATTTTTGGTGACTTAGCATACCCTAGTAAATCATCTGCTTTACAGGGCGTGCTACGCTCAGCACCTAGAAAGCCAAGTAAACTCACCTGGTCAGAAATGGAACGTGTCTAATGAGTTCCTTGTCGTTGGTACGTATATGGCTTTCTGAGTTAAGTCAGCTCTACTAGGGTAGGGTTTATTCATGAGAACTGACCAAAGGAGGATTTTCTAGAACTGTCATCAGGAGAGAAAATCTGAAAAATGATGTGGGGTTACTTCTGAAGTGTTAAGGGTATTGCCACTTCCTGAAACTAGGTAACAGATGCCATAATTCAGATAATTGCGTAGTGAGTCAGGTTCCTTGCAGGGGAGAAGTCTTAGTGATGTCCTCTTGCAAGGGAATGTAGTAAAAAACTTGTAGTTGGTATATTTTAAGTTTTAAACACTGATCATGTAATCCTTTAAAACAGGGGTCCCCCAGGTACTGGTTCGTGACCTGTTAGGAACCGGGCCACACAGCAGTAAGTGAGCAGCGGGCAAGCAAGCATTACTGCCTGAGCTCCGCCTCCTGGTCAGATCAGCAGTGGCATGAGATTCTCATAGGAGCACAAACCCTATTGTGACCTGAGCATGTGAGGGATCTAGGTTATACGTGCCTTATGAAAATCTAACTAATGTCTAATGGTCTAAGATGGAACAGTTTCGTCTCAAAACCATCCCCATAATCCCCACCCCATCCATGGAAAAATCGTCTTCTGTGAAACTGGTCCCTGGTACCAAAAAGCTTGGGGACCATTGCTTTAAAAGACTTTTCCTCTCTACCTTCCAACTCTACTGGCATAGTGTTTTTACTCCTGAGGCAAATGATCAAAATTAACAGCCTAAGCTGTGTTCTCTAAAAACTGTCCTACTTTAGTGAATAGCAAAGCCTATTATGAGATAAACCTTAAGAACCAACTTTCTGGGCACACATGAGTTGTCCATTACGAAAATCTAAAACCTAAAAAAGAAAAAAAATCACGGCAGAGGTACTAACTACCCCATGTGAAAAATCCAATTTTAGCATAGTTAAAATCAGGCAAAGGAAGGCAGTGCAAGCAGTCTGTTGGTAGGAAGTCTGTACATGTATCATGGTTATCTGTGTGGAATTTCGGTAGTACCTGAGTTCTCACCAGGATCCTATCTGGGACACTGCAATAGAGATTATTTCCCTGGATATAACCTTCCTAGTCTCATCTCCATCTTGGCTTAATGGAATCTTATTGGTATGGCTTGCTCCTTATCTAAGTACTGTATATGTCACAGATCTTGGATTTTAAAACATATGATTGCTCAGATATAGCCTGGATGGTAATAACAAACAGGTGTGGTTCCAGCCAATCAAGCATCTGGTGCTTATGGGCCTGGAAGGAATCAGCTACTGACCCTGTAGATGGACCAGAAGGGCTAAACTTGAGACCCACAGCTGGATCTGTTCCACAAAATTGTTTTGTTAGGCCCACACTGATGTTTTAAAATTTTTGGATTGGTTGCCGTATTTTAGAAAGAGGAAAGTTCACAGAAAAACTTAGGTATTTGTTTTCTCTTTTCTCTTGAAAACAGGACACTGAGCCATTGTTTCCACGTGACGGCAGTTGATCCTAAGTAGTGGTTATTCCTTTTAACATGACATGCACTCTTTAATCCTCTCAGTCCCCACCATGCTTTTACCTCCTCAGATTTTTCTTACCTATATTCTACTGTACTCATGTGCATTAAGTGCCTGGCGTTTGAGTTTGTGGCTTTTGTGTTAGATTATTTGGGGGCAAGGTTATTATAAGAGCCATTCTTTACAGGGTTGGGGACCCATAAGGGTACGTATGAGGATAGATAATGGGAAGAAAGCCTCTGTTTTTGTTTCTTAGTAATATGGAGTCTTTACTGTCAGTTCCTGCTTTAGCTGGCCATTACAACGGCCAGCCAATAGAAAGCAAAAATAGTATATAACAAAGAATAATGATAACTGTTTTGAGTCTCTGCTATAGATCAGCCACTGTGTAAAATATGTTGCCTTCCCACTTTCCTGTGAGACCATCCTTGATTACTTTATTTTAAATTGTGGTTTAACATACCCTCCCAATACTTTTTCTTCATAGCATTTATCATCATCATGTAACATATGTTTTACTTTTAAATTTTATTGTCTGTCTTCTGTTACTAAAATATAAGATAGTGCCTAGAGCATAGTAGGCACTTGATGCTAGATGAATATATAAATGAATAATCTTGTTTAATTTTTAAACTTTCCAAGTCTGTCCCATGGTTTAGTGTTTTAAATCAGAAGCCAGTCTTCTTCATTTACTTATTGCTGAAGTGTTCCTGAGAAACAGACCTACTATTAGAATGGAGCCTTCTAAGAGGTGACACACTCCCAGCAATAAATTTGAGTAATTCACTCCAGTAGTAATTCTTAACAATTACTTTCCTGCCCTCCAGAGATATGTGCTGCATCTGTGAGGGGTTATCGATGTGTGGAGTATGCAATTCCAAAAAATTATCTTCTTCCCTTTACAAGAGAAAGCATGCTTTCTCACCTTAAATCCTTGCTTTGATGAATGCTAAATGGTGACCAAGGTCAACTCACCAACCCAGACTTGATTGAAACTAAAAATTTTGTTTGCATTATCTAATTCAGATATACCGAATAAATAAATAACAAAAATTAACCTGTTACTGCTCGAAAAAGGCTCATGGGTAGAAGATCACATTTATTTTGTGATATGGCACTGGAGTTAGTGTTAGTAAGATTTATCTCAGAATCTTATTTTTTCTTTCTGTTCACTTAGTGGAGAAGAAATAGGCAGTTTTCAAAATGAAGAGCATGTCTGTGCAGAATGTACTTGAATGGGAAAACTTGGCAGTGGGGCCAGATTTAAATAGCTTGTTTGGTTTTGTTTAGTATCACAAAAAGAAATAATTTATATAGGGCCATGCCATTTAAAGGATTGTGAACCTTTTACTCTTTCCTTTTTTTACATTAAACACTTGAGTTCTTTTATCCTCCTTTAGTATGTGAGAAAAACATAGTTATTAATGTTTTTGTTTTTCTCTCCTGTTAGGGGCTCAAGTAGACTAAATTGCCACTGAGGCCCAAAAAAATAAGTTCTGGTAACTTTTCTGTTTCATGATTATAAACAATGCTCTAACCATTGTCAGCTAGCTTTCAAATTTATTACATTGTCTCAAAAATATGATGGCAATTTCTCATCATTACCTGAAAGAAACGCAATTTTCATTAATATGTTTATATTCAAAGAATGACATAATACACAAAAGTGTGCTCTGATGGAAACAAATGAATTCTTACAGTATTCTAATTTTTCTGTCTTTGCACTTTAAGTCATTTCAAACTTGCAGAAAAGTAAACTCTAGGGGAGAAAAGAAGGAAAGGTTACTAGGAACAGAGAAAACAGAGACTAAAGAATTGACTTTTCCTCTCAATGGCCTACCTGTTTGTTAAGGCTGTAACTTTGTCATCTTGAAGAATCCAGTAGAAATCCAGTTTTTTTGAAAGCATCGTGGCAGCTGGACTGCCAAGTACCATCATTTTCTTACATACTGAAAAAAGTTAAAAACACAGTGACTAGAAAGATCTAAACCTGATCCTTCTTGCTGATACCACCCCCCATCCCCACCTGCTAGTAGAACCATGTGATCTTTGCAAATAGCACACAGAAACATTGACAATAACCTTGCCTTCTCCTGAGTGATTCAGAGTGAATTTAGGGGAATGTTACCTGATGATCCTGTGGTGGTCAGTTTGTAGAATTTAACAATGGGAAGAAGTGTTCTTAAGATGGCTCTCATTTGAATTCTATTTCAAGGGGACTGAACTCTTTTGGCTTTGGTACCCCGCGGCTATTTGAACCATAGTTCCTACTATATGAGTGTTTTAGCAGTATGCCCTTGTCTAAGCATTTCATTTGGTTCTTACTTTGGCACTTATGTAGCCAAAGATACTATGATACTATGGTACTTTCTACCGTGTCATTCATTATCTCAGTTTCAGAGATTCAGCTTCCTTTTTTACTGTTAAGTTCTAAAAAATTCATTGTGGTTGTGTTGCTTTCCTGGATTTATCTTTTGATTTATCATCAATTTATGAACTCAGTTTCTTAAAAGTGTTAAACAGGCAAATATAAATAGCTAAGAAAACCAAAATATATTTTAGAGCACATTCATAAAAATTACCAGTGAATGTCTCTACTTTTTTCTTTGATAATGTAATCAATTCTTAGTTTTATGTGCAGGAACTTCTCAATATTCAGCACAGAATCTACTTAGTAATATCTTACATGTCTATCTTGGAGTAAAACTTGTCAGTGCTAATGTTGCGGCCCCTTGGGGCTTCTTAATATTGGCATTTCTCCAGGCTTGATTATAGTTGCGGGAAGTTCAAAGGGAATTTGTTTATTGCTCAGCTTGTTTTTAGGTGTCACCCAGCAGGATTAGGAAGAGAAGCACTGTGAGAAGCCAGTCTGGGTTTTGCTGAAATTTGCATCACTTTTCCTTAACTGTTCTCTAAGTACTGACGTCTTCCACATTGACTCAGCTCATACTGCTTATCTTTGAGCAGAATATTTTGAACAGAAAATTAAGCCATTTTCATGTATCTACCTAATTCAGTAGGTTTGTAAATAAAAGGGCAAATCCTTACAATAATACAGTACAGTAAAAATTACTCTCCCCTTTTGATTTATATTTTCTAGAACTGAGAATAGAAAAACAATTTCCTCTTACATTGTTTATAGTAGGTAGCCCTTAAAAGAAAATCACTTATCCCTGCCACCCCCAGTGGTCCTCCTAACAAGTTCAGAAACTGAAAATTGCTGAAAATTAAGAATTCTAAGCAACAAGCATGGAAAATAGAGTCCTCATACCTGACCTTTTTCTCTATCTTCCTTACTCAATCCTGTGGAAGAACTGCTGGGGCCTGAGAGAATATAATATCAGGTATGTTGATTGTTTCCATAAATTTAAAGAGGCTACAGCATAAGCTTTATATTTTCTCCCTTTTGATCCTTCTGTCAGTGATCTGGTGAAGAACAGTCCTTTTAGAAACTGCTCCTGAATCAGTGTTGCCTGAGGGGGGAAAAATTAGTATTTCTTTTTGGAGTTTTGTTTTTGAAGCTTAAAAAAATCAAGGGCAGACAAATTCAAGCATAATTATTAGTGTATTTATGTTCCCTCCATATGTGGTAACTCAACTGAAGAAACAGTTAAACTTGATTATTTAGGTTTCTGGAATTTAAGCTGACTTCCAAATACAAAGTTAAAACTTAAAAAAAAAAAAAACTTTTTACTGATACCAATCTGTAAAGAAAAATTTCATGGACTAATTGTGGACATGATCCCTGACTGGTCATCTTCCACCAGAATTCATTCATTGTCAACCTGGCCAGTACTTTGGAAGGTGTTTATAAGTCTCAACAAGCATTTCTGCTAATTCTGGAAATACTGATCCTCAGATATAATTTCATCATCAAGGATTTGCAAGAAAGCTCCTCAGTGAAGTACTAATTGTTATGCTCTTTATAAGCATCAGCCCTTCCCCAGTTTTTTAACCTTGCTTAAAAAAAAAACCAAACAGAATAACATGAGAAGGAAGATTGTCATTACAGGAAACAAATCACTACAGATTTCAAATAAGGGAAATCACTTTTCATTAACATGTGTGAAGTTGTGGCTTAAACCTGATGCTTCACATTTTCACAGTGGTCCCTAAAAACAGGAGCAGATCTCTCCATTTAGACTACTTTTAAACGGAATATTATGCCAATAAATAATGAAAACATAGTTCCTTACCATCTGCTGAAAAGTCTTTAAGTTCTGGTAATAAGACATTTAAAACTCTCTCTGGTTCTCTGCAGTCCATCTGGTATGTATTGACAGTTGAGAAGCAGATGTCCTGAGCAAACAGGAACACCAAAAAATTAGTATTTGCAATATAGAATATTGTTTCAGGTATTTCTTTATGACAGAAGAGAAATGAAAAGTTACCCATTTTGTTCCTAGCCAAACCTGGGAAAAGTTATTTCTGAACTATTCTGCTTAGATTGATTATTTCTTTCTCTCTAATAGCACAGCCGTTGTCAGAAATATTTACTAACTTCAATTATATGTAGATAGCTTAGGAAAAAATAGTATCTGCCCTTTTCTGCACTCACCCTAAGGGAAGCCAGTACTTGTGTAACGTAATCTTCAATGATGAGTGACCAAGTCTGATGGTCACCTATAAAATCTGGAGGACCCTTGCTCTTGTGGTACTCCAACCAAGTTAGTGGAGATTACCAGGCTAAATAACGTCGTGAATTTCTTAAAGATGCCTTACCTACTCCTAAGTTCATTGAAGCCTTATTCACAATAGCTAAGATACAGAAGCAACCTACATGTCCATCAGATGAATGGATAAAGAAAATGTAATTATACATACTCAATGAAGTAGTATTCAGCCTTAAAAGGGGGGAACTTCTGTTATTTACAACAACATGGACTAACCTGGAAGGCATTATGCTAAGTTAAATAAGCCAGGCACAGAAAGACAAATAATACGTGATCTCACTTATATATGGAATCGAGAAAGGTTGAACTCATATACATAGAGTAAAATGATGCTTACCAGAGACTGGGAGGTGGCAGGGAGGGATATGGGAAGGGGAGATGTTGATCAAAGCGTACACAGTTTTCGTTAGATAGGAAGAATAAGCTTTAGTGCCCTATTGCACAGAATGGTGTCTATTATAACAATAATGCGTTATATATTTCAGAATTGTGAAAAGAGTTGTTTTTTGGGCTTTGGGGGTGGGTTGTTTTGTTTTGTTGAGACAGGGTCTCGCTCTGTTGCCCAGGCTGTAGTGGCACAATCCTGGCTCACTGCAGCTTTGACCTCTGTGGGCTCAAGCAGTTGTACCACTTTAGCCTCCCAAGTAGCTGAGACTACAGGTATGCACCACCACACCAGCTAATTTTTGTATTTTTTGTAAAGATGGGATTTTGCCATATTGCCCAGGGTATGAGAGTAGATTTTAAATGTTTTAGCTACATAAAAAAAAATGTGAGGTGATGGATTTCTTAATTAGCCTTATTTAATTATTCCACATTGTAAATATATAGCAAGACATCACACTGAACTCCATAAATATTTAAAATTAATATTTAACAATTAAAATTTAAGGGGCCAGGTGTGGTGGCTCATGCATGTAATCACGGCACTTTGGGAGGCTGAGGCAGGAGAATCACTTGAACCCAGGAGTTCGAGGCTGCAGTGATCTGTGATTGTACCACTGCTCTCCAGCCTGGGTGACAGAGTGAGACCCTATCTCTTTAAAAAAAATTTTTTTCTACTTTAATATTTTAAATGCCTTACTTTGTCACATCAGATTTTCTATACTTGTCGATAGAATTTGAATTATAAACTCTTCTGCCAAAGATCTGATTTTAAGCAATTACATATTGTAAAAATAATATTTACGTAACAATACCTATCATAAGTTTTATATCACAAAAATTATGAGCATTTTGTCACTGTGTTTTATATTTTGAAATTGATACTCAGCTTAAAAAGCTTGCCTAATATTACAAAGCTAATGAGTGGCAAATCTGGAACTCAGATCTGGGTCTTCTAATTCTGTATCCTATACCTTACCCCACTATAGCTTACTGCTTGATATAGACATCAATTTCAAGTAACAGCTGCTTCATTCATCTATTTTATATATATGTCATAGCCTTATTATAGGTCTTATGGGTTATTCTTTATTATTAATTTGTCGGTAGGAGACTTGCTTATTAACCTCAGATTTATAAAAGCTTCATCAAAGCTACTTTTATTACTCTGCTCATCAGTTACTGGGTGATATTCTCATATGAGAAGTCTCTATGACATAAGTTCTAGAAGAGTCAGTGAATCATACACTTTGCTGTATGACCATCTTAAGGATAAATTGTTAGGCCGGGCGCAGTGGCTCACGCCTGTAATCCCAGAACTTTGGGAGGCCAAGGCGGGCAGATCACTGAGGTCAGGAGTTCAAGACCAGCCTGACCAACATGGTGAAACCCCGTCTCTACTAAAAATACAAAAATTAGCTGGGCGTGTTGGCACGCGCCTGTAATCCCAGCTACTCAGGAGGCTGAGGCAGGAGAATGCTTGAACCTGGGAGGTGGAGGTTGCAGTGAGCCAAGATTGTGCCACTGCACTCCAGCCTGGGCAAGAGAGCAAGACTCCGTCTCAAAAAAAAAAAAAAAATTGTTAGGTTTTTTTCCTAAATTAAATACCAACTCAGAGAAAGACGTTTTCATATGCTGAACATAAAAATGACATTCTTTTTCACCTGTAATAAAGAATCTCATGATATAGATGTAGCACAAAAAATCAGTAGAGAAAGTGTGAAATACTCAGTAAGTGATACTGGGACAATTTTTACTTAGGTCCCTACTTTATATCTTACAGAAAAATAAATTCCAGAGGAATTAAAGGCCCACACATGAAAAACAAAATTTTTAAACTTTAAAAAGAAAATACAGGATACTATCTTTATGACACTGACATAGGGGAAAATTTCAAAAACAAAAGACCAAAAGCTCAGATTATGAATGAAAAGACTGATAGATTTGACTGCCTGGAAATGACAAACTTCGATATGACAAGACTTCAAAATCAAAATGAATAGACAGGCTACAACTAGGAGAAGATATTAGCAGCACTTTCAACCACTAGAGGATTAGTATCCAGACTGCCTGATAAATATCCCCATATTTAGATAAGCAAAAGAAATGAATGGGTAGTTCCTTGAACATTGTGGTTCTCCAAGTGTAATCCTCTGACCAGCATTAGCAGCATCCCCTAGGAGCTTGTTAGAAGTCCAGATTTTCAGGTCCCCACTTGAGACCTACTGAATCAGAAACTCTGGAAGTGGGGCCATGCACTCTTTGTTTTAACAAGCTCACTAAGTGATTCTGGTGCATATTAAAATTTTAGAGCTACTCTGTTAAACTCAAATGATAAATAATACGAAAAGATTCGGTCTCATCATCAATCAGAGAAGTATAAAACAATTAGATACTTTTTCATACCCATAAGATTAGCTAAACTTTAAAACTTAAGTTTTAACAAGAATGTGGAGAAATAAATTGTATTATTGCTATTAGGAACATAAATTGGTATAAGTTTTAGAGCGCAATTTGAAAATATCCAATAAGGTTGACTATATACATTCTTTGTTACCAGATACTTGTACTTTTAGGTTACATACCTTAGGAAAAAACTCTCACACAAGGCCACAAGAGTCACAAACAAAGGATTTCCATTACAGCACCATCTGAAATAGTGAAACTTTGTTATAACGTATTGCCTATCAGTAGAGACATGAACAAACTGTGGTTTTGTTTCATAGAATACTATTTCTATATGCTGTTAAACAGATTAAGTCCAAGATCACAAGCAAACATGCCAAAAGGTTAGCATCTTGTAAATGTGGATATTGATGCATGCGTGTGCACATTCTCTACTGTGTTTGAAATACTTTGTAGTTTTAATTTTTAAAAATTAAATGAGATATTAAAATATTGAAAGGGTTTCCATTTGGCTGTGTGTTATCTTTCAGGATTCTGCCTCAAAGGTGGATTGAGTTTGGACAAACCAGGATCATTATAGTTGAGGGTCATAACCAGACACTGGAAAACATTTTTTAAAACAATCAATAAATGCAGATTAATTGAAGATAAGCTGCATACTTTCCTGAGTAAATGCTACATACGGCCCAAAGTAGAGGAACAGACTGGCATATTGCAGGATCATGTGTAGTAAACTTATTAGAGCTGACTTTTTAACCAGTTTTTGGATTTTTTTTTAAAGTAAAAGTTAACTGGAAGAGAGCATGAAGGCTGTATATTCTAAACTGGTGCTTATAAACCGTTTTTTGCCCATACCCCATTCTGATAAATGTAATTATATTCTTGGTTAATATCATTTGAAATTCAAAATAAGTTAAATACTATTCTAAAAAATTAATGAATGAAAGCCTTTTTTATTATGGGGAGGAGACTTTTTCTTGTTTCCACATTTTTTTAAATATACTTTTTAAGTTCTGGGTTACATGTGCAGAACGTGCAGTTTTGTTACATAGGTATGCATGTGCCCTAGTGCCTTGCTGTACCTATCAACCCGTCACCTACATTAGGTATTTCTCCTAATGTTATCCCTCCCCTAGCCCCACACCCCCTGACAGGCCCCAGTGTGTGATGTTCCCCTCCCTGTGTCCATGTGTTCTCATTGTTCAACTCCCACTTATGAGCGAGAACATGCAGTGTTTGGTTTTCTGATCTTGTGATAGTTTGCTGAGAATGATGGTTTCCAGCTTCATCCATGTCCCTGCAAAGGACATCAACTCATCCTTTTTTATGGCTGCATAGTATTCCATGGTGTATATGTGCCACATTTTCTTAATCCAGTCTATCACTGATAGACATTTGGGTTGGTTCCAAGTCTTTGCTATTGTGAATAGTGCTGCAATAAACATACGTGTGCATGTGCCTTTATTGTAGAATGATTTATGGGTATATGCCCAGTAATATTGCTGGGTCAAATGGTATTTCCAGTTCTAGATTCTTGAGGAATCGCCATACTGTCTTCCACAATGGTTGAACTAATTTACACTCCCACCAACACTGTAAAAGCATTCCTGTTTTTCCACAGCCTCTCCAGAATCTGTTGTTTCCTGACTTTTTAATGATCGCCATTCTAACTGCCGTGAGATGGTATCTTACTGTGGTTTTCATTTTCATTTCTCTAGTGACCAGTGATGATGAACATTTTTCCTGTGTCTGTTGGCTGCATAAATGTCTTCTTTTGAGAAGTGTCTGTTCATACCCTTTGCCCATTTTTTGATGGGGTTGTTTTTTTTTCTTGTAAATTTGTTTAAGTTGTTTCTGGATATTAGTCCTCTGTCAGATGGATAGATTGCAAAAATTTTCTCCCATTCTGTAGGTTGCCTCTTCACTCTGATGATAGTTTCTTTTGCTGTGCAGAAGCTCTTTAGTTTTAATTAGATCTCATTTGTCAATTTTGGCTTTTGTTGCCATTGCTTTTGGTGTTTTAGACATGAAGTCTTTGCCCATGCCTATGTCCTGAATACTATTGCTCAGGTATTCTTCTAGGATTTTTATGGTCCTAGGTCTTACGTTTAAGTCTTTGATCCATCTTGAGTTGATTTTTGTAAAAGGCGTAAGGAATGAGTTCAGTTTCAGTTTTCTGCATATGGCTAGCCAGTTTTCCTAGTGCCATTTATTAAATAGGGAATCTTTTCCCCATTGCTTATGTGTGTCAGGTTTGTCAAAGATCAGATGGTTGTAGCTGTGTGGTGTTATTTCTGAGGTCTCTGTTCTGTTCCTTTGGTCTATATATTTGTTTTGGTACCACTACCATGCTGTTTTGGTTACTGTAGCCTTGTAGTATAGTTTGAATTCAGGTGTCGTGATGCCTCCAGCTTTGTTTTTCTTGCCCAGGATTGTCTTGGCTATGCAGTCTCTTTTTTGGTTCCGTATGTAGTTTAAAGTAGTTTTTTCCAATTCTGTGAAGAAAATCAGTGGTAACTTGATGGGGATAGCATTGAATCTATAAATTACTTTGGGCAGTATGACCATTTTCATGATACTGATTCTTCCAACCCATGAGCATGGAATATTTTTCCTTTTGTTTGTGTCTTCTCTTATTTCCTTGAGCAGTGGTTTGTAGTTCTCCTTGAAGAAATCCTTCACATCCCTTGTAAGTTGTATTCCTAGGTATTTTATTCTCTTAGTAGCGATTATGAATGAGAGTTCACTCATGATTTGGCTGTCTGTTATTGGTGTATATGAATGCTTGTGATTTTTACACACTGACTTTGTATCTTGAGACTTTGCTGAAGTTGCTTATCAGATTAAGGAGATTTTGGGCTGAGATGATGGGGTTTTCTAAATATACACTCATGTCATCTGCAAACAGACAATTTGACTTCCTCTCTTCCTATCTGAATACCCTTTATTGCTTTCTCTTGCCTGATTGCCCTGGCCAGAACTTCCAATACTATGTTGAATAGGAGTGGTGAGAGAGGGCATCCTTGTCTTCTGCCAGTTTTCAAAGGGAATGTTTCCAGTTTTTGCCCATTCAGTATGGTACTGGCTGTGGGTTTGTCATAAATAGCTCTTATTATTTTGAGATAAGTTCCATCAATACCTAGTTTATTGAGAGGTTTTAGCATGAAGGGGTGAATTTTATCGAAGGCCTTTTCTGCATCTGTTGAGATAATCATGTGGTTTTTGTCATTGGTACTGTTTATGTGGATTGGGTTTATGTGGATGGGATTATGTTTATTGATTTATGTGGATGGATTACATTTGTTGTTTATGTGGATTGGATTCATGTGAATGGATTACGTATATTGATTTGTGTATGGTGAACAAGCCTTGCATCCCAGGGATGAAGCAAACTTGATCATGGTGGATAAGCTTTTTGATGTGCTGCTGGATTCGGTTTGCCTGTATTTTATTGAGGATTTTCACATCGATGTTCATCAGGGATATTGGCCTGAAATTTTCTTTTTTCGTTGTGTCTCTGCCAGGTTTTGGTATCAGGATGATGCTGGCCTCATAAAATGAGTTAGGGAGGATTCCCTCTTTTTCTGTTGTTTGGAATAGTTTCAGATGGAATGGTACCAGCTCCTCTTTGTACCTCTGGTAGAATTCGGCTGTGAATCCGTCTGGTCCTGGACTTTTTTTGGTTGGTAGGCTATTAATTACTGCCTCAATTTCAGAGCTTGTTATTGGTCTTTTCAGGGATTCGACTTCTTCATGGCTTAGACTTGGGAGGCTGTATATGTCCAGGAGTTTATCCATTTCTTCTAGAGTTTCTAGTTTATTTGCATAGAGGTGTGTATAGTATTCTCTGATGGTAGTTTCTATTTCTGTGGGATCAGTGGTGTCTATTTGAGTCTTCTCTCTTTTCTTCATTATTAGTCTGGCTAGTGGTCTATTTTGTTGACTTTTTTCAAAAAAACAGCTCCTGGATTCATTGATTTTTTTTTTTTTTTTTTTTGGAAGGTTTTTTTGTGTCTCCATCTCCTTCAGTTCTGCTCTGATCTTAGTTATTTCATGTCTTCTGCTAGTTTTTGAATTTGTTTGCCCTTGCTTCTCTAGTTCTTTTAATTTTGATGTTAGGGTGTCAATTTTAGATCTTTCCTGCTTTCTCTGGTGGGCATTTAGTGCTATAAATTTCCCTCTAAACACTGCTTTAAATGTGTCCCAGACATTCTGGTATTTTGTGTCTCGTTCTCATTGGTTTCAGAGAACATCTTTATTTCTGCCTTCATTTCGTTATTTACCCAGTAGTCATTCAGGAGCAGGTTGTTCATTTTCCATGTATTTGTGCGGATTGGGGTGAGTTTCTTAACCCTGAGTTCTACTTTGATTGCACTGTGGTCTGGGAGACTGTATGTTAAGAATTTGCATTTGCTGAGGAGTGTTTTACTTCCAATTATGTGGTCAATTTTAGCATAAGTGTGATGAAGTGCTGAGAAGAATGTATACTCTGTTGATTTGGGGTGGAGAGTTCTGTAGATGTCTATTATGTCCACTTGGTCCAGAGCTGAGTTCAAGTCCTGAATATCCTTGTTAATTTTCTGCCTCATTAATATTGACAGTGGGGTGTTAAAGTCTCCTACTATTATTGTGTGGGAGTCTAAGTCTCTTTATAGGTCTCCAAGAACTTGCTTTATGAATCTGGGTGCTCCTGTATTGGCTGCATATATATTTAGGATAGTTAGCTCTTCTTACTGCATTGTTCCCTTTACCATTATGTAATGCCCTTCTTTGTCTCTTTTGATCTTTGTTGGTTTAGAGTCTGTTTTATCAGAGACCAGGATTGCAACCCGTACTTTTTTTTGCTTTCCATTTGCTTGGTAGATCTTCTTCCATCCCTTTATTTGAGCCTATGTGTGTCTTTGCACGTGAGATAGGTCTCCTGAATACAGCACACTGATGGGTCTTGACTCTTTATCTAATTTGCCAGTCTGTGTCTTTTAATTGGGACATTTAGCTTATTTACATTTAAGGTTAATATTGTTACGTGTGAATTTGATCCTGTCATTATGATGCTATCTGGTTGTTTTGCCCGTTAGTTAATGCAGTTTCTTCATAGTGTCGATGTTCTTTACAATTTGGTATGTTTTTGCAGTGGCTGGTACCGGTTATTCCTTTCCATGTTTAGTGCTTCTTTCAGGACCTCTTGTAAGGTAGATGTGGCAGTGACAGAATCCCTCAGCATTTGCTTGTCTGTAAAGGATTTTATTTCTCCTTCACTTACGAAGCTTAGTTTGGCTGAATATGAAATTCTGGGTTGAAAATTCTTTTCTTTAAGAATGTTGAATATTGGCTCCCACTCTCTTCTGGCTTGTAGGGTTTCTGCCGAGAGAGCCGCTGTTAGTCTGATGGGCTTCCCTTTGTGGATAACCCGACCTTTCTGTCTGGCTGCCTTTACCATTTTTTATTTCATTTCAACCTTGGTGAATCTGACGATTATGTGTCTTGGGGTTGCTCTTCCCGAGGAGTATGTTTGCAGTGTTCTCTGTATTTCCTGAATTTGAATGTTGGCCTGTCTTGCTCAGTTGGGGAAGTTCTGGATAATATCCTGAAGAGTGTTTTCCAACTTGGTTCCATTCTCCCCGTCACTTTCAGATATACCTATCAAATGTAGATTTGGTCTTTTCACGTAGTCCCATATTTCTTAGAGGCTTGACTTGTACCTTATTTTTTTTTTCTCTAATGTTGTCTTCTCGCTTTATTTCATTAAGTTGATCTTCAGCTGATATCCTTTCTTCTGCTTGATCGATTTGGCTATTAATACTTGTGTATGCTACACGAAGTTCTCGTGCTGTGTTTTTCAGCTCCATCAGGTCATTTATGTTCTTCTCTACCTTGGTTATTCTAGTTAGTAATTCGACTAACCTTTTTTCAAGCTTATTAGCTACCTTGCATTGGGTTAGAACATGCTGCTTTAGCTCAGAGTTGATCGTTATTACCCACCTTCTGAAGCCTACTTCTGTCAGTTCTTCAAACTCATTCTGCATCCAATTTTGTTCCCTTGCTGGCGAGGGGTTGTGATCCTTTGGAGGAGGAAAGGTGTTCTGGTTTTTGGAATTATCAGCCGTTTTGCGCTGGTTTTCCCCCATATTTGTGGATTTATCTACCTTTTGTCTTTGATGTTGGTGACCTTCCAGTGGGGTCTTTGAGTGGATGTGCTAATCCTTTCTGTTTGTTTCTTTTCCTTCTAACAGTCAGGCCCCTCTGCTGCCAGTCTGTTGGAGTTTGCTGGAAGTCCACTCCCGACCCTGTTTGTCTGGGTATCACCAGCGGAGGCTGCAGAGCAGCAAAGATTGCTGCCTGTTGTTTCCTCTGGAAGCTTCGACCCAGTGGAGCACCTGCCAGATGCCAGCCAGAGCTCTCCTGTATGAGGTGTCTGTCGGCCCCAGACACCTGGGAGGTGTCTCCTAGTCAGTATACACGGTTCAGGGACCCACTTGAGGAGACAGACTGACCGTTAGCAGAGCTCGAACGCTGCGCTGGGAGTTCTGCTGCTCTCTTCAGAGCCGTCAGGCAGGGATGTTTAAGTCTGCTATAAGCCACTGACTGGGGCTGCTGCCACTTTTACAGAGATGCTCTGTCCAGAGAGGGCCAATCAGGCAGTCTGGCCACAGCAGCCTTGCTGAGCTGCAGCGGGCTCCGCCCAGTTTGAACTTCCCAGCAGCTTTGTTTATCCTGTGGCTGTAAAACTGCCTTCTCAAGCTTCAGCAATGGCCGACCCCCCCCCCCCCCCCCCCCCGCCCACCACCACCCCCCCAACCAAGCTCGACTATCCCAGGTGCATCCCAGATTGCTGCTGTGCTGGCAGGGAGAATTTCAAGCCAGTGGATCTTAGTTTCCTGGGCTCTGTGGGGGTAGGACCCGCTGAGCCAGACCACTTGACTCCCTGGCTTCAGCCCCCCTTTCCAGGGGAGTAAATGGTTCTGTCTTAGTGGCGTTCCAGGTGCCACTGGGGTATGGCAAATAAGAAAAAAAAAAAAAAGCTCCTGCATCTAGTTTGGTGTCTGCCCAATTGGCCAGCCAGTTTTGTGCTTGAAACCCAGGGCCCTGGTAGGGTAGTCACCAGAGGGAATCTCCTGGTTTGTGGGTTGTGAAGACCATGGGACAAGTGCAGTGTCTGTGCTGGAGTTCTTCAGGCTCAGTCCCTCACAGCTTCCCTTGGGCAGGGGGGAAAATTCCCCGACACCTTGCGCTTCCCAGGTGAAGTGACACCCCACCCTGCTTCGGCTCGCCCTCCGTGGGCTATACACACATTCCAACCAGTCCCAGTGAGATAAACCAGGTACCTCAGTTGGAAATGCAGAAATCACCCTCCTTCTTGGTCAATCTCGCTGGGAATTGCAGACGGGTGCTATTCCTGTTTCCACGTTTTTATCTGCATATATAAAAAGGATCCTTCAGTTTTCTCAAAAGTGCTAGAGGAAAGAGTCTAATTTTTATATTAATCAGGATGGGCTAGTCTATGATGTTGTAACTAAGCCTGAAATATCAGTGGCCTAACCACAAAAATGTATTTTCATTCGCATCATACGCAGCAGAAATCACTGAAGACCACTGTTCCAAATAAGCCCTCAGAACCAACAATGACAGGAAGGCCAACATGTTATAGCCTCACCAGTGCAACACATGGCTTCCAAGGTGCCACAAGGGGGGAAATGGGATGGGGTGACACATTGATTTTTTTTTTTTTTTTTGAGACGGAGTCTCGCGCTGTCGCTGAGGCTGGAGTGCAGTGGCGCAATCTCAGCTCACTGTAAGCTCCACCTTCCGAGTTCACACCATTCTCCTTCCTCAGCCTCCCGAGTAGCTGGGACTACAGGCTCCCGCCACCATGCCTGGCTAATTTTCTTTGTATTTTTAGTAGAGATGGGGTTTCACTGTGTTAGCCAGGATGGTCTCGATCTCCTGACTTCATGAACCGCCCACCTCAGCCTCCCAAAGTTCTGTGATTACACGCTTGAGCCACTGCCCCTGGCCGACACATTGATTCTTAACTGTCAGCTGAGTAGTGAATTACATCACTGTGATCAGATTCATAATAACCACATGACTACAAGCTAACTGCAAAGTGGACTGAGAATTGTAGGTGAGCAGATGTAGCATTGTTGTGCTTTCATAGCTAAAGGTTCAGAAAAACCGTCTTCATAAATCTATGCTTATGAAAATGGGATGATGACATGCAAGGTCGGCTCACTTGCTGGGAATAACCAAGGATATTTTACCAAAATTCTCCAAAATTGTTTCCTGGAATGTGTTTGACATATAAATCAAACTTGAGTTCAAAGATTCCTTTTTAATATCTTTTTGCAAAGATTGAAGTGCATGAGAAAGAGGTCTTTTAAGTTTTCAGGCAAGATCTTCAACCGCAATAGTATGAAATTATCAGCTACCTCATTCAAAAGACTTGAATAATATTTGAGGTTCTGCCTAAATTTGAAACTGTTTTCACTAGCTTTTCTTTGAGAACTTCAACTCAAGAAAGTGAAGACTTTTAAGTCTACGGATGTTGTTTGTCATTTAAGTTTCACTTCGAATCATCAGATATGTTTTCCAAATGTGCGAAGCTCTGTTAAAAATTAGAATTTTTAGGCTGGGCGTAGTGGCTCACGCCTGTAATCCTAGCACTTTGGGAGGCCAAGGTGGGCGGATCATGAGGTCAGGAATCGAGACCATCCTGGCTAACACGGTGAAACCCTGTCTCTACTAAAAATGCAAAAAATTAGCCGGGCGTGGTGGCGGGTGCCTGTAGTCCCAGCTACTCAGAAGGCTGAGGCAGGAGAATGGTGTGAACCCGGGAGGTGGAGCTTGCAGTGAGCCGAGATCACACCACTGCACTCCAGCCTGGGCAACAGAGCAAGACTCTGCCTCAAAAAAAAAAAAAAAAAATAGATTTTTTATTATAGCAAAATACACATAACATAAAATTTACCATTAGTGATATTTAGTACATTAACTGTGTTGTACAAGTACCACCTCAATCTAGTTTCAAAACCTTTTCCTTACCCCAAAAGGAAACTCAGTACCCTTTAAGCAGTCATCTGCCTCTGGGAAACACTAAGCTGCTTTCTGTCCCTAGGGATTTGCCTATTTTGGATATTTAATATAAACAGAATCACATGATATGTGTCTGGCTTCTTTCACTTAGCACAATGTTTACAAGGTTCATCCATGTTGTAGCATGTATCAGTACTCCATTCCTTTTATGGCTGAATAAAAAGTTATAACTTTTAAAGTTTATGAAGTTGGTCTTTTCTCTGGTGCTCCAAAAATAGAATACCATTATCATTTATTTTATAAATCCAGCCAAAGGAATTTCTTTTTGACCACCAATGAATTTCAACATAGAACAGAAAACTTTTAATTCTTACCATTTAAATCTTCATAAAGCATATCAAATAATCTGATGTTTAACATACTTGCCACATGATTCTCTTGCCTTAATAATCAAGCAAGATTAGGGTCTTCTCCTAAACCAGTGAGCATTGTTTCAGAAGCCACTAATTAGCAGTGGTTGACACAGTATATCCAAAACCAGAAATCTTGATGGTGAGCCCAGCCTTGCTGGACTGAAATGCCATCACTATACACTTGGGTCATTTTTATTTGTTTGCTTTATAGAATTTTGTTATTATCAGTTTTCATGCTACTCTCCAAATTTTGTCTTCTATGTGTTGTACTCCATATGGCAATGAAAACAGTAATGGAACAGTTACAAGTTTTCATTGTTTTAAAAAAATTAGGACACTGACTTTAATCTTTTTCAAAACTTTTTTTTGCCATCTTCTAAATCATCTCTTTGGTGCTTAATACTAATTTAGAACATCTTCTGAAGTTTCTTCTATGTTCTGGAATTTCTTCTCTATTCTTTTTTCCAGTATATTTAAAATTTGAGAGCTATACAGAATCCAAGGTTTCTCCAACAGTAGGATATTTTTTCTTTATGATGAAAAATGATCTTTTTATTATACTTTCTCAGACATGGCTCATAATATTAGGTATTTTATTATTATAACCTCTTAATTTAATATGATTGGCATTGTTGTGATTAAGTGGGTGATGTTAATAATATTTGACAGCAGTTCATACCTAGCATCCCAGCACTTTGGGAGGCAGGAGGATCACTTGAGGCCAGGCAGGAATTCCAGACCAGACTAGGCAACAATTTTGTAGCAACAAGCTACAAAAAATAAATTAAAAATTACGTGGCTGTGGTGGCACGCACCTCTGGCCCCAACTACTTGGGAGGCTGAGGTGGGATGATCAGTTGAGCCCAGGAGTTTGAGGCTGCAGTGAGCTACAATTAAGCCACTGCACTTCAATCTGGGCAACAGAGTGAGACTCTCTTAAAAAAAACAATTTGACAAAAAAAAAAATTTCAGGAACCATATTTAAGACATTAAAGTCGGGCAACGTTGGAGGTAGGAAAACCAGCTGGTTAGGCATTTTAGAAATTTAAGTGTCATTAAAAGTTCATTAAGGGCAAGAACTGTGGTGGTGGTGTGTTGTTCATCTGTGTTGTATTGTTCACTCTTTGTATGATTTGTGATATATAGTATAGGTTCTTAGTTATTTTATGCCACTTGTGGAACATAGCAGAAAACAAAAGTAATGGATAAGCAAATGAATTATCCTTATTGTTGAAAGACAGCTGAAGACCTAGACTACTGTGGTGGCAGTGAAAAATCAAAAGACTGGAAGAAGATGGGGCAGAGTGTTAGAGGGCTAAATAAAGGATTAATGTGGAATGCACCAAGAAAAAAAGAATTAAATAGACTCCAAAACTAACACTGTGGAAACTAGAGAAAAGAAGGTGATGATAAGTAGCAATTAAGAAGAGAATGTGTGTTTGTTTTCTTTGAGGGGAGAGCTACACAAGGGTATAGCTGATATTATTAGGTATTGGAGCAAGAGCTAATTGGAAAATACCTATAGGCCATGGGATTTTAAAAATGTAAATTTGGGAGCTATTTGCATGTGATTGATTAAATCATTATGTGGATGGATTCTAAGATTAAACTTTTGTGGGTATCTTCTGATGAGACTCAGAATAGGCTTGGTTATATCATGTTAGGTATTTTCAAAAACTGAATCTCTGTTTAAACTGTGCTTTATTAAGTAAGAATAAGTTCTACCAGGAATGCTAGTAATTGTCCACATTTTTCATTGCAATGGAATTTTGCTTAGATGAGGCTACCAGAATTTTACTGTGAATATTTTTATTATAATAGGATTTGTGGCACATTTGAAGTCATTATGGCAAACTGAGTTTAAAAGAAAGTTAGGAAGGCAAAAATTATTTTAAAGGTTACATTTAGAGACAAAATGACATAGTTGCAGGACAGTAGCAATAGAAAATCTTACAAGTAGATTCTCTAAATAGCCACTGTTGGCAAGCCAACAAATAATTACATGTGTAAGTTCTGGAAAGAGTTACTGGTTTTATTTCAGTGTTTTTAACCTCAGTTCCATCCACAGGTAACAGTAGCACCATCAGTCACATGTTCTAAATATTTGAAAATTAAAAAAGGATTCTAGAAATTATGACATTCATTTTATAGTTGTACAGAAAATTTGCTGTAGCGCTGAAAACCTCATTGCCAGTTAATGATTAGACGAAGACTAACTAATAAATGTTTCTCTTGATTCTTGGTCCAGTACTTGTCCTATAAGACAAGTAAAACCCTCCTTCTTTAAATGTGATTAAAAATGAGAAGCTTTTTTCTGAGCCTTGATCAATAATTCTATTTATGCCCATGATATAAGAACTAATAGGGAAGTACCATTTTCTTTTATTAAATTTTTGTATGCAATACATTTATCAAATAACCTAATTGTATTATTTTAGTGATGAGAAAAGACAAATGATTCATCTGTTTTAAATTTAAATAGTCATTATCGTTTAGGGAGATGTTAGTAAATTTTGTTTGGGGAAAAATGAGTGTTTTTTAAAAATGATCTTTCTTTTTAATCCTTTTTAAATAGCAAGAAGTTGAAAAGTTTACAGACCTAGAGAAACTCTACCTCTACCTTCAGCTGCCTTCTGGTCTCAGCAATGGAGAGAAAAGGTATATCTATTCTTGTCTTTGCCATAATTATGCTGTTTATACAATGTCCCTAGGATATATGTGAGGTGTGTATGTTTCGGTTGTTACAGTTTTTGCAATATTCCTGAAATCATTAGAAAACATACTGGCAAAACAATACATCATTTTAGTCTTTGGTGATATTTGGTTAAGTATTTACTTGCAGTTTTTGCTAATTTATTTGTGCAACTGGGTAAATGCTATGACATGCAATTTGGGTTTTGTTTCATAGACAGATGAATATGTTTATGCAGTGTGAGGGATTGTGAAAATTGAACAGAAAACCAAAGAATAAACAGATAGGTATCATAAGGAATAAGGTACAAGAGTTTTTTTAGGTACTGTCAGATAAACACATCATAGAATATAAAACAGAAAATAAAGTGAAATTGCCTGTATGAAACATGAATTCATAAATGCAAGGTGTGTTAAGTGCTTGGGGTATTACTATAGTTTCATCATTAAAAATTATAGAAACTATGGAGAGAAGCTGTTCATTCAGTCATTCTAATTTTTAAAAGAGTTTCCTTAACCTTTTAAGTATTTCTCAGAATTCATTTCATTCATATAAATTATGCTTATCATTCTATTTTTTAAAACTGCATATAGAAATAAATGAAATGAAAATTATTCGAGTTTTATCTTTTTTTCTCTCAGACCAAATTTTATCACTGTTTTAATCATGTTATGTCCTAGACACTTGCTCAGTGTTTTCTTTGAAATTAAATAAATTACTCTTACAGATAGCTGAGATGGATGTCACAATCAGTAGAGTAGCTTCCCTTGTCCTGTCTTTGGTGTCCATTTCGGTATCTATTTATAAGTAATATTTCCATATAGTAAAAGCTTACAATGTTTAATGGATATGTCAGGCTGAGGCAGGGGGCCTGGCTTTAGGAAGGATTATAGGGGGAGATTTGTCTGTTCAGGATCTCTCTGGTGCGAATTCCATTCTGGAGCATAGAATGCTTTAGTAAGATTTCTGAGTAGTTATATATTTATATATATATTTATATATGTGTGTGTGTGTGTGTGTGTATGTATTTGTATACATGTATATATATATATGTGTATATGTATATATATATATATATTCTTTGAGAATGCTGAGCAAATAGAAATAAGCAATTTTTGTATAATTTTGTTTTAAAGTTTGATGATTTATTTGGTAAGTGTAGGCAAATGAACAGGTAAGTACATGAGCAGATATCTACTTAAAGGTGATTTTTGACCAAAACAAATACTTTGTCAGTGCTCCATCACCTGCATGGGTAGGGATGGAGCAGGGCAGTAACTTCAGTCTTACACTGGCTGTAGAAAACAGCTCACAACCATAGGTGGACAATCATCTGCTAGATGTCCTAAGTTTGATTTGGTCGTTTATAGTGTATTTGTATACAGTTCTTTAGTGGAACATTTAGGCCTAGCTCAAAAATTATTAATGAATTGCTGTCTGGTCAGCTAAAACATGTTTTCATTCTATTAGTGATCAGAATGCCATGTCATCTAGTCGGGCACAACAAATGCATGCCTTTTCCTGGATTCGGAATACCTTAGAGGAACATCCGGAGACTTCACTGCCCAAACAGGAAGTCTATGATGAGTACAAGTAAGTAGTATGTGTAATATGGCATGCTGATATATTAAAGAGGTAAAATACTATACTTGGCCATAGTGATTTGTTTTATTATTGGTGAATATCAAGCTGATGTATGGGAATTACACTTAGAAATCTCTTAAGATTCATTCCAGCTCTAAGCTTCTATAGTAGCATGTGTAATAAAGGGGGGCAGGATTAATGAATAAAAGGATTTCTGTAGAGTTCTTCAACATGACAGGAGGGAGGTCAGAGAGTACAAGGACAGTGGTGTAGGATTGGTGAATAAAAGGATTCCTATAGAATTCTTAAGTATGATAGGAGTGTGTATCCGGGGTTAGAGAGTGGAAGGCAATAAATAATACATAAGGCAAAACTAAAACATGATTTTTTACTTGGACTTTTTAAAGGCCCTTTTCATGAATCTAAAAGTCTTCTAATTCTTCTCCATACCAAAGAATATTGTATATTATTTATCAAGGACAAGAGAGTTCAGTGACTTGCACATATTAGACACTCAAATGTGGTTGTATTTACAATTTATTTAAATCCAGGATACAAAAGTATAGAGGCTGATGAGCCCTTCTGGTTAGAAAAAGTTTAATAGGTGCTAAATATAGTCTCGTTTAACATTTTTATAATTGATTTGGAAGGAGGAATTTATTCCAGCAGGGTAAATAAAACCAAATTTGAGGGCATATTGAAATGTCAGACCAACAAGCATTAATGTGTTGTACTTACAAATTTGGGGGAAAAAGTGTCAAATAAGTGCTATTGCTAACCAGTGTAAGGTAATGCAAAGGAAATTGTACTTATTGAGATTATTGGTATCTATTCACAATTCTAACTACCTCACCAAAAGAAACATAATGGAGCTAGAAGAAAGTCTAGATAAAAATATCTGAAATGATCCAGAGAACAAAGTTAAACTGAAGAACTCTAGATTTATTTTCTCTTTACAAAGGTTAAAACTGAGAGTGCATGTGATCCAATTTGTCATTCATTCAGTCTACAACAATCCATTGAATACCTATATGCCAGACCCTGTGATAAGTTCTCAGGATACAATTGTAAACAGTCACAGCCCTTGCCCTTATTCAGCATATATGTATGTATATATATATATAGTTAGAATAAGCATATGTTCTTCATTAAATTCAAGTTAGTTAAAATAGACCCCTCTGAAACTTCAAAGAAGCAAATTTGAATTCAGTAAAAGGTGATAGAAATCAGGTAAACTTGTATGATATGTTGAAACTCTGGATTGAAGATCAAGAGAATAGATTCTGCCATTAAACTTGTGTGACGCAGGCAAGTATTTTAACCACTCTTTGTCAGTTGGTTCATCTATAAAATGAGGCAGTTGAAGATGTATGAGGTTTCTTTTTTGTTTTTTGTTTGTTTGTTTTTTGAGACAGGGTTTAACTCTTGTCACCTAGGTTGGAGTGCAATGGCACGATCACAGCTCACTGCAGCTTTAACCCCCACCCCCACCCCCACCCCCACCCCCAGGGCTCAAGCGATCCTCCTGCCTCAGCCCTCCGAGTAGCCAACACTATGGGCACACATCACCATGCCCGGCTAATTTTTGTTTTTATTTTTGTTTTTTTGTAGAGAAAGAGTTTTACCATTGCCCAGGCTAAGGTTTCTTTTAGCTCTAAAATTCTAAAAGTTGTCTCAAGTAGGGAATGTTAAAGGACTAATTATCCAAAGATGTCTTGCTGGTTTTCCAAAAGGCACATTGGGCAAATAAATGTGTGACGTTTCCGTAACAGACTAATGAGGGAATACAGGGTATTCATATAATTTTTGAAGTGATGACTTTCATCTGCACCACCCTTCATAATACTTAGAGAGAGCACACTGCATTTGCGGAAGAGTGATCCTGGCCCATGAAAGCAGTCCTTATATTCGTAAAAGTTCTCTGCCTTTGGCAAGACATGGTTATGTTTTCCTATAATATTTGAATTTTTCCTTGAAATCTTTTTCAAAGATTCCCATAAATTCTTGTGATTTTTTTTTCTAAAAAAAGTAAAGGATTTTTTAAACAAGAGACCCAAAACATCACATTGTTTGGGAGGAGTAGTGAGAACTCCAATTTTGAGCAATTAATTTACAGTTCAATAGAGAGCAACAGAGATAAAAGAAAGTGATTTAGATAGGCTACAATTTAAAAAGGCAGTAGTAGGTAAGGGAGAGTTTTTATAATAGCATGATTAGGAAAGAAATGCCAGTTCTATTCATGGAATTGGAGAGAATTATGCTAATGATAATTAATAGAGTACTATACACAAAATATCTGAGTCTGGGTATTTTAGTTCAAAAAATTTCACTAAGAATATTTCACTTATTTACTGTAGTGTTCCCCATAGCATTTTCACATAGTAGGCACGAATTTTATAGTAAGAGTGATTAGAGCAGAACCTGATCTCTGACAGTAATCAAATTTGTGTTGTAACAGACCTTACAGGTCTTCCACTCTGTTCCTGTCTTCTTTTCATAGATGAAAACATTGAAACCTAGAGAAGTTAAGTGACTCTACCACTGTAACAAAACTAGTGAGGGGCAGATCTAAGACTAGAACTCAGATTTCATGGGTGAGTTCATAATAGGTTAAGAAGGTAAGCGTGTTAAAGTTGAGTAATATCAAACTGAGTGGGTAGAAAACACTGGACGAGTAGTTAGAAATACTGCTAATATTATTTGGCCAGGACTTCTACTTGGTGTAGATAAATAAGCAGCTCAGAGTATGAATTAGTTTACATATGGTTAGTATACATGCGTACAAATAATATGGTTATTTTAAGAGACACAGCATAATAACATGACATGTGCTAGGAAGAAAGAATGTTGGTGTTTCCATAGAATTACAGCATGTAGAAGCTTCAAGTTGTTCTGTTATTTGATTGTACATTGCCTAAAACCATAATTTGCCATTTGGGTTGAAATAATTTGAAAGACATAAAAAATGTAGAAACACTACAGAAAGGCAAAATATAGAACAAAGTATTAGAAAACAGTTAAAAGTTTTACAATTATGTTGTCTGAAGAAAACTAAATAGAATATAGCTATATATTTTAAGAACAAGAGTTTTAAATCACAGGAGAGATTTCAGTTAGACACACAATCATTAGGCACTCATTTTCCTGTTTAGAGTGCCTAAATGAAATTTCCCGAATAAAAACTTAACAGGATCAGTTTAAGACTGATCATTCTATGTTCTCAATATTCAATGAAAGAAATGATGTTATTAATATGAAGTATCCTTTTAAGTTATTCCTGTTGTGTATGGACCCTTTTATAATTCATTTCAGTGTATTTAGATGTATTTGTGTGAAAATCCCTTTAATAGTCATTAAAAGCAAAATCCCTTTGAGGAGGAAAATGAAGTTGTAATCTCAGACAGTAAAGACTGGCTTCTTTTAACTGTGTTTTCATGCTAAATTAAGATATTAATAGAAATAAAAAGCTTGAAGGAGCTTTCAGTATGCAAAAACAGTTTAATTTACAAATGATTTTGAGCTTTTTTATTTGTTGAAACTTTTGAATTCTAATATTCATGTCTTCAGGAAAATTATTAGTGCATTGATTTTTATACTGTTTTTCTAATTATAAAATGTATATTCATCATGAAAGTTTGGGCAAATAGTTATAAATGTATAAAGAAGAAATTTAGCACCTGTAATCTCACTATCTGAAAATAACCATCTGGTTTTATTTCCTTATAGTTTTTTTAATGCCTTCTTTAACGTATACATTTTTGTTGCTGTTTAACCAAATTTGGCCCCACTGTTAATGCAGTTCTTGGGTGAAAGGGTAGTTGCAAATAGCACTGCAGTGAACATCCTTGGCTGTATAATTTAATGTAAATTATCAAACTTGGGATTGCTGGCTAAATACTGTTATTATTCACTAAATGCCTTTTACATGTCCATTTATTAAAGACATAAATATTAAAACAAATGTTTTTTCAAGATTGCTGTTTGTTAATTTTAGTTAATTTTTAAATAAGTAGTCTGATCTGTACACTTTTGTCACAGTTTGTAACATTACTATTATGCTTAGAAAAAACTTCTCCATGCCACCAGCTGCTGAATACTCACATATATTTTTCCTAGGTATTTTTTTATTTTATTTTTTATATATAAGCCTTGAGTCTATCTGTGATTTATTTTAGTAAATGCTATTAGATAAGGTACTTAATTTTTTCTAAATGGTTAATTATCCCAGCTTTTTTATTGAATAATTTTTCTGTCTTAATACTAATCTGCAATGTACTGTTACCTTACTAAAGCCTTCTGGACTCAATTTTCTTCCTTTATGTTCTCTGTTCTTCTAGTAATACTATACTACTTAGATATTTTAGCTATTAAATGTTTAAATAGCTGACAGGACCAATCTTTCCTCCTTATACCTCTTTTTCACAAGTTTCCTTGGTTTTATTTTCTGACCAGTTAATTTTTTTTATAGGAAGTTGCAAATCAGTTTTCTGATTTTAAAAAAGGAAACTCTAAGGAGATTTTGATTCAAACACATTAACTGAAAATTTTAGAAAAATTAACTACAGACTAGAAATATGTTTCTTAATTTACATGTTTCTTCCATGCCCTTCAGTAATGTTTTGCCTTTTTTTCCCTCAATTAAGTTCACTTATTTTCTCCTTTAACATAATCCTTGGTAATTTCTATTATTAATATTGTGAAAAATATGAACAATATGAAAAATATGAATAAATATGAAAAAGACTATTTGTTTTGGTTTATAGGAACTTCCTAGATTTCTGTTATTTTTATGTTGTACATTTTATATTTACTGAATTTTGTTTAGTCCTTATTTTTAGTTGTTACTTTTGACTTTTCTAGATAGTTTATCCTGTGAATCTTCTTCATTGTCTTTACTTTGTTATTACATTTAATAGACTTTCCTTCCAATTTTACATGTAGCAGTGATAGGCGTCATTTCTTCTTACAGTAAGTTCACTGATGTTAAGTATGTATCACTTATAGTTGAACAAGACTTTATTTTCTTTTTAATGAGAAGTGAATATTGGAATTCATTAAATATTTTGGCATCCAAATGAGATTATTTTGCAGTGCTTCTTATTTGACCTGTCGATGTGATGTATTTTATAAAGATACTACTTAATATAGGCCGGGCACAGGGTCTCATGCCTGTAATCACACTTTGGGAGGCCAAGGCAAGAGGATCACTTGAGGCCAGAAGTTTAAGACCAGACTGGGCAACAAAGCAAGACCCTGTCTCTACAAAAAATTAGCTGGGCATGGTGGCATGCACCGGTAGTCCTAGCTATATGAGAGTCTGAGTTGGAGGATTGCTTGAGCTCAGGAGATGGAGGCGGCAGTAAGCCACGATCGCACGAATGCACTCCAGCCTGGGTGACAGAGTGAGATCCTGTCTCAAAAAAAAAAAAAAAAAAAAAAAAGATACCTAATATAAACTCTTATTTCTGGAATGAATGTCCTCCTCATGTCAAGATGTGTTATCTTGTAGTGTACCACCGAGTTCTGTTTTCAAGTGTATTATTTAGGAACTTTGCATCTACATTCATAAATGAATTTGGTCTGTAATTTTCTTTTTTTTTTATGCTATCTTTGTCAGGTTTTGGTATCAGGGTTAGGCCAGCTTTGCAAAATAAATTGGAACTCTTTCCCTAATTGTCTGTGCTCTGAAACAGTTTATATAGCATGGGACTTATTTATTCTTGAAAGTTTTAAAGAACTCAACTACAAAACCATCTAGGCCTGGAGCCTTTGTTGGAGGTAATTCTTTGACAATGTTTGTGTTTTACACTGGTTAGGTTTTTACTTTATTCATCAATTTTGGTCATTTGTTTCTCATAAATTTAATATATTTTGTATCTTCTTATATGCTTTTTGATATTTCTAGTTTTGTATATTGAATTTTCCTCTTTTTTCATATTTCACTTAGCCTAATTTATTTTTTTGATTTTTCTTTTTTAGACAAGTAAAATCTGATATGTTTTATTTTCTTGTCTTTTTTTTCATTTATTAGGTGCTTTTATTTTTGGTCCTTCTGGTTTTCTTGGGTTTTTTTCTTGCTCTTTAAATGGAATGCTTAACTTTGTTTTCATTCTTTCACATTTAAGACAGGAACATTTCTATCTATGAATGTGCCTCTCATTATAGTTTTGGCTATATTCCATTTGATATGCATATGAGTTGTTACAATTGCCATTATTTTCCAATAGTTTGGAATTATTGTTTTGCTTTTTTCTTTGACCTAAATTAGAAGTTTGTTTTCTTTTTAAATTTTTCATGTGTTTGAGGGTTTATTTCATTTTATTTTGTTTTACACTATCTTATTTTTAGTTTTATTAAATTGTGGTCAGAGAATGGGGCTTAGTTTCTGATTTTTTATAGAGATTTGCTTTCAGTCTAACAAATTATCAATTTTTAAAATATTTTGACATTCTCTTTCTGTAGCTCTGTATATTCCATTGATTGCACTAAATCAACTTTTTAATATTTTTCAAATTCTGCAAAAAATTATTTTTGTCTGTTAACACACTGCTCATCTTCAACTGAGTAAATCTCTCACAAAAATGATGTGAGAGATTCTTTATCACAGTTCCTTACTGTATTTTTTATGAGTTTTGCTTTACAAATGTTAGGATTAACACAAAAGTTTCATGATTTTATATCCTTAGTAGAGTTTCAAGAAAATTAATTTTAGGCAAATACAAGTACCTTTAAGAAAATTAACTGTATTACAGGATAGAGAGTTTTCAGCTACCATTTACAAATGGCTTGGGAAAATCTTTACAAATTGTACCCTGGGAGAAGCAGCCACATGTACCATGGCCAAAAAGATCAACCATAGGAAACATAATCAGAAAAATACCAAAACCAGAAATGTTTTACTCTTCTGCAAAACCATGATAATGCCAGATACCTCAGCCTGAACTATGCCAAGTAGACACCGCAAGACCTTTATGAATTCCTAGTTTTAGAAATACCATTACTTTTTTAGATCTCTTCACTTTGTATTCATTGCCATCATCACCTACCCTGGGCGACCACTTTGTTTTCAGGGCAGTGTCCTCTCCAACTGCCTGTTATAAAAATTTTCAGACATAATAGAAATGTTGAAAGTATACTGTAAGAATATCCATATTCCTATGTGCTTCACATAGGTTCAACAGTTTTTTTCCTATACCATTTGTAAGTTGTGGATATGATACTTCTCCTAAAAATAAGGACAATCACTTTTATAATACTTGGATTACATCTAAGAAACTTAACATGAGTTCTATAAAATTCATCTATTACCTGATTTGGAGCTTTTTTTTTTTTGAGGGGGAGTCTCAGTCTTATCACCCAGGCTGAAGTGCTGTGGTGCAATCTCGGCCCACTGCAACGTCTGCCTCCTGGGTTCAAGCGATAATTCTGCCTTAGCCTCCCCAGTTGCTGGGACTACAGGCATGCGCCACCACACCTGGCTAATTTTTATATTTATTGTAGAGATGGGTTTCACCATGTTGGCCAGGCTGGTCTCGAACTCCTGACCTCAAGTGATACACCCACTTCGGCCTCCCAAAGTGTTGGGATTACAGGCGTGAGCCACTGTGCCTGGTCCTGTTTTTAACATAGGAAAAAATAAGTTATTCTTCTGATCCATGAACATGGGGTATCTTTTTGTTTACTTAGATCTTTAATTTCTTTCAGGATGTATACATCTTAAACTTCTTTTGCTAAATTTATTGCTCAATATTTTTGATTGAAGTGGAATTATTTTTAATATCACTTTTGGATTCGTTGTTGCCAATATATAGAAATAAGAATGATTTTGTATACTGATCTTGTATCCCGCAATTTTGCTCACCTTTATTAGCTCTAATTATAGGGTTTAGTGTATTTCTTAGGATTTTTTATCTATTTCATCTGAAAATAGAGATAATTTTACCTCTTCCTTTCTAATCTGGATATCTTCTCATTTATTTTCTTGCCTGATTCCCATGGCTAGAACCTTCAGTACAGTGTTGAATAGAAATGGTAAGAGTGGACATCCCTTCCTTGTCTGTTGCCTGATATAAAGAGGAAAAATTTCAGTCTTTTGCCATTAAGTATGATATCATCTGTGGGTTTTTATAGATGGCCTTTGTTAGGACAAGGAATTTCCATTTTGTTACTAGTTTGTTGGGTATCTGTCAAACGTTTTTTCTGCATCTATTGAGATGATTATATCAGAGGTATTTTTTTAGATGAACTGAATATAGTGTATTACATCATTATTTTTGTATGTTGTACCTATCATGCATTTCTGGGATAAATCACACTTAGTCATGATATCTAATCCATCATGTATGCAGCTAGTTTCAGTTTGTCAGTCTTTTGTTAAGGATTTTTGCATCTGAGGGATATTGGTCTGTGGTTTTCATTCTCAGAATGCTTTTGTCTGATTTTGGTGTCAGGATAGTGTTGGCCTTAATATAATGAGTTTAGAAGTATTCCCTTCTAAACTATCAAAGAGTTTATGAAAGACTGATTAGAATTCACCAGCTAAACCATCTTGGTCTGGGCTTTTCTTTTTTTTTTCTTATTATTATACTTTAGGTTTTAGGGTACATGTGCACAATGTGCAGGTTTGTTACATATGTATCCATGTGCCGTGTTGGTTTGCTGCACCCATTAACTCGTCATTTAGCATTAGGTTTATCTCCTAATGCTGTCCCTCCCCCCTGCCCCCAACCCACAACAGTCCCCGGAGTGTGATGTTCCCCTTCCTGTGTCCACGAGTTCTCACTGTTCAATTCCCACCTATGAGTGAGAACATGCGGTGTTTGGTTTTTTGTCCTTGCGATAGTTTACTGAGAATGATGTTTTCCAGTTTCATCCATGTCCCTACAAAGGACACGAACTCATCATTTTTTATGGCTGCATAGTATTCCATGGTGTAGATGTGCCACATTTTCTTAATCCAGTCTATCGTTGTTGGACATTTGGGTTGGTTCCAAGTCTTTGCTATTGTGAATAGTGCCGCAACAAACATACGTGTGCATGTGTCTTTATAGAAGCATGATTTATAGTCCTTTGGGTATATACCCAGTAATGGGATGGCTGGATCAAATGGTATTTCTAGTTCTAAATCCCTGAGGAATTGCCACACTGACTTCCACAATGGTTGAACTAGTTTACAGTCCCACCAACAGTGTAAAAGTGTTCCTATTTCTCCACATCCTCTCCAGCACCTGTTGTTTCCTGACTTCTTAATGATGGTCATTCTAACTGGTGTGAGATGGTATCTCATTGTGGTTTTGATTTGCATTTCTCTGATGGCCAGTGATGATGAGCATTTTTTCATGTGTTTTTTGGCTGCATAAATGTCTTCTTTTGAGAAGTGTCTGTTCATGTCCTTCGCCCACTTTTTGATGGGGTTATTTGTGGTTTTCTTGTAAATTTGTTTGAGTTCATTGTAGATTCTGGATATTAGCCCTTTGTCAGATGAGTACGTTGCAAAAATTTTCTCCCATTCTGTAGGTTGCCTGTTCACTCTGATGGTAGTTTCTTTTGCTGTGCAGAAGCTCTTTAGTTTAATTAGATCCCATTTGTCAATTTTGGCTTTTGTTGCCATTGCTTTTGGTGTTTTAGACATGAAGTCCTTGCCCACGCCTATGTCCTGAATGGTATTGCCTAGGCTTTCTTCTAGGGTTTTTATGGTTTTAGGTCTAACATGTAAGTCTTTAATCCATCTTGAATTAATTTTTGTATAAGGTGTAAGGAAGGGATCCAGTTTCAGCTTTCTACATATGGCTAGCCAGTTTTCCCAGCACCATTTATTAAATAGGGAATCCTTTCCCCATTGCTTGTTTTTGTCAGGTTTGTCAAAGATCAGATAGTTGTAGATATGCGGCATTATTTCTGAGGGCTCTGTTCTGTTCCATTGATCTATGTCTCTGTTGTGGTACCAGTACCATGCTGTTTTGGTTATTGTAGCCTTGTAGTATAGTTTGAAGTCAGGTAGCGTGATGCCTCCAGCTTTGTTCTTTTGGCTTAGGATTGACCTGGTGATGCGGGCTCTTTTTTGGTTCCATATGAACTTAAAGGAGTTTTTTCCAATTCTGTGAAGAAAGTCATTGGTAGCTTGATGGGGATGGCATTGAATCTATAAATTACCTTGGGCAGTATGGCCATTTTCACGATATTGATTCTTCCAACCCATGAGCATGGAATGTTCTTCCATTTGTTTGTATCCTCTTTTATTTCCTTGAGCAGTGGTTTGTAGTTCTCCTTGAAGAGGTCCTTCACATCCCTTGTAAGTTGGATTCCTAGGTATTTTATTCTCTTTGAAGCAATTGTGAATGGGAGTTCACTCATGATTTGGCTCTCTGTTTGTCTGTGATTGGTGTACAAGAATGCTTGTGATTTTTGTACATTGATTTTGTATCCTGAGACTTTGCTGAAGTTGCTAATCAGCTTAAGGAGATTTTGGGCTGAGACAGTGGGGTTTTCTAGATACACAATCATGTCATCTGCAAACAGGGACAATTTGACTTCCTCTTTTCCTAATTGAATACCCTTTATTTCCTTCTCCTGCCTGATTGCTCTGGCCAGAACTTCCAGCACTATGTTGAATAGGAGTGGTGAGAGA
>NW_026652289.1:99978647-100285831 GCF_009828535.3 Hylobates moloch | reverse complement strand
TTTTCTTGTAAATTTGTTTGAGTTCATTGTAGATTCTGGATATTAGCCCTTTGTCAGATGAGTACGTTGCAAAAATTTTCTCCCATTCTGTAGGTTGCCTGTTCACTCTGATGGTAGTTTCTTTTGCTGTGCAGAAGCTCTTTAGTTTAATTAGATCCCATTTGTCAATTTTGGCTTTTGTTGCCATTGCTTTTGGTGTTTTAGACATGAAGTCCTTGCCCACGCCTATGTCCTGAATGGTATTGCCTAGGCTTTCTTCTAGGGTTTTTATGGTTTTAGGTCTAACATGTAAGTCTTTAATCCATCTTGAATTAATTTTTGTATAAGGTGTAAGGAAGGGATCCAGTTTCAGCTTTCTACATATGGCTAGCCAGTTTTCCCAGCACCATTTATTAAATAGGGAATCCTTTCCCCATTGCTTGTTTTTGTCAGGTTTGTCAAAGATCAGATAGTTGTAGATATGCGGCATTATTTCTGAGGGCTCTGTTCTGTTCCATTGATCTATGTCTCTGTTGTGGTACCAGTACCATGCTGTTTTGGTTATTGTAGCCTTGTAGTATAGTTTGAAGTCAGGTAGCGTGATGCCTCCAGCTTTGTTCTTTTGGCTTAGGATTGACCTGGTGATGCGGGCTCTTTTTTGGTTCCATATGAACTTAAAGGAGTTTTTTCCAATTCTGTGAAGAAAGTCATTGGTAGCTTGATGGGGATGGCATTGAATCTATAAATTACCTTGGGCAGTATGGCCATTTTCATGATATTGATTCTTCCAACCCATGAGCATGGAATGTTCTTCCATTTGTTTGTATCCTCTTTTATTTCCTTGAGCAGTGGTTTGTAGTTCTCCTTGAAGAGGTCCTTCACATCCCTTGTAAGTTGGATTCCTAGGTATTTTATTCTCTTTGAAGCAATTGTGAATGGGAGTTCACTCATGATTTGGCTCTCTGTTTGTCTGTGATTGGTGTACAAGAATGCTTGTGATTTTTGTACATTGATTTTGTATCCTGAGACTTTGCTGAAGTTGCTAATCAGCTTAAGGAGATTTTGGGCTGAGACAGTGGGGTTTTCTAGATACACAATCATGTCATCTGCAAACAGGGACAATTTGACTTCCTCTTTTCCTAATTGAATACCCTTTATTTCCTTCTCCTGCCTGATTGCCCTGGCCAGAACTTCCAGCACTATGTTGAATAGGAGTGGTGAGAGAAGGCATCCCTGTCTTGTGCCAGTTTTCAAAGGGAATGCTTCCAGTTTTTGCCCATTCAGTATGATATTGGCTGTGGGTTTGTCATAGATAGCTCTTATTATTTTGAGATACGTCCCATCAATATCTAATTTATTGAGAGTTTTTAGCATGAAGGGTTGTTGAATTTTGTCAAAGGCCTTTTCTGCATCTATTGAAATAATCATGTGGTTTTTGTCTTTGGTTCTATTTATATGCTGGAGTACATTTATTGATTTGCATATGTTGAACCAGCCTTGCATCCCAGGGATGAAGCCCACTTAATCATGGTGTATAAGCTTTTTGATGTGCTGCTGGATTTGGTTTGCCAGTATTTTATTGAGGATTTTTGCATCAATGTTCATCAAGGATATTGGTCTGAAATTCTCTTTTTTGGTTATGTCTCTGCCAGGCTTTGGTATCAGGATGATGCTGGTCTCATAAAATGTGTTAGGGAGGATTCCCTCTTTTTCTATCGATTGGAATAGTTTCAGAAGGAATGGTACCAGTTCCTCCTTGTACCTCTGGTAGAATTCGGCTGTGAATCCCTCAGGTCCTGGACTCTTTTTGGTTGGTAAGCTATTGATTATTGCCACAATTTCAGAGCCTGTTATTGGTCTATTCAGAGATTCAACTTCTTCCTGGTTTAGTCTTGGGAGGGTGTATTTGTCGAGGAATTTATCCATTTCTTCTAGATTTTCTAGTTTATTTGCGTAGAGGTGCTTGTAGTATTCTCTGATGGTAGATTGTATTTCTGTGGGATCGGTGGTGATATCCCCTTTTTCATTTTTTATTGCATCGATTTGATTCTTCTGTCTTCTTTATTAGTCTTGCTAGCGGTCTATCAATTTTGCTGATCTTTTCAAAAAACCAGCTCCTGGATTCATTAATTTTTTGAAGGGTTTTTTGTGTCTCTATTTCCTTCAGTTCTGCTCTGATTTTAGTTATTTCTAGCCTTCTGCTAGCTTTTAAATGTGTTTGCTCTTGCTTTTCTAGTTCTTTTAATTGTGATGTTAGGGTGTCAATTTTACATCTTTCCTGCTTTCTCTTGTGGGCATTTAGTGCTATAAATTTCCCTCTACACACTGCTTTGAACGTGTCCCAGAGATTCTGGTATGTTGTGTCTTTGTTCTCGTTGGTTTCAAAGAACATCTTTATTTCTGCCTTCATTTCATTATGTACCCAGTAGTCATTCAGGAGCAGGTTGTTCAGTTTCCATGTAGTTGAGCGGTTTTGAGTGAGTTTCTTAATCCTGAGTTCTTGTTTGATTGCACTGTGGTCTGAGAGACAGTTTGTTATAATTTCTGTTCTTTTACATTTGCTGAGGAGAGTTTTACTTCCAACTATGTGGTCAATTTTGGATAGGTGTGGTGTGGTGCTGAAAAAAATGTATATTCTGTTGATTTGGGGTGGAGAGTTCTGTAGATGTCTATTAGGTCCACTTTGTGCAGAGCTGAGTTCAATTCCTGGATATCCTTGTTAACTTTCTGTCTCGTTGATCTGTCTAATGTTGACAGTGGGGTGTTAAAATCTCCCATTATTATTGTGTGGGAGTTTAAGTCCCTTTGTAGGTCACTCAGGACTTGCTTTATGAATCTGGGTGCTCCTGTGTTGGGTGCATATATATTTAGGATAGTTAGCTCTTCTTGTTGAATTGATCCCTTTACCATTATGTAATGGCCTTCTTTGTCTCTTTTGATCTTTGTTGGTTTAAAGTCTATTTTATCAGAGACTAGGATTGAAACCCCTGCCTTTTTTTGTTTTCCATTTGCTTGATAGATCTTCCGCCATCCCTTTATTTTGAGTCTATGTGTGTCTCTGCACGTGAGATGGGTTTCCTGAATACAGCACACTGATGGGTCTTGACTCCTTATCCAGTTTGCCCGTCTGTGTCTTTTAATTGGAGCATTTAGCCCATTTACATTTAAAGTTAATATTGTTATGTGTGAATTTGATCCTGTGATTATGATGTTAGTTGGTTATTTTGCTTGTTAGTTGATACAGTTTCTTCCTAGCCTCAATGGTCTTTACAATTTGGCATGTTTTTGCAGTGGCTGGTACCGGTTGTTCCTTTCCACGTTTAGTGCTCCCTTCAGGAGCTCTTTTAGGGCAGGCCTGGTGGTGACAAAATCACTCAGCATTTGCTTGTCTGTAAAGTATTTTATTTCTCCTTCACTTATGAAGCTTAGTTTCGCTGCATATGAAATTCTGGGTTGAAAATTCTTTTCTTTAAGAATGTTGAATATCGGCCCCCACTCTCTTCTTGCTTCTAGAGTTTCTGCCAAGAGATCAGCTGTTAGTCTGATGGGCTTCCCTTTGTGGGTAACCCGACCTTTCTCTCTGGCTGCCCTTAACATTTTTTCCTTCATTTCAACTTTGGTGAATCTGACAATTATGTGTCTTGGAGTTGCTCTTCTCAAGGAGTATCTTTGTGGCATTCTCTGTATTTCCTGAATCTGAATGTTGGCCTGCCTTGCTAGATTGGGGAAGTTCTCCTGGATAATATCTTGCAGAGTGTTTTCCAACTTGGTTCCATTCTCCCCATCATTTTCAGGTACACCAATCAGACGTAGGTTTGGTCTTTTCACATAGTCCCAAATTTCTTGGAGGCTTTGTTCGTTTCTTTTTATTCTTTTTTCTCTAAACTTCCCTTCTCACTTCATTTCATTCATTTCATCTTCCATCACTGATACCCTTTCTTCCAGTTGATCGTATCTGCTACCGAGTCTTCTGCAGTCTTCACGTAGTTCTCGAAACTTGGCTTTCAGCTCCATCAGCTCCTTTAAGCACTTCTCTCATTGGTTATTCTACTTATCCATTCGTCTAATTTTTTTTCAAAGTTTTTAACTTCTTTGCTATTGTTTTGAATTTCCTCCCTTAGCTCGGAGTAGTTTGATCGTCTGAAGCCTTCTTCTCTCAACTCGTCAAAGTCATTCTCCGTCCAGCTTTGTTCCGTTGCTGGTGAGGAACTGCATTCCTTTGGAGGAGGAGAAGTGCTCTGCTTTTTAGAGTTTCCAGTTCTTCTGCTCTGTTTTTTCCCCATCTTTGTGGTTTTATCTACTTTTGGTCTTTGATGATGGTGATGTACAGATGGGTTTTTGGTGTGGATGTCCTTTCTGTTTGTTAGTTTTCCTTCTACCAGACAGGACCCTCAGCTGCAGGTCTGTTGGAGTTTGCTAGAGGTCCATTCCAGACCCTGTTTGGCTGGGTGTCAGCAGCGGTGGCTGCAGAACAGTGGATTTTCGTGAGACCACAAATTCAGCTGTCTGATAGTTCCTCTGGAAGTTTTGTCTCAGAGGAGTACCTGGACGAGTGAGGTGTCAGTCTGTCCCTACTAGGGGTTGGCTCCCAGTTAGGCTGCTCGGGGGTGAGGGACCCACTTTAGGAGGCAGTCTGTCCGTTCTCAGATCTCCAGCTGCGTGCTGGGAGAACCACTACTCTCTTCAAAGCTGCCAGTCAGACAGGGACATTTAAGTCTGCAGAGGTTCCTGCTGAATTTTTGTTTGTCTGTGCCCTGCCCCCAGAGGTGGAGCCTACAGAGGCAGGCAGGCCTCCTTGAGCTGTGGTGGGCTCCACCCAGTTCGAGCTTCCTGGCTGCTTTGTTTACCTAAGCAAGCCTGGGCAATGGCGGGCGCCCCTGCCCCAGCCTCGCTGCCGCCTTTCAGTTTGATGTCAGACTGCTGTGCTAGCAATCAGCGAGACTCCTTGGGCATAGGACCCTCCGAGCCAGGTGCGGGACACAATCTCCTGGTGTGCCGTTTTCCAAGCCCGTTGGAAAAGCGCAGTATTAGGGTGGGACTGACCCGATTTTCCAGGTGCCATCTGTTACCCCTTTCTTTGACTAGGAAAGGGAACTCCCTGACCCCTTGCGCTTCCCGAGTGAGGCGATGCCTTGCCCTGCTTCAGCTCGCGCACAGTGCGCTGCACCAACTGTCCTGCACCCACTGTTTGGCACTCCCTAGTGAGATGAAACCAGTACCTCAAACAGAAATGCAGAAATCACCTGTCTTGTCTTCTGTGCCGCTCACACTGGGAGCTGTAGACCGGAGCTGTTCCTATTTGGCCATCTTGGCTCCACCCCCTCTTCTTTTTTAATGTAGGCATATGTCCCTATATAAATATATAAATTTCCTGCTAAGCACTTCTTTGACTACATCCTGTGTATTTTGATACGCTATGCTTTCATTTTTATCTCAAGTATTTTCTAATTTCTCTTGTGTTTTTTTGATCCATTGATTATGTAGGAATTTAATTTTCACATACTTGTGAATTTCCTTTTCCTTCAGTTATTGACTTCTAGCTTCTTTCCATTATGACCAGAGAAAATGCATTGTGTGATTTCAGTTTTTTTAAATGTATTCAGTATGATCTATCCTGGAGAATATTCCATATGCACTTGAGAAGAATGCTTTTTGTGCTGTTGTTGGGTGGAGGAGTGTTCTGTAGATGTCTTTTAGGTCTAGTTGGTTTATAGTGTTGATCAAGTCATCTGTGTCCTTATTGATCACCTGCTTATTTCTATTCATTATTGAATTGGAGCATTGAAGTCTCTGACTGTTATTGCTGAATTGTATTTTTTTTGTTTTATGTATTTTGGAGCACTGTTGTTTGCCGCATAAAAGGTTATGATTGTTACAGCTTCTTGATGGATTGACCATTTCATCTTAATGTCTTTGGTAACAGTTTTCTTCTCTGATATTAGTATAGCCACTCCAGTTCTTTTTCAGTTACTGTAGCCATGCTATATCTTTTCCTGTTCTTTTATTTACAGCCTATTTGTGTCTTTGAATATAAATATGTATGTAGTATATAGACAACATATACTTTGATGATGTTTTATTTTAAATTCACCCTGCCTTTTAACTGGAGAATTTAATTCATTTACATTTAATGTAATTACTGATAAAGTAATGTTTACATTTGCCATTTTGCTATTTGTTTTCTATATGTCTTATGCCTGCCTTTGTTCCCCTGTATCAGGTGGGCTCCTTCAGGGAATCCACCACACAAGTGAAATAATGACAATTGTCTGTGATGAGGATTTGTAAAACACTCCAACTACTTTATTTCAGTGAACACAAGACTGCACTGGGAATAGGGGTATTAGTTTTCAAGGCTCCTAATGGGGAATGAGAGATCAGACTAGGGCAAGTTAAAATGGCACAAAGCTATTCTTAAATAAATGCTCCCCAGTTTGCTGCAGGTCTTTGGTTAATTTCCAGGGATTTTCCATTGTTTTATGGAGGAGTCAGTTTTCGAATTTTACTATGCAATTCACTGATACCAGGAAACAAAATAATTTAAATCCCTAAATGTTGATGGATCAGATAATGGTCAGTTCTAGTTGCCGTGCTTTATTCAAAAATTAACTGAAATGATCCAGCAAATGAAATAGCCATTTTAACCATAAGAAATAAAAACTATGAAAACATAGAAGATTAAAGCCTTTATAAAGACTTTGTTATGGTCTGTAAAAAGCATAAACTATGAAACAGACTCCTTCCAAATTGTATTTAATGTTTCCCTCTGCTACAGAATAAAGCCCCAAACCATTTATTTTTCAGGGGAAGGAGGACTTATACAGGGGAGAAAGAATGGACTTGGAAAGTAGCTATATGTATATAAATTTGAGTCCTAATTTATTTAGACATGTACTGGGATTTGTATCCATGAGGAAGTCCTTAATCTTTAATGTTTGCCTACTATCCTTTTGTAAAATGGAAAAATATCATGCTTTTTTAAGATTAAAAAGTGTATATATGAACCAGCTGAATAAAGCAATCAAGAAAGTAATCCCGTTTATGTTAGCCCCATACACACACACACACACACACACAGAAGAAACCCTCAGAATACACTTAACCAAGGATGCAAAAGACCTTTACAAGGAAAACTAAAAAACACTGATAAAAGAAGAAATTAAAGAAGATACAAATAAATGAAAAGACATCCCATGCTCATAGATCAGAAGAACTAATATTATTAAAATTACGATACTACCCAGAGCAGTCTACAGATTCAGTGCAATTCCTATCAAAATACTGATTGTATTCTTCACAGAAATAGAAAAAAAGACCTTAAACTTTATATGGAAGCACAGAAGACCCAGAATTGCCAAAATAATGGTAACCAAAAAGAATAAAACTGGAAGGCTCACATGACCAGACTTCAAAATATACTGCAAAGCTGTAGTAACCAAAATGGTCCTACATAAAAACCAGCATGGTCCTGGCATAAAAGCAGACATATAGACCAATGGAACAGGATAGAGAATCCAAAAGTTAATCCACAATCTACAGCCAACTGATTTTTGACAAAGACACTAAGAACACTCATTGGGGAAAGGACAGTCTCTTCAATAAATGGTGCTGAGGAAACTGGGTATACATATGCAGAAGAATAAAACTAAACTCCTACCTCTCACCCTATACAAAAATTAACTCAAAATGGATCAAAGACATAAATGTAAGACCAAAACTATAAAATTAGCAGAAGAAAACATACGGACTTCAGGACATTGGCCTGCAAAAAGATTTTATGAATAAGAGCTCAAAAGCACAGGCAACAAAAGCAAAAGTAAACCAATGGGATTATATCAGATCAAAAAGCTTCTTCACAGCAAAGAAAACAATCAATAGAATGAAAAGAAAACTTACAGAATGGGAGAAAATATTTGCAAACTATTCATCTAAACAGGGGATTAATATCCAGATCATTATATACAAGGAACTCAGACATTTAAGCTGCAAAGAAAAATCTGATTGTTACATGGGCAAAGGACATGAGTAGACATTTCTCAAAAGATGGTTTACAAATGGCCATAGGTACATGGAAAAATGCTCAACATCACTAATCATCAGGGAAACGCAGATAAAAACCACAGTGAAGTATCATGTTTCCCAGTTAGGATAGCTACTTTCAGAAAGACAACAAATAAATGCTGGAGAGGATTCAAAGAAAAGGGAACACTTACACACTGTTGGTGGGAATGTAAAGTACAGCCGCTATGGAGAACAGTATGGATGTTTCTTTTGTTTCTTTTTTTTTTTTTGGAGACAGAGTCTCTCTCTGTCACCCAGGCTGGAGTGCAGTGGCACGATCTCGGCTCACTGCAAGCTCCGCCTCCTGGGTTCACACCATTCTCCTGCCTCAGCCTCCCTAGTAGCTGCGACTACAGGCTCCTGCCACCATGCCCGGCTAAGTTTTTGTATTTTTAGTAGAGATGGGGTTTCACCGTGTTAGCCAGGATGGTCTCCATCTCCTGACCTTGTGATCCGCCCACCTCGGCCTCCCAAAGTGTTGGGCTTACAGGTGTGAGCCACTGCGCCCGGCAGATGTTTCTTAAAAATACAGAGAGGTGTACCAAGATGGCCAAATAGAAGCCTCCACTGATCATCCTCCCTGCAGGAACACCAAATTTAACAATTATCTACACACACACAAAAATGTAAGAACCAGAAATCAGGTGACTGATCATAGTACCTGGTTTTAAGTTGAAAGAGACACTGAAGAAGGTAGAATAAAGTCTTGAATTGCTGACACCACCTCTCCCCCATCTCCCAGCACCTGCCATGGAGAACGAGTCCACTTGCAGGAGAGAGAGTGCAGCAGTTGTGGAACTTTGCATTGCAACTCAGTGCTGCCAACAGTGGGCAGAACTCAGTCAGCTCCCGTGGAAAGAGCATTCAGACCAGCCCTAGCCGGAAGGGAAATCTCTCATCCCAGTGGTTGGAAATTGAGTTCCCACAAGCCTCACCACTGCAGGCTAAAGTGCTCTGGAGTCCTAAATAAACTTGAAAGGCAATCTAGACCACAAGGACTGCAATGTATAGGCAACTCCTAGTGCTTTGCTGGGCTCGGAACCAGTGGACTTGGGGGCATACCACCTATTGAGACACCAGCCAGGGTGGCCAAGGGAGTGCCTGCATCAGCCTTCCCTCAACCTGAGGCAGCAAAGCTTGCAGCTCTGAAAGAACCCCTTCCTTTCACTTGAGGAGAGGAGAGGGAAACGTGAAGAAGACTTTATCTTAAAGTTTAAATACCAGTTCAGTCACAGTAGTATAGGGCCAGGCAGAGTCTTGAGACCTCCATTTCAGGCTCTAGCTCCCAGATGACATTTCTAGACACACCCTGGGCCAAAAGGGAACCCACTACATTGATGGGAAGGAACCAGTCCTGGCAGGATTCATCACTTGCTGACTAAAGAGCCTTTGGGCCCTGAGTAATTAGCAGTGGTAACCAGGTTGTACATGCCAGAGGTCTTAGGTGAGATTCTGAGACATTCTGGCTTCAAGTATGACCCAGTGTATTTACAGCTGTGGTGGCTACAAGGCAAGACTTCTGCTTGGAAAATGCAGAGGGAAGAATAAAGCAGATTTTGTTTTGCTGCTTAGGTGCCAGCCCAGCCACAGTGGGGAGGACCACCAAGAAGGCTTTTGGGGTCCCCGATTCCAGGCCTTGGCTCTTAGATGGTTTTTGTCGACCTATGGTATTTGGCTCTTAGATGGTATTTCTCGAATACCATCTAAGGGTGAGAAATGCCATCTGAAGGGTGAGTCCCAGATTTGAGAGCATTCACCACAAGCTGACTGGAGAGCCCTTGGGCCTTAAGTGAACATTGGCAGTACCCTGGCAGTACTCCGTGTGGGCCTGTGGTGGTGGACGTGGGGAGAGACTCCTCTGACTGGGGAATGGGGAAGGAAGAGTGGGAAGGAGTTTGTCTTGTGGTTTGGATGCCAGCTTAACGACAGTAGGATAAAGCACCAGGCAGATTTCTAAGGTTTCTGGATCCAAATCCTGCTCCTGGATAGCATCTCTGGACCCACCTGAGGTCTGGGGCAACTCACAACCCTGAAGGCAAGAACAAAAGACTGGCTGGCTTCACAAACTGCTGATTGTAGAGCCCTAGGGCTTGAGTGAGAACATAAATGGTAGCCCTGTAGTGGTAACGGTGAGCCTTGGGCAATACCCAGTGCTATGCTTGTTTCAGGTCTAACCCAGCACAGACCCAGTAGTGATGGTCACAGGGCTGCTTGTGTCACCACTCCCCCAGCTCCAGGCATTTCAGCCTAGAGAGAGGGAGAGACTCCATTTGTTTGGGAGAAAATAAGGGACGAGAACAAGAATCTCTGCATGGTAATGCACAGAATTCTTCCAGACCTTATCCAAAACCATCAATGTGGTACCTCTGTGAATCTGCAAGAACCACGTTACTGGACTTGTAATGCCCCCAAATGCAGATATCTCTGTGGTGGCCAAAAGCAGATCACAGCACAAAAGTCCCTTCGAATACCTGCAAAGTCTTTCGCAGTAGAATGGGTACAAACAAGCCCATACTGTGAACACTACAATAAATATCTAACTCTTCAATGTCCAGACACTGATGAACATTCACAAGCATCAAGACCATTCAGAAAAACATGACCTCACCAAACGAACTACATAAGGCACCAGGGACCAATCCTGGAGAGACAGAGATATGTGACCTTTCAAAAAGAGAGTTCAGAATTGCTCTTTTGAGGAAGCTCAAATAAATTCAAGAAAACACAGAGAAGGAATTCAGAATCCTATCCAACAAATTTAACAGAGATTCAATAATTTTTAAAAAGCAAAATCTGGAGTTGAAAAATGCAATTAATACACCGAAGAATGCATCAGAGTCTCTTACTAGCAGAATTGATCAAAAAGAAAAGAATTAGTGACCCTGAAACAGGTTATTTGAACATACACAGTCAGAGGGAGACAAAAAAAAATAAAAAAAAGAATGAAGCACACCTACAAGATCTAGAAAATAGCCTCCAAAAGCCAAATCTAAGAGCTATTGGCCTTAAAGAGGAGATAGAGAGATAGGAATAGAAAGTTTATTCAAAGAGATAATAACAGAGAACTTCCAAAACCTAGAGAAAGATACCAATATCCAGGTACAAGAAAGTTACAGAAAACCAAGCAGATTCAACCCAAAGAAGACTACCTCAAGGCATTTATAATCAAATTCCTATCTGAGGACATTGATAGACCCATATCTCTTGCCCTATACACAAAGGTAAAGGATAAAGCAAGATTCTAAAGCAGCAAGATAAAACAAGCAAATAACCTACAATGGACCTCCAGTATATCTGGCAGCAGACTTTTCAGTGGGAACCTTGCAATCCAGGAGAGAGTGGCATGACATATCTGAAGTGCTGAAGGGAAAAATATTTTACCCTAGAATAGTATACCCAGTGAAAATATCTTTCAAACAGGAAGGAAATAAAAAGATTTTCACAGACAAATGAAAGCTTAGGGATTTCATTAACATCAGACTTGGCATACAAGAAATGCCAAACAGAGTTCTTCAATCTGAAAGAAAAGACTGTTGAGCAGTAAGACATCATGTGAAGGTACAAAACTCAGTGGTAATAGTGTATACGCAGAAAAAAACACAGACTATTATAACACTGTAATTGTGGTGTGTAAACTACTCGTAGGAAGACTAATAGATGAAACAATCAAAAACAATAACTACACAACTTTTCAAGTCATAGTACAATAAAATATAAATAGAAACAACAAGTTTTTAAATGGGGAGACAATATTTGAGTATAAAGGTTTTATTAGTTCTCTTTTGGCTTGTTTGTTTATGCAATCCAATAATTTGTTACCAGTTTAATACATTGTAAGATATTATCTGCAAGCCTCATGGTAACCTCAAATCTAAAAACATACAACAGGTACATAGAAAAATAAAAAGCAAGAAATGAAAAAGTGCTTCATAAAATTCAACATCTCGGCCGGGCGCGGTGGCTCATGCTTGTAATCCCAGCACTTTGGGAGGCCGAGGCGGGTGGATCACGAGGTCAGGAGATCGAGACCACGGTGAAACCCTGTCTCTACTAAAAATACAAAAAAAAAAAAATAAGCCGGGCGTGGTGGTGGGCGCCTGTAGTCCCAGCTACTCGGAGAGGCTGAGGCAGGAGAATGGCGTGAACCCGGGAGGCGGAGCTTGCAGTGAGCCAAGACTGCGCCACTGCACTCCAGCCTGGGTGACAGAGCAAGACTGTCTCAAAAAAAAAAAAAAAAAATCAACATCTCTTCATGATAAAAACCCTCAAAAAACTGGGCATAGAATGAACATACCTTAACATAATAAAAGACATATGACAGACCCATAGCTAGTATCATACTGAAAGAGGAAAAACTGAAAGCCTTTCCTCTAAGATCTGGAACATGACATGGATGCCCACTTTTGCCGCTTTTATTCAAATAGTGCTAGAAGTGCTAGCTAGAGCAATCAGACAAGAAAAAGAAACAGGGCATCCAGACTGGAAATGAAGGGTCAAATTATCTCTATAGATGATATGATTTTATATTGGAAAAATCTAAAGACTCCACCAAAAAACTGTTAGAATGGATAAATTCAGTAAAGTTGCAGGATACAATATCAACATACAAAAATCAGTAGCATTCCTATTTGCCAACTGTGAATAATCTGAAAAAGAATTCAAGAAAGTAATCCTATTTACAATAGCTACAAATAAAATTAAATACCTAAGAATTTACTTAACCAAAGAAGTGAAAGATGGCTACAATGAAAACTATAAGACATTGATGAAAGAAATTGAAGGGGACACAGAATGTAAAGGCATTCCACGTTCATGGATTGAATCATTATTAAAATAATTATACTACCCAAAGCAATCTACAGATTGAATGAAGCCCCTTTCAAAATACCAGTGACATTCTGCACAGAAATATTATAGAAAAAACTATCCCAAATTTATATTAAAAGACCCAGAATAGCCAGAGGTATCCTAAGCAAAAAGAACAAAACTGGACTTAATCACATTACCTTCAAATTATACTATAGAGCTGTAGTAACCAAAAAAGCATGGTACTGGCATAAAAACAGACACATAGACCAATAGAACAGAATAGAGAACCCAGAAACAAATTAATACATCTACAGTGAACTTGTTTTCTTTTTTTTTTTTTTTTTTTTTTTTTTGGAGACACAATGTCACTTTATCACCCAGGCTGGAGTGCAGTGGCGCAATCTCAGCTCATTGCAGCCTCCGCCTCCCAGGTTCAGGCGATTCTTCTGCCTCAGCCCCCAAGTAGCTGGAACTATAGGCACGCACCACCATGCCTAATTTTTTTTTTGTATTTTTAGTAGAGACAGGGTTTCACCATGTTGGCCAGGCTGGTCTTGAACTCCTGACCTCATTTGACCCACCTGCCTCGGCCTCCCAAAGTGCTGGGATTACAGGCGTAAGCCACCGCATCCAGCCAGTGAACTCATTTTCAACAAAGATGCCACAAGCATACATTGGGGAAATGTATGGTCTCTTCAATAAATGATGCTGGGAAAACTGGATATCCTTATGTAGAAGAATGAATCTAGACCCCTATCTCTTGCCCTGTACTAAAATGATATCAAAGTGGACTGAAGACTTAAATCTAAGACCTCAAACTATGAAACTACTATAAGAAAACACTAGGGAAACTCCAGGACCTTGCACTGTGCAAAAATTTCTTGAGCAATACCCTACAAGCACAGGCAACCAAAGCGGAAGTGGACAGATGGGATCACATGCAGTTAAAAAGCTGCACAGCAAAGAAAGCAGTTAACAAAGTGAAGAGATAACCCACGGAATGGGGAAATTATTTGCAAACTTTCCATCTGACAAGGGATTAATAACCAGAATATAGAAGGAGCTCAAACAACTCTATAGAAAAAAAAATCTAATAATTTGATTTAAAATGGGCAAAAGACCTATATAGACATTTCTCAGAAGACATACAGATGGCAAAAAGGCATGTGAAAAGGTACTCAACATCGTTGTTCATTAGAGAAATACAAATCAAAACAGCAATATATAATCTCACCCCAGTTCAAATGACTTTTATCAAAAAGACAGACAATAACAAACAATGACAAGGATGTGGAGGAAAGGAAACCTTCATACACTGTTGGCGGGAATATAAGTTAGTAAAGCTACTGTAGAGAATAGTTTGGAGGTTCTTCAATAAACTAAAAATAGAGCTACCATATGATCTAGCAATCCCACTGCTAGGTATATATCCAAAAGAAAGGAAATCTGGATATCAATATCTGCACTCCCATGTTTATCGCAGCACTATTCCCAATAACCAAGATTTGGAAGCAACCTAAGTGTCTACCAACAGATGAATGGATAAAGAGAATGTAGCACATATGCAAGATGGAGTACTATTCAGCCATAAAAATAGAATGAGATCGTATCATTTGCAATCACATGGATGGAACTGGAGGTCACTATGTTGAGTGAAATAAACCATTTACAGGAACACAAACATCATATGTTCTCACTTATTTGTGGGAGCTAAAAATTAAAATCATTGAACTCATGGAGACAGAGTAGAATGATGGTTACCAGAGGCTTGGAAGGGTAGTGGGGGCACGGTAGTGAAGTGAGGATGGTTGATGGATACAAAAACATAGTTAGAAGGAATGAATAAGATCTAGTATTTGATAGCACAACAGGGTGACGATAGTCAAGAATAATTAAATTGTACATTTTAAAATAACCAAAAGAGTATAACTGGATTGTTTGTAACACAAAGAATAAATGCTCAAGGTGATGGATACCCCATTTATCCTGATAGGATTATTACACATTGTATGCCTATATCAGAGTATCCCATATACCCCATATATATATGCCTAATATATACTCACAAGAATTTTTAAAATATGTGTACATAGATGATAGATAGATAGATAGATAGATAGATAGATAGATAGATAGGTAGATAGGACTATCATATGATCCAGCAGTCCTACTGCTGAGCATTTAGCCAAAGGAAAGAAATCTATATATCAAAGAGACATCTAACACCCCCATGGTTTATTGCAACACTATTCATTATACCCAAGATAAAGAATCAACCTAAGTGTCCAACAGATGAGTGAATAAACAAAATGTATGTGTACACAATGGAATATTGTTTAGCCATTAAAAATAAGATCCTGTCACTTGCAGCAACGTGAATGGATCTGGAGGTCATTATGTTGAGTAAAATAAACTGGGAACAAAGTTAAATGCTGCATGCTCTCACTCATATGTGGAAGTTGATAAAAGTTCCTTTCATAGAAGTAAAAGGTAGAACAGAAGATACTAGGTGCTGGGAAAGGGGATGGGGATAGGAAGAGAGTGGTTAAAAGATACAAAATTAGAGCTAGATAGGAGGAATAAATTGCATAGTACTGAAAGATGACTATGCTTAACAGTGGTATATACTTTCAAGTAGTGCGGAGGATATTGAATGTTCCCAACACAAATAGATGACAGATGTTTAAGATGATAGATATGCTAATTACCCTGATCTGTTCACTGTACATAAGTCTACACGTTAGCTTTTTTGAAATTCTTAGTTTCAAAACCACATGCTGCTCTTCTCGGTTTTTGTTCATATTCTTTCCTCTACATGAAATAGACCTGCCTCACCCTCCTCCCACCCTAACACCCATATGATTAAATCTACTTGTTCTCTAAGGCCCAGTTTAGATCTGCTTTCTCCGTATATTAGACCCTTAGTTCTAGCTCAGGCATGGCATTTTATTTACAGTACTCTATGTAACTTTTATTGGAAAGTAACATACACACAGAAAAAAATATACAGATTATAAGTTTACAGCTAGACAAATCTTTACAAAATGAATACCCTCGTATTACCAGCATCCAGATTCAGAAAGCAAACATTGCCATAATCCTGCTTCATATCCTCTTATACTCACTCTCTTTACCAGCACCTCTCTCTTGTCAAGGGTAACTTCTGTCCTGGCTTCTAATGCCACAGGCTAGCTTTGCTTGTTTTTGAACATTACATGAATGATATTATACAATATACTATATTTTTTATCTGGCTTTTTTACTCAATATTTGTACAATTTGTACAACTGTACAGTGTTTGTACAATTTGTACAACTGTACAGTGTTTGTACAATTTATGCATTTTAGTTTATTCATTCACACTGCTATGTAGTATTCCACTTGTGAATATATACCATAATTTCTTAGCTCATTCTACTGTGTACGGACATTATCCTTTTTTCCATTGTAGTTTTAACTTGCATTTCCCTGATGACTAATGAAGTTGAGTGCCTTTCTTGGGCCAATTGGGTATTGTCTTCTGCGGAGAAGAATTTAAGTCTCTGTCCTTTTTTCTCACCTCTTCTATACATTCATTAATGGTAGGTAACTACATCTCACTCATTTTCTACTGACACAGATTCTATAAGAATGTCATACTGTTCACATTACAGCTGTATGTATTTATTAAGATTTTATGCAGAAAAGTAAAATTGAGGGCTGAACGGTGTTCTTCAGAAGGAACCTTTTGAAAATGTTGTAGTGCAACCAGTCAACAAATATGTATTGAGTACTGATTGTGTGACATTCTACCTGAGTCATTAGTAAAGAACCACTTATTTAACTACAAACCATCTTACAAACCATCTTTACCTCTCTCTTCCTTAGTTTTCTCATCTACAAAATGGTATGATTACATCAGATGACACTAGGGTCTCTTGGCTTTTTTTGTTTTCATGTGTACAACCTTGTGAAAATTTGAATTTATCCTTTTACTAACGTGAGTTCAGAAATGTTGCCAACTATTGAAGAACTAAGTGTAGTATAATTGGATCTGGATGGAAATTCAAAGATGACAGATGGGTTACTCAGGAATTTACTGGGTCAAGGCCCCTTCTTTCAATGTTTGTTAATTCTTAATCTATAGGTAGTTACTGTCGATAATTATAAATCTGAACATTTTATATGCAGTTAATTTTTTTTTTTTGAAACGGACTTGCTCTGTCAGCCCAGGCTGGAGTGCAGTGGCACGATCTCGGCTCACTGCAAGCTCTGCCTCCCAGGTTCACACCATTCTCCTGCCTCAGCCTCCCAAGTAGCTGGGACTACAGGCACCCACCACCACGCCCGGCTAATTGTTTTTTTATATTTTTAGTAGAGATGGGATTTCACCTTGTTAGCCAGATGGTCTCGATCTCCTGATCTCATGATCCACCCGCCTCAGCCTCCCAAAGTGCTGGGATTACAGGCCTGAGCCACCGTGCCGGGCCTATATGCAGTTAATTTAAAACAAAGGAGACCTCAGGCAATCCCAAAATGAAAGTATATATACAAAGAGAGCTCATACTATATGTAGAAATATGATCAATATATTTATCACATATATGTGTGTGTGTCTTTGCTTTAAAAATAACAATCCAAATTCACCAAAAGAATAGTCATTTTTTAAAAGCCTGAATACATTAAGCAGACAGTCCCAGTTTCCCCCTCCACCACACACGTGTCAACTATAAATCTTTCTGTCTGTATGGATTTCTGTACTGTAGATATTTCATATAAATGGAATCATACAATAAAAAGAATAGTCATTTTAGCTGGGCGCAGTGACTCACCCCTGCAATCCCAGCACTTTGGGAGGCAGAGGTAGGCAGATCACCTGAGGTCAGGAGTTCGAGACCAGCCTGGCCAACATGGCAAATCCCTGTCTCTAGCAAAAATACAAAAAATTAGCTGGGCATGGTGGTGGGCGCTTATAATCCCAGATACTCGGGAGGCTGAGGCAGGAGAATTGCTTGAAGCCAGAGGTGGAGGTTGCAGTGAGCAGAAATCACGCCATTGCACTCAAGGCTGGGCAACAGAGTGAGACTCTGTCTCAAAAATAAAAATAAAAAAAGAATAGTCATTTTAAATGGCTTCTTCATAGGCCATGAGAACTCAAGCCTTTAAGATTTACTTTTTACTGTGATTAAGACACAAATTTCTTTTGAAAATCTTGAGGATTTATCAGATAACTTCATAAACTGTGGGATTTTTATTAATTTATAAACTTCAGGTCAAGGTTCTTAACCTGTGAATCATGATTCACCATGACTGAATCTTTTTTGTAGGATTATTAGCCAAAATGATGGAAAGGAAAGGCAAGTCCTGGTTAAGGAGGTCATACATGATAATTTTTTATGTGTAAATAATTTAACTCTTCTTTAGTTTTGACTTCAAGCAAAGTAATCTTTCAGATATATTGTTCATTGTATAGTTACCACAAAAAAAGCATTAGCAGTGAGTTTCAAAGGTGATATATTAGTATGATCCTAGTCTAAGATCAGCTTACTAGTACTACTATCATTGTTCTACATGCTGTATCATTGTTCTGCCCAAAACACAGAACAATACGAAAAAGGTAAATTTCTTTTTTCTTTTTCTTTTCCTTTTCTTTGAGACAGAGTCTCACTCTGTTGCCTAGGCTGGAGTGCAGTGGCGTGATCTCTGGTCACTGCAACCTCCACCTCCTGGGTTAAAGCGATTCTCCTGCCTCAGCCTCCCAAGTAAGTGGGATTACAGGTGCCCGCCACCATGCTCAGTTAATTTTTTTTTTCTGTATTTTTAGTAGAGACAGGGTTTCACCATGTTGCCCAGGCTGGTCCTGAACTCCTGAGCTCAGGCAGTCGCCCACCTCGGCCTCCCAGAGTGCTAGGAATACAGGCATGAGCCACCACGCCCAACTGAAAAACACCAATTTCTTTATGGTTAGGGTCAGGCACTTTTGAAGAATTTTCTCCCCAGAGTCTTAAGATCTGTTTACTCCTTAAAAATAAGGGAGGATTGCCACAACCACTTTCTAAGGCTCAAGCTAATTGGATATTTGACCATATTACTTTTACTTCATTTGTCTTTCAGATTGTCTAGCAAATGTTTTGTTTGATTAATACTTTTAAGGCAATGGAATTCTACCATGTCTTTGGGACCTCCCAAAATTCCCATATCTTTTATTGTCATTTATAATATTTGAATACTAAGACTCACTAAAATAACATTATGGGTCTAGGTAAGTCTTAAGAGTCCTTTTAATAGACAATTGATAATTCTTAATAAATTGTTTTTAAAAATATTAGGGAAAAAATTTAATGATGTAATTTTGGTTACAGTACAAGCATTCAGTTTGCTTTTTTTTTTTTTTTTTTTTAATTTTATTTTACTCTACATTCCGGGATACATGTGCAGAATGTGCAGGTTTGTTACATAGGTAAACATGTGCCATGGTGGTTTGCTGCACCTGTCAACCCGTCACCTAGGTATTAAGCCCTGCATGCATTAGCTATTTGTCCTAATGCTCTTCCCTCCCCTCAGCGCCCCCGCAACAGGCCATGGTGTGTGTTGTTCCCCTCCCTATGTCCATGTGTTCTGATTGTTCAGCTCCCACTTATGAGTAAGAACATACAGTGTTTGGTTTTCTGTTCCTGCATTAGTTTGCTGAGGATGATGGCTTCCAGCTTCATCCATGTCCCTGCAAAGGACATGATCTCGTTCCTTTTAATGGCTGCATCGTATTCCATGGTGTATATGTACCACATTTTCTTTATCCAGTCTATCATTGATGGGCATTTGGGTTGGTTCTATGTCTTTGCTATTGTGAATAGTGCTGCAGTAAACATACATGTGCATGTGTCTTTATAATAGAATGATTTATATTCCTTTGGGTATATACCCGGTAATGGAATTGCTGAGTCAAATGGTATTTCTAGTTCTAGATCCTTGAGGAAGCTCCACACTGTCTTCCACAATGGTTGAACTAATTTACATTCCCACCAACAGTGTAAAAGTGTTCCTATTTCTCCACATCCTTGCCAGCATCTGTTGTTTCTTGACTTTTTAATAATCACCATTCTGACTGGCATGAGATGGTATCTCATTGTGGTTTTGATTTGCATTTCTCTAATGATCAGTGAAGTTGAGATTTTTTTCATATTTTTGTTGGTTGCATAAATATCTTCTTTTGAGAAGTGTCTGTTTATGTCCTTTGCCCACTTTTTGATGGGGTTGTTTGTTTTTATCTTGTAAATTTAAGTTCCATGTAAATTCTGGATCTTAGACCTTTGTCCGATAGGTAGATTGCAAAAATTTTCTCTTATTCTATAGGTTGTCTATTCGCTCTGTTGATAGTTTCTTTTGCTGTGCAGAAGCTCTTTAACTAGATCCCAGTTGTCAATTTTAGCTTTTGTTGGAATTGCTTGTGGCGATTTCTTCATAAAATCTTCTCCCACACCTATGTCCTGAATGGTATTGCCTAGATTTTCTTCTAGGGTTTTTATGGTTTGGGGTTTTACATTTAAGTCTTTAATCCATCTTGAGTAAATTTGTGTATAAGGTGTAAGGAAGGGGTCCAGTTTCAGTTTTCTGCATATGGCTAGCCAGTTTTCCCAGTACCATTTCTTAAATAGGTTTGTAGTTCTTGAAGAGGTCCTTCACTTCCCTTGTTAGCTGTATTCCTAGGTATTTTATTCTCTGTAGCAATTGTGAATGGGAGTTCATTCATGATTTGGCTCTCTGCTTGTCTATTGTTGATGTATAGGAATGCTTGTGATGTTTGCACATTGATTTTGTATCCTGAGACTTTGCTGAAGTTGCTTATCAGCTTAAAGAGTTTTTGGGCTGAGACTGATGGGGTTTTCTAAATATAGGATCATGTCGTCTGCATACAGAGACAGTTTGACTTTGTCTCTTCCTATTTAAATATCCTTTCTTTATTTCTCTTGCCTGATTGCCCTGGCCAGAACTTCCAGTACTATGTTGAATAGGAGTGGTAAGAGTACATTCTTGTCTTGTGCTGGTTTTCAAAGGGAACACTTCCAGCTTTTGCCCATTCAGTATGATATTGGCTGTGTTCGTCATAAATAGCTCTTACTATTTTGAGATATGTTCCATCAATACCTAGTTTATTGAGAGTTTCTAACATAAAGGGATATCGATGTTTTTCGAAGGCCTTTTCTGCATTTATTGAGAGAATCATGTGGTTTTTGTCATTGGTTCTGTTTATGTGATGGATGACATTTATTGATTTGCGTATGTTGAACCAACCTTGCTTCCCAGGGATGAAGCTGACTTGATGGTGGTGGATAAGCTTTTTGATGTGCTGCTGGATTCAGTTTGCCAGTATTTTATTGAGGATTTTTGCATTGATGTTCATCAGGGATACTTGCCTGAAGTTTTTTGTTGTGTCTCTGCCAGGATTTGGTATCAGGATGATGCTGGCCTCATAAAATGAGTTAGGGAGGAGTCCTTCCTTTTCAATTATTTGGGATAGTTTCAGAAGAAATGGTACCAGCTCCTCTTTGTACCTCTGGTAGAATTTCGCTTTGAGTCCATCTGGTCCTGGGCTTTTTTTGGTTGGTAGGCTATTTATTACTGCCTCAATTTCAGAACCTGTTATTGGTCTATTCAGAGATTCAACTTCTTCCTGGTTTAGTCTTGGGAGGGTGTATGTGTCCAGGAATTTTTCCATTTCTTCTAGATTTTCTAGTTTATTTGTGTAGAGGTATTTATAGTATTCTCTGATGGTAGTTGTATTTCTGTGGGATCAGTGGCGATATCCCCTGTATCATTTTTTTATTGGTTTATTATCATTTTTTATTGTTTTATCTGTGGGATCAGTGGCGATATCACCTGCATCATTTTTTGTTGCTATTTGATTCTTCTTTATTCATTCAGTATGCTTATAGTTATCAATTAGCAATAAAAATACCTCATCTGTTAAATAAAGGGATTAGTGCACCTCTCTGTGCAAGTTCCTCATCTATAAAATATGTTTAATAAAACTACCTGTCCTAAGGTTGTTGAGAGGATTAAATGATTTAACACAAAGAAAGCACTCAAAAAATGTCAGGTATGGTTAGGTATCCCATGACTATATTTTACCACAAGTCTTTTGTGATTTTTTTTTGTATATTTTTGTACCATTAAACAACGTTTACCTTTAACTTGTACAATTAAATTTGTAAGTGACATGAATGAATATTAAAGACTGAATTGTTACCATGGATTTTGAGTGATGTGTTCATAGTCATACTGAATATTAGACTTAATTTCAGGCTTAAAAATGTACTTTTAAACAAGGAGCAAGAGAAAAAAAAACAATTCTTTTTTTTTTTTTTTTTTTTTGAAGAAAAGATTTTTTCTCTTGCCCGCAGTGGAGCAGTGGCGTGATCTCGGCTCACTGCAAGCTCCGCCTCCTGGGTTCATGCCATTCTCCTGCCTCAGCCTCCCAAGTAGCTGAGACTACAGGTGCCCGCCCACCACACCCAGCCAATTTTTTGTATTTTTAGTAGAGGCAGGGTTTCACCATGTTAGCCAGGATGGTCTCAATCTCCTGACCTCGTGATCCGCCTGCCTCGGCCTCCCAAAGTGATGGGATTACTGGTGTGAAATTATTTCATTTTTAAAATGACATTAGAGTGTTAGTGATTGCATGAACAGAACATTCTCCGTTCCTCACCCTTTTTTGAGTCTTGCAAAGTATAATCTGACAGAGTTAAGAGTTAATTGACACTGTATCTTGCTTGGTCAACCTGCAGCTAACGTTATGAAGCAGGAAAATGAGATGTAAACTAACCAAGATCTCCACATGGCCTGGAATGACCAATGGTTTGTTATATAGCACAAAATTGAATAAATATTATGTAAATACTTACTAAATTAGATTTTTAAAAGAATCATTGAATATCTAGATTTTTCTTAATGGGGAAAGGTGTCCTATTGAAATTCTTTTTCTTTAAAAATTATAACCACTAGAAATTGGATAGGCCACCTCACAATAAAGAGTCCTCCCCATCAAAGAAGGGTTCATGTTGAGGTAACCCATCATTTAGGAGTATAACCATTTCTACATCTGGCAGGAAGTTGAACTATACAACTTCTGATTTATTTTTTTCATTTCTAACATTTCACAAAATTAAAGAAATTGTGAACCTATTCTAGGTATTGTTCTTGTTGTTTTTACATTGATGCCCTTTTTGTTTTCTGTTTGAAATGAGTTATCAGAGCATAAAGTTTTGAATCATAGGCAATTTTCTTCTGACATGATTCAGGAGGAATAATTTGAGCTATTTATATGTCTACAAAGTACTTTTAATATTTATCCACCAGAGTATTTGACAATGAGGTTGTTATATCCTTCCAAAAGGTAGAATAAGTATCAAAAACCAGATGGAATTGGATGATTTTGTGAAATAACCACACAATATAAATTGTATTTGAAAAACAAATTGGCATTGGTCATCTGGATACCAAGAAAGACAAGAAACTTTTTATCTGAGGAATGTGAGCCCTTTTAAATTACTGGGCCCAGTGGGGCATTAAAATGTGAAAGTAGTCATCTCTCACTCCCCTCTTTGAGCTAAGTAATCTGCCTGCTGTATGGACTTTAGACTGTCACCACCAAGTAACCATAAACTAACCTAACAATGCCATATGCTAGGCACCATAACTCATATCCTATAGTTCAACAATGTATAGACAATTACTAATCAGTTATTTCTCTACACCAATGAGAATTCTTGACAAACAATTTTTGTAATTGCCCCCGTCCCTTTTTTCTTTAAAAACATGAGCCTCTCCTTCATTCTCTGGAGCACTTCTCAGCATTTCTCAGTCTGCAGTCCTCAATCTTGGCCCAAATAAACTTACTTACTATATTAATTTTGCTCACTTTATGTCTTTAGGTCGATGATACTTAACATTACTTCTTTTGCCAACCTTTTTCCTACCCCTTCTGCCAAAGTAAAAAATTTTGGTTTACTAACGTAATGAAAAAAAAAAAATAATCAAAATCTGAAACACAGAGGGAGAATAGAATGGATATGTTATCTCTCAAATGTCTCATTACACTGCCTCTGTTTATTTGATTTCAGTTTTTTAGGCCCATTTCTGCCAGTGCTGTCCTAGGATCCAGAGGGGGGCAATGTTTCTTCTTTGCTTTTTTAAGTCTTTTAATGTGATGAAGACAAATTAACTATTATGTGATTGTAACTCATGCAAAGAAAAGAAACAGATTACACTGATAGGGAACATGATGAGGGTGTGGCATGAGGACATTGCTTTAGTCAGAAGAGATCCTTTCAAAAATCGTAAAATTTAAGCAGAGACTTGAAAGATAAGAAAAGTAATGTTCCAGGTAGAGGAACCAACATGGGTCGAGTCCCTGAGGTGCAAAAGAGCCTCATTCTCATTTTCTTTTTGTGCCGGTTTGAACCATAAAGAACTAATTTAACTTGCTTCTGAAATTGTTATGATTTGATGCAGCTCACTTCCATTGTCAGCACCCAAAATAGTTACCTCTTCACTTTGCACCTTCAACCTTGCAAGACCCCCTGAGCCCTCAAAGTATCAAGTTTAGTCTCAATTTAAATATGAGGCTGCTAACACCTCCTGTATGGGAAACTTTCAGTACACATTAGTTCCCTTTCTGCTCGTAGCATTGTTGGTGATGTGTTTGCTGGGCTACTCCTTCCCGTCTAACCCCCAGGGGTATGCAGGATTTGCTGTGGGAATAGGGAAGCGACAAACAAGAAATACCATTGTCTCCAGACCTACCCCTATTCTTTCTGTATTAAGTCTCCCAGGGGTCTCTGCCTCCTCTTGAGTCTCTCCCAACTTAACTTCTTGAGCTCAGGTCACTTTAGGGATGTTATCAGGACATTCAGCAATCTACAAAAAGACCCAAGTCCTGGTTTCCATTACACCCTGCCCACCATGTGTTCCAGTTGTTTTCATTTCTTTTCTGCATGACTTCATCAAGAAGCTGTCCTGGTTGATGCTAAATGAGAGGTGAGGCGGAGACAAGGGAATTCCTCTGGCTTCCTCTTCATTCATATTTCCCAGATAGTGGTTCTCCCAAAGGCCTTGGTAGCCAGAATAAGGTGTGGCCTTGGTCTGCTGCTGAACTGGTAGAGGATTGACATTTTACCTATGACTGGCAGCTCTAGAGAAAAATAGAACACCTGATTCCAGTAGCAGTTAAGACTTGGTGTGTCTCCAGATCCCACTTGAAGTTACTGTCTTACAAAGTAACTTTTTTCCTGGCAATACTAGGGATGGTGGGGGTAGAAGGAGGATAACACTAGGACCTTTGGAACCTCTCCCCGTGCCTGTTTTTTCTCTTATCAGTAAAATGAGAGTGTTGGTGTATTCATAGGGTCCCTTTTAGTTCAAACATATCACATTTCTAAATTTTAAACCATCTAGTAGTATTATCTCTGTCTGGTGTGCGTGATATGTATATTGGAAATTATCCCAGTATGTGAGCCTGATACATATGTGGAAACTTACAGCCCTACTGGCTGAGCTGCATATATTCATTTATGAGCGCTGGTTGGGATTGTAATTCGAAAACTTTGTACCAACATTGTATCTTACTGAAAGATTTAGGAATGTTATTGAAAGCAGGACTGTATACCCTGAGGGTGAAGCCAGCTAACTAAACCTGAGTTAACATGCATCACCAAAGAGTGATGATCACAGACGTTGTGGTAAATGACTTGAAAGATCCTTTGCTTCACTTTGTCAGAAGGATCAAGTTGTATTGAAATAGCACCCCGCGATATAATTCTGAGTTCTGTCACTCTAAATTGGTCCTTCCTTCTTTTGCAGGAGCTATTGTGACAATCTTGGTTACCATCCATTAAGTGCTGCTGATTTTGGAAAGATCATGAAAAACGTCTTTCCAAACATGAAGGCACGCCGTTTGGGCACAAGAGGCAAATCTAAATATCCTTTACCAGAATGGTTTTAGTAATATCTCTGCGTTCTCACTTGTTATAGAACATCTGTTGTTGTAGTTCCAACTGGCAACTTTATTTAGAAATAAACTTCAAATTAAAGCAACTCAAAAGCATTAAGTAGAATAATTGCAAATGTAACTTTCACAGGTATTTATCACACTGTGAAAGAAATAGCAAATAATGGTTTATTCATAGATTAGAATTGTGATAGATTTCACCTTAGTCTATCAATGTAAAGTGTTATTAATGGTCTGATCTCCTTTGTTTTAACAGTAAGAAGTTTTGAGGCCTGCCATATGTTTAACAATTATATGAATAAAAGTGGAGAAAGATGCTAGCTTATCTTCTTTTCTTCCTTTAATTTAGAAACATAGGGGATCTCCTTGGCAAAAAAAAAATCTTATGGAACTTTAACAGAAACACTAATCTTTCAGTACAAGTATTTTTCAGCCATCCATTTAAAGCCCATATTAAAATTAAAGCCAGAGTATAGAAAAGGTCCTTCTTGTGATGGAGAAATACTTAGGAGCAAACAGAAATAAGGAAATTAAAATTAAGAATTCATTATAGTTCTTTCTCCTCTTAGAAGAAGATTGTAAAATAGAGGGTCTTTGCATCATATTAGGATTACATCCATTTTCTCCCTCTTTCGCTCTTGTCCTTTTTTCAGAGCATAAAATGGAGGAGATGAGAGAGGAAGGGGAAGGGAAGAAACTTGCTTTTCTAAAATGGTTCCAGGTGTTCTCTAACCACTTGTTGCATGACCTATTCTTGCTTCCCAAATGCAAACAAAAATGTTTTGATGTGTCTTTGGCATGTTACAGGTGATAATCCTGTATGTTTCAGTGGAAAAAGAGAAACGAAAAGGTTAAAGCCCTTGTGACACTCTTAAGAGTTGTTTTTGTCCGGGTGCCCTGGGCTAAAGTTTCCCTTCCCTGTGCCAGGTTTCCATCTGGCTATTCATTTCCTTCTGACCTGTTTGTTACTGGTGGCTGGCACAGCATATTAGGAACATTTATTCATAAAATTTGTAACAGATGACAATCCTTTCATTTAAGACAGTAGTATTTAACATTCTAAAAGGACATTTCAGTTTCAAAAGAGTAAAAGTGTCCCAAGTTTTTAATATTAAGGTTTTTCTTACTGAAGAATTCAGAAAGTAGATGTTATGTCATGTTGATTTTTTTCTCATTTCATATAGTTACTTCTAAAGTGCTGTCTGTATAAGCAATTCATTTAATTTTGAATATTTAGACCTTAACTGTTTATTACATATTGCTACAGTGGACTAAGAAAAAAAGCTTTTGTTCATATGCCAACACTGCCCAACCTTGACTTTCACAAAACTGGAGATGGGGTAAGAATTCAGCCTTTTCTTTTTAATAAGTAAAATTGTACCTTTATATCAACATTGAAATGCATCCTGCAAAGTCTCATTTGGTTAAGGCTAGCGACTGTGCTTTTTACAAATAAGAAAAAAAAAATCACACAGTGGCTGAAAAATGTTAATGTATATGACCTACATCAACATGAAATTTGGGGGGACAAAAGTTTTGAAGTTACCGATTTCTTGATATTTCCAAAATATATATTGACTATGTGTGTGTAGCGTCAAGAGGAAAAAGTCAGTCATCAGGTAATATGTTTTATAGGAACTTTAGAAAAAATATGTGGCTATTGGCATAGTTTTATTGACATTAGAAAGATTCAAAATACCAGTCTTCTTGTATGTTTAAAAACCATTTAAAATGTTATATTCGCAAGGCTGCTGACTGCTGTGCACTAGTGGGTATGAGTCCCTTATTTGCAAAGCTCTTATATGTCTGCCAGTGGGTCAGTTCATACTACTTTAACCCACAGATTTATATTGTATCTTCTAATTAAGAATACATATCTTTAACGTGCTTCAACTTAATTTCTCTGGTCTTTTACAAGTTAACATTTCCTTTCTTCTTTGCCTAGTTGGAAGGAGCTGAACCTTCTGGGCAGCTTCAAAATATTGATGAAGAAGTTATCTCTTCTGCTTGCCGTCTTGTGTGTGAGTGGGCCCAGAAAGTGTTAAGCCAACCATTTGACACCGTCTTGGAATTAGCCCGCTTCCTTGTAAAAAGTCACTATATAGGCACCAAGTCAATGGCAGCTCTAACTGTAATGGCAGCAGCACCAGCAGGTACAACATTACTGTCAACAAGCTAAAAACTGACAGAGGTATTACTGTATTTAGAATTGGTAGCAAAAGAAGAGTTAGATCAAAGAACTTCATCCTTTTAGTACTTGTATGAGTTCACTCTTACTCCACTTAACACTAAATTCAGATGGGTTTGTTGAGCCAAGAAAATAATAATCCTTTCATTATAAAGCTTAATGCTATGTTTCTATATATTGCTTTGCTGGCATATGAAACTGTAGATTCCCCAGCTGATATGTTATTAATTTTTCCATTGCTACTTTTACATTTATAGAATGTGTTTAGATGTACTTTTATATGTACATATATGTATATGTGTATCTAAATTAATATTAGAAGTAAAATAATAAGATTAAATTTTAAAATTACTTGTTAGATTCCCATTCCAGAAATTAATGCTTATAAATAAAATTATCTTTGCACACTGTGACAGGTAACTTAGTCTCAAAAAAACAAAACTGTACGAAGCCTTACTAAAAAATAACGAGTGATATTTTTTACTATGCATTCATATGACTATTTTTATTCAAAGATGAATTTTTGGAATCGACAATTTTGGGAATTGAGTCTTGTTAGAATGACTCCCTCCTAAATTAATAGTTGTGTAAAATATCAGTTCTGATGAATTTTTAAAAATATTTCAGTTATACCTTATAAACCTAAAGTGGATAAATTATTCTAGAAAATCATGATGTCTATTAAAAATGTAGTGATATAGTGATCAGAGACTTACTTTTCCAAGGACTGGCCTTCTAAGTGTTAATTCTGAATATTTTAAAATTTACAATAGATTTATCTTGGCCAGAATTACAGTCTCTTAATTAACTTCACTTCTTTTTTTAGTATCTTTTACACATTAATAATGAGTCCGTTTTCTTCTAATTTTACATTTAGTATGTGGGATGTATATGTGTGTAGCTTCTCATTTTGTGGTCAATTGAAGACCCATTTCGGAAAAAGAGTGTCATATAGTTTTTCCTGTCTGCATGTAAACTGTATGACCTAAATCTGTTTATTCATTGTACTGACCAGCAGGAGAACGGTTGACCAGCCTTATCGAGCTAAATAGCTCACATATGTTAACTCGTTTAATTCCCCCAGCAGTCCTGTGAGATAGGTGATATTTATTCCCAATTTATAGACTTGGGGAGGTCAATTAACTTGTCCATGGGCACATAAGTAATGGAGCTAGGATTTGAATCCTGATTTGTCTGTCTCCAAAGCCCAGCTTCACTCAATTATATCATAATGTCATATAGTAGAATAAGCTTTAAAAGGAGTGAACCGTTCAGTTTGCTCTGCTCTCTTTCTCCTGCCCCTGCCGACACCTAGAAGAGTACTTCAACAGATGAAGGATTTAGGAGGTATCATGGGGAAAAGAAACATCTCTTTCCTATTTCTCTCATTCACAAAGTCTAACTGAGGGAAATGTTGAATGAATTGAATGAATGAATTTTTAAGGTCTAAGTGTACATAAAGGTGTGAGTTTAACAAAAGTATTAAAAATTACATATATTAAAAAGAGACTCCATTTTTTAAAGCAATCAGCCTGAGAGGGTAAACACTTTACCTATTGTATCATTACTCAAAACATTTTTAGAATGTCTCTCAAAATTTTGATCTCAGCCCTTACTATATTTTTCAAAAAAGACCTTTGATAGTAGACTAATTTTCATCCTTTGAAGGTGAATTTGTTTTTTTATAAATATAGTCTCCATATTAAGAACAGGTTGTGTTACAAATGTCCTTTTGTAAGTCAGCTGCTTGGAACTCATTCCTGTCTAAAAACCCTGGCAGGAAGGATAAGACAGCCAAGCTGTGAGCCATTGGCAGAGGCTCTCCAGGGTGCAGGTGCTGAGAAGCCAGAGCTGAGGCTTGGGGTCGGAAAGGGGCAAAACAACTGGAGCTGGATTTGAGATGAAAAATTGTGATTTTTAGAAGGGGCTGGGGGTTCAACAGATCCTCATCATTATTGAGTATGGGGAGAGAGTTATAGCTTCCTCATTCTGTTTCCTGCTCCCCACACCAAGTTGTTGTTAACTAGAATGATGAAAAGCAGAAATTGGGATGGGGAAAAGAAAAGAAAGGGCAAGGTGTACCAGCAGGATAGTTGTTGTTCCCCTTTCTTCTCCTCATTGTTTTTACTGCCCACAGCTAACTTGCTAATGATCTCAATGCCATGCCCTAAATCTGAAATGAGCTTTTTAAAAATTTTTATTTTATAATCCATTTTTCCTAAAATTTATATTTTGCTTATTTTGTCAATTTTTTTCAGCGTTTATCTTACTGTTTTAAAGGTTTTCTCAGTGACACTTTTTTGGAATATCTTAACCTTAGTCTTGTTAAGAAATTCTGCTTCTGAATTTCTTCTAGGTCATACTGGAATCATTGTATAGTAGCAATAAAGTAATAGTGCCTATTTCCATGAATTGCTGGTAGGATTAAAAATTGTTTTCTCCATACAAATTTTTTCCATTATGAGGAGTGGCTTCAGCAAATATTTATTGAATTATTGAATGCCCCTCATGAGCTAAATATTAAAATCATGAAAATACATGTATTTATTTCTGATTAGAAATGGGGGGAGGGAAATTTACTGACCTTTGAGAAAATGTAAAAATGCTGTGTTGGCATTTATCTTAGCTTCTGCACATTTATGATATAGCTACTGTTTTTAAAATCCTGTTGTTAACTGAACCTGTCACCTGAGTTGAACCATATTGTCAGATGACAAAGCTATATTGACAATTGTTTATAAATTCGAAGTCTAATGCTTCATTAAGAAATTGTGAGTTAAAATTTGCCATTTTGGTTGCTTTGTCCAGTAGATGGCTACATTCTCAAAGGAATTCAAAGGAACCTCCCTTCTATAAAGGAGAGTATTTATTGTAGCTTTCCTTTCTGTTTATTTTCAGGAATTAAAGGAATTACCCAGCCGTCTGCTTTTATACCTACAGCTGAAAGTAATTCCTTTCAGCCTCAGGTGAAGACTTTGCCATCTCCAATTGATGCTAAACAGCAGTTGCAACGGAAAATCCAGAAGAAGCAGCAAGAACAGAAACTACAATCCCCTTTGCCAGGAGAATCTGCAGCAAAAAAATCAGAAAGTGCTACAAGCAATGGAGTAGCTAACCTTCCTAATGGAAATCCTTCAATCCTTTCTCCTCAACCTATTGGTATCGTTGTGGCAGCTGTCCCTAGTCCCATTCCGGTAATACAATTAAATAGTATTCGGCCTTATTGGGATGGTGGGAAATCAATTGTTTACTTAAAAGTGGCAGATGAAAAGAAGGCAGGTACAAGGGTAGCCACAAACTGGTTTTGTGACCACAGGAAGATTCCCCTTCCGTCTTTTATTCAGGATGTATGTTGTTGATTACAAAGTAAGCTATGAAACATTATTGAAAATATAAAGATCCAAGACATACAAAGTATGCACATAACCACTCAGAGCTTTATGTAAGAGTGAGTAATTTTCTCGTTTTTAGAGTTGTTTCATCCCTGGCTGAGCCAAGATTTTTTTTTTTTTTTTTTTTTGAGACAGAGTCTTGGTCTGTCTCCCAGGCTGGAGTGCAGTGCCGCGATCTCGGCTCACTGCAACCTCCACCTCCCGGGTTCAAGCAATTATTCTGCCTCAGCCTCCCGAGTAACTGGGATTACAGGTACTTACCACCACACCCAGCTAATTTTTGTATTTTTGTATTTTTAGTTGGCCAGGCTGGTCTTGAACTTGTGACCTCAAGTGATCCACCCACCTTGGCCTCCCAAAGTACTGGGATTATAAGCGTGAGCCACCCCAACCAGCCAAGCCAAGATAATTTAATTGCAGTCTTTTTTTAAAATTTAAATGCTTTTCTTTTTTACATTCAGATGGAGCAAAATTCTAATGTGTAATGATTACTTAAATGTAGGCCTATCCGTGGCTTATCAGATATAGGACTAGAACCTTGGCCAAGTTCTTTAGCTAGTTTATTAACCTCCATTTGTAGATAAGGAAACAGTCTCCTCCTTTCCTATCTCACACAACTGAAGTTATGATGAAGGGACTTTTAAAATGAGAGTAAGTTGGTACTTTATGTTATTATTGATAATAATATTTAAGAGATATTTTACCGTTTTTCTTGTTCCTATTTTCATCATCATGTTATTAAAATGTTAAATACATGGTAACCACACTATTCATTACAAGGCAAACTGGAGTAGACAGTAGTTGTATCTTATTTGCAGTGGTTTAGTTACAGACATTTAAGGTAGACACATTTATAAGACAGTTTCCCCTGGCCGGGCGCGGTGGCTCACGCTTGTAATCCCAGCACTTTGGGAGGCCGAGGCGGGCGGATCACGAGGTCAGGAGATCGAGACCACGGTGAAACCCCGTCTCTACTAAAAATACAAAAAATTAGCCGGGCGTGGTGGCGGGCGCCTGTAGTCGCAGCTACTTGGAGAGGCTGAGGCAGGAGAATGGCGTGAACCCGGGAGGCGGAGCTTGCAGTGAGCCGAGATTGCGCCACTGCACTCCAGCCTGGGTGACAGAGCGAGGCTCCGTCTCAAAAAAAAAAAGACAGTTTCCCCTATGAGTGAGCCATCTTAGGATAGATTCTGGTAGGTAACCTTTACAGTTGTATGTTTCTTCAAGATTTTATGTCTTCTTCCTGTAACCCCCTTAAATCATTGTTTCAGCAAATATTCATCACAGGTGTGAAGCTTTTAGTCTTCTTAACTGAAAAGTGACTTAATGTTCTTACATATTTAATTATAATGCATTATGGTTGCATTTGTTACATTTCTGTGTCTGATTGTGTAGAACCTGGTTTAGAAGAACTCTCTTCTAACATAGGAACTTTTTTCTTTTTAACGTTAACATTTAATGAATGACTTAAAAGTATATACAGATACATGAATTACTATTTACAGCCTAGACCTGTTAAATCTGATTTTTTGCTATCTTTTAACAGGTCCAGCGGACTAGGCAATTGGTAACTTCTCCAAGTCCAATGAGTTCTTCTGACGGCAAAGTTCTTCCCCTCAACGTACAGGTGGTCACTCAGCACATGCAGTCTGTGAAACAGGCACCAAAGACTCCCCAGAACGTTCCAGCCAGTCCTGGTGGGGATCGTTCTGCCCGGCACCGTTACCCTCAGATCTTACCCAAACCAGCCAACACCAGTGCACTCACCATTCGCTCTCCAACTACTGTCCTCTTTACTAGTAGTCCCATCAAAACTGCCGTTGTACCCGCTTCACATATGAGTTCTCTAAATGTGGTGAAAATGACAACAATATCCCTCACACCCAGCAACAGTAACACCCCTCTTAAACATTCTGCCTCAGTCAGCAGTGCTACAGGGACAACAGAAGAATCAAGGAGTGTTCCACAGATCAAGAATGGTTCTGTCGTGTCACTTCAGTCTCCTGGGTCCAGGACCAGCAGTGCGGGGGCAACATCTGCTGTGGAAGTCAAAGTGGAACCCGAAACATCATCAGATGAGCATCCTGTACAGTGCCAAGAGAACTCTGATGAGGCTAAAGCTCCCCAGACACCTAGTGCCCTTTTGGGGCAGAAAAGTAATACAGACGGAGCACTGCAGAAACCTTCAAATGAAGGTGTCATTGAAATAAAAGCAACTAAGGTCTGTGACCAGAGGACCAAATGTAAAAGTCGCTGTAATGAAATGCTGCCAGGCACATCAACAGGCAATAATCAAAGCACTATCACTCTATCAGTTGCTTCTCAGAACTTAACTTTCACCAGCACCAGCTCACCACCTAATGGTGACTTAATCAATAAAGACCCTAAATTATGCACTAAAAGCCCAAGAAAACGACTGTCTTCTACATTGCAAGAGACCCAGGTGCCTCCTGTAAAGAAACCAATTGTGGAACAGCCTTCAGCAGCTACCATAGAAGGGCAGAAACAAGGCAGTGTTAAGAAGGACCAAAAGGTTCCACATTCAGGGAAAACAGAAGGTTCAACAGCAGGTGCTCAGATTCCTAGCAAGGTATCAGTAAATGTCAGTTCACACATAGGAGCAAATCAGCCCTTGAATTCCTCTGCCCTTGTTAGCAGTGATTCAGCTTTGGAACAGCAAACAACCCCATCATCATCTCCAGATATAAAAGTAAAACTTGAAGGAAGTGTCTTTCTCTTGGACAGTGATTCGAAGTCAGTTGGCGGCTTTAATCCAAATGGATGGCAACAAATCACTAAGGATTCTGAGTTTATATCTGCCAGCTGTGAACAACAGCAAGATATCAGTGTTATGACAATTCCTGAGCACTCTGATATCAATGACTTAGAGAAATCTGTTTGGGAATTAGAAGGAATGCCACAGGACACATATAGCCAGCAGCTACATAGCCAGATGCAGGAATCTTCTTTAAATCAAATACAAGCACATTCTTCAGATCAGTTACCTCTGCAATCTGAACTGAAGGAGTTTGAGCCTTCTGTTTCCCAGACAAATGAAAGCTACTTTCCTTTTGATGATGAACTTACACAAGATAGTATTGTGGAAGAGCTGGTGCTTATGGAGCAGCAAATGTCAATGAACAATTCTCATTCTTACGGGAACTGTTTGGGAATGACCCTTCAGAGTCAGTCAGTAACTCCAGGAGCTCCAATGTCATCTCACACCTCCAGCACCCACTTCTATCATCCAATCCACAGCAATGGCACTCCAATCCACACACCCACACCCACACCCACACCCACTCCTACCCCAACCCCAACCCCAACCCCAACATCTGAAATGATTGCTGGATCTCAGAGTCTATCACGGGAGAGCCCTTGCTCCAGGCTAGCCCAGACTACACCTGTGGATAGTGCTTTAGGAAGTAGCCGACATACACCCATTGGTACTCCACATTCTAACTGCAGCAGTAGTGTCCCCCCCAGCCCTGTTGAATGCAGGAATCCATTTGCATTCACTCCAATAAGCTCCAGTATGGCATATCATGACGCCAGCATTGTCTCAAGTAGTCCTGTGAAACCGATGCAAAGACCCATGGCCACACATCCTGACAAAACCAAGCTTGAATGGATGAATAATGGGTATAGTGGGGTTGGTAATTCATCAGTTTCTGGCCATGGTATTCTCCCAAGCTATCAGGAACTAGTAGAAGACCGTTTCAGGAAACCTCATGCTTTTGCTGTGCCTGGACAGTCTTATCAGTCTCAATCCAGACATCACGACACTCATTTTGGTCGTTTGACTCCTGTCTCTCCTGTGCAGCATCAAGGTGCCACTGTAAATAACACCAACAAACAGGAGGGTTTTGCAGTCCCTGCCCCTCTTGATAATAAAGGAACTAATTCATCTGCCAGCAGCAACTTCAGATGCCGGAGTGTGAGCCCTGCTGTTCATCGCCAACGTAATCTTAGTGGAAGCACCCTTTATCCAGTATCTAATATCCCACGATCTAATGTGACCCCCTTTGGAAGTCCAGTTACCCCAGAAGTTCATGTTTTCACAAATGTTCACACAGACGCATGTGCCAACAACATAGCTCAAAGAAGCCAATCAGTTCCACTGACAGTCATGATGCAGACAGCCTTCCCAAACGCTCTTCAGAAGCAAGCAAACAGTAAAAAAATAACCAATGTTCTGTTGAGTAAACTTGATTCCGACAATGATGATGCAGTGAGAGGTTTGGGAATGAACAACCTGCCCTCTAATTATACAGCCCGGATGAATCTCACTCAGATTTTGGAACCTTCCACTGTTTTTCCTAGTGCCAACCCACAAAATATGATCGATTCCAGCACTTCTGTTTATGAATTCCAAACACCATCTTACCTCACCAAAAGTAATAGCACCGATCAGATCAATTTTTCTCCTGGAGATAATCAAGCACAATCAGAAATTGGAGAGCAACAGTTAGATTTCAATAACACTGTTAAAGACCTGTTGAGTGGAGACAGCTTGCAAACCAACCAGCAGCTGGTAGGTCAAGTAGCATCTGAGCTCACTAATACTGCATCGGATTTCTCTAGCGACATCAGGTTGTCTTCCGAGCTCTCAGGCAGCATCAATGATTTGAACACTTTAGACCCAAATCTACTGTTTGATCCAGGTCGTCAGCAGGGACAAGATGATGAAGCTACACTGGAAGAATTAAAGAATGACCCATTATTTCAACAAATTTGCAATGAATCCATGAATTCTATGACTTCATCAGGTTTTGAATGGATAGAAAGCAAGGACCATCCTACTGTTGAAATGTTGGGTTAAATTGTGTTTTATAATATGTAGCACACTGTATCTAAAGACATATGTATTGTATTTGTCTTAATGGAAGTGCCTCCCGCAGCAGAAATACTATTAATTGTGACATTTTAAAAGCGTTTGCTGCAGAAGTGGTTTCTTCAGTAGGAAATGGTTAGACTCGCCTCAGTTCTTAACAAGTGTCTAAAGACAGTAGGCTGTAGAAGAACAAGTATTAGGTTTTAAATTTTATAATGTGCCCCATTTATTCACATTGATTGACAAGAGCAGTCGATCTTTATTTTGTATAAGTTAGTTTCATTTCATCAGATGATCTGCACAGAACTCAGAATAAACCATCAATTTTAGGTATAGGCTATTTTGTTGTTGGCATTATCTTTTAGATATAAAATCATAGCTAAGGTGAACTGTAGACAAGAAAGTCTTCCTTGAAACAGGGATAATATTCAGGTTATTATAAATATTTAGGCTTGAAGCATAGAGCTACTGTAGGATGAAAAATCTCTGTAGGACTTTCTGGGGCTTCAGTACCATTTACACCCACGATGAAGGGCTTAAATAGAAAATAATGGAAAATTAAATATTACTTTAAGGAAAGCAAAGCTGCACTAAAATTTTTAAGAGAAAAAAACAAGTAGCCATTTATATTTGTGACCTTGCATTAATATTTAAATGTCGATTTTAATATGGAGCTAGCACACACAGATGCACAGGCACGCACACACAGATGCACAGGCACGCACACACAAAACAAGTAAATGTAACTCCAGGCATTTGTAATTTAATATAATAAATACAAGCATGTTAGAAAAATGCTTTATGTTTTATTATTTGTTAAGTTAGGGGAATGAGAAGGAAAACAAAAGCATTCTCTTAGTTTCATCACAATGGCTGCATGTACATATTGAGATTCTAATTGAGATTTACTTTGAAATTTTTCATTAAAATATTCCACAATAATCAGTTTTTTTCCTCTTCAATTGAGTGAGTGACTGACTGACTCCCTCACTCCTCCTGAATATAGTAATGTAGTTTGATCATAGGATCCCTTTGAGAAACAGGAAGGAGGATAACTTAAAAAACAACAAAAAACATTTCACCACCTAAGGTCTGAAGCCACAAATCTTTATATCTCTGATGAAGCAAAGGGGATATCAATAGTACTTGAAGAAGAAGAGCATTTTATTACTTGCTCAATTTATTTATTGTGATAACCACAATTGCAAAAGAAGAACTCAGGATTTGTTTTAAAATGTTTCTCTCTATGGCTCCCATTTTGTTTTGTGAATAATTATTTATGAGTTGCATGTTGACACAAACCTACTCACTGGTTGAAAGCTCCATTTAAGTGAGTTTCAAGATCACTTTCAAAGAGATTTTTAAATTGCCATTGTTTTTAAAGCTAACGTAAAACCATTTGCTATGCTACCTTGAACCTAGCTAAGCTTTCCTTTACCTTAGTAAGCCAATCAGAAGACTACAATCAATGAATATTTAGCGAATGTGCTGAAGGGTTTAATAAGGTTTTGTTGTTCAATAAATTTGCAAGGTAGGGTATTAACATATTTTGATAAATAAATGGTGCTAGAGTTGGCGCAGAGGTTTATATATTGATATGTCTTAGTTATTGGCATTTGTGTGTGTTTGCTGTTATCTTGATTTCGTGATTTGTTAGGTATTTTTTTCTTGATGCTAGTTATTTCTTCACTGTACATTGAGACACAGCACTACTGCACACCAAAGTATGCAATACCCAAAGGAAACTGTGTGATTTCTCCTAACAAATGATGGGAGCCATTCTTTATGAGATACTCTGAAAAGGAGATTTTGAGGCCATTCTAATCCTTTGTTTACATTATTAGTTTCCTACTAATATAAAAATAATGGAAATCTTTTTTGATAAAAATATTAAGACTGGAGGATTTTTAACCCCTTGTACAGTATTGCAGCAAACTCTTTAAATTTGGTTGAATTCGTCCAGCAAACTTTCTGGGGTTCATAATATTGCACTAAATTTGTTAAACCTGTGGTAGGCACATCTCTTAGGATAAATGCAACCAATACAGTCCACAGATTAAACTTTTTAAATGTGTTTCATTATGAAAAGACAAAATGTCATCAAAGTGACAGATAAAATTGTCTTATGTAGCAATGTGCATTGATCTCAATGAGATATTTCTATTATTCTCTTACATGAGAATATTACAGCAGGAAGAATTAAGTTTAGTTTGCTTCACCATGTTAATACATGATCACAAAATGTGCATGAGTGTTACTGACTTATCTTGTACAGTACTAGGATTCCTGTAACCACTCTTTTTTTTCTTCGCTGTATTGAAACTGGTTCAGTGTTAATCAGGCAAGCATAGTTATTCACAGGTTATGTACTTTATGTTTACTAATTCTGCTTAGTTATTGTTGAAGATGTTCTGTTCCAGATTATTTTTATTGTTTTGATGTTTAAAACATTTTGCATACTGTTTATCATAAGACTTCATGAAGTAAATAATTTTGCATATAATTGCAATAAGCACTGACTTTTGAACTGAAAAGAAGGAAAGTGTTTTTTTGTGCAGTGCTTCTGAGGTTCATATAATAGTCTTGTACTATAATGTGCTTTACTACACGATAAATGACAAAAACAAGCCCTGTTTCATGTTTCATTTAGTGCAAAAAGTCAGATTTCCCCAGTGTTTTGTTGTCTGTTGTACCTGCTGAAACTACAGTAGTTGAATATTGCGGTAGCATTTCAGTTCTCTTTTTTTATTAAAGTGCTCAAAAATTGTTTTTTAAATGTTTTCAAAAACAATTAAAAACATTTTATATTAAACTGACTGGATCTGAAGGTGTTTTATGGGACATATTTTATATTTATAGGCAACACATTTTGTAAAGAGACCCAATGTTATTCTTCCTTTGATGTCATTAACTTTAGGGAGTGAATAAAAATTAGCAGAAGGCAGAACAGTGCTGCTGATCTGCTGTGTGCTATTAATCCAGAAGAATACACAAATCTTACTTCATTCATCAAAACTCTGCTGTTCACTTAGGATTATTACCAATGAATGGTGCATGGCATAGAACTTTATGTTGTCCAAAAAGCCATCTTTTTGTCTTTCACATAGTGTTTATTTTTAAATGGAGTACGTAGGAAAGTATATTTCTGGAGCTCTGAATAGAAAATGAGAAAATTTTAAGCATAGCTGTGTTCAAAAGCACTATAGACATTTCCAGGTACCAGAAATAACAAACTGATAAGTGTAATGAAGTTGTAAGCCAGAACCTGGGCTATAGGTCTGGAAGCAGGCCGAAGTAGCCAGAAATGTCAGCTCCTGCAAAGTAACGAAACCAGGGTCTTGAATGGAGTTTCCTCACTCTTGAAACTGAGAAGCAACAACAACCAGTGCCTGGGACTATATATTGTAGACAGACCTTCTCAAACAGCCTACTCCTCTGTTTACATACATCTTTGTAGATCTGTGATAGTTCCACTATCACCGTAGATCTGGAGCCCTCAGTTTGAACAGGTGGTAGAAGCTATTACAAAAGGAAAGGAGTGGAGATTAGGAAGGGAGAGGTAAAGAGCAGGAAGGCTCCCATGCAAGCTGAGCCTGCAAATCAAAATTCAAAAGTACTTGAAGAAAATGAAACTAATCCTAAGAAAGGCAATCACTCAAGAGAAAATGAAAGTAATGAACTACCTAGATAATACTATAAAATTAGTATGTTAGGATCCTCGGTGCTCAATGACATGGAAGGGTAAAATGTCAGAGCAGGCAAACATAAGAACCAGTGCATAGAGTCAACCAGTAAGAAATTCTGGGGGTGAAAATACTGTGTAACACCTGAGGTGATTTTGGTTGCAAGTAATTGAAAACCCAACACTGGCTTAAACCATAAGGACACTTACTTTTAGCTTAATAATATTGGAGAGGCCGGGCGCGGTGGCTCACGCTTGTAATCCCAGCACTTTGGGAGGCCGAGGCGGGCGGATCATGAGGTCAGGAGATCGAGACCATGGTGAAACCCCGCCTCTACTAAAAAACTACAAAAAATTAGCCGGGCGTGGTGGCGGGCGCCTGTAGTCCCAGCTACTCCGGAGGCTGAGGCAGGAGAATGGCGTGAACCCGGGAGGCGGAGCTTGCAGTGAGCCGAGATTGCGCCACTGCACTCCAGCCTGGGCCTGGGTGACAGAGCAAGACTCCGTCTCAAAAAAAAAAAAAAAAAAAAAAATATTGGAGATAGGGGGTTCAAGGGCTCATTCAATGGTTCATTGTTTATAGGCACCAGATCCTGTTTGTGTTTCTGTTCCATCATCTTCAGCTTTGCTTTGCTGTGTCTATTACCTCATGGTCACAAGATGGCTGCCACAGCTCAGATGTTATACCCTCATAACATCCTAGGCCGGATAGTAAGAGCAGTTCTCAGCCTTTTATCAGAGAGAAAAAAATCTCAGAATCTTCCATTAAGCACTCCATACACACACTGTTAGTCTCATTGTATTAAACAAAGGCTCATCCTAAGGCCAATTAGCTTAGATCCTTAATTAATGCTTTATAGGTAGGAGGGGGGCCCATTGCCTGGAGCATGTGGTCATTCATCTTAAATGAGTTCCATCACCTAGGGAAGATATTAGGGACTTGCTGTTTGGGAGGCAACCAGTAGTGGTCACTGCAAAAAATAGCTAGGTAAGATGAATAAGATATTGTACCCACCTTTGAGGGGCTTACAATCATAAAGAGTTAAGTGCATGTTCTTTGTTAAGTGCCAACAGTATGTATAATACACTATGTAGAAGAAAAAATAAGAATTTGAAATCTGCTGAACTAAGTTTACTGGTGCTAACTGTTAACTGGTATCTTGCCTTCCCCCTATGAGCTGAAAAATCAGGTATTATTGAGTATCATAAATGCAAGTTGCCTCAGCTCCTACAGCATAAGAAAAGACCAAACTTTTTATTTTGTTAAATCTGAAGTACAGATTTATTTTGACATGCATTGTTATAAATGAATTTTTAAATAATTAAAATTATAAATTTATGGATGGGATCACTTACTAATATTACATCATCTGAAATTTTAAAAATATGTATGCCAGTCCTGTTGCTATAATCTGCTTAGAAAAAAGAACAAAAGACTACATTTTTCAAGATTTGATTTTTAAGAAGTACTTAATTCTTGGAGAGGAGAAGAGAGTCATATAAATATATCATGAGAGTGATATTACTGTGGTATATAGAGTATTTCTTTGCATTAGACCCAGTGTTAAATAGTTTGCATATATTCTCATGTCCTCATTGTAACAATTTTTAGTGAATATTATTTTTCAGGTGAGAAAATTTTAGTTCAGAGATTAACTGGTGGAGGTAACATAATAACAGGAAGAGCCAGGATTATCTTAATTTCAAATCCCACTTCATACCATTATGCTATACTTAAGATATGTGTTCACAGTGTATCTACTGCAGTTGTATGATCTGGTTGCTTCTTTGAAATTTTCATTCTGGTTTTGAACTTAGAATTGAGTTTGATTTTTGTGGAGTTCTTTATTTAACCTCCCATCCTTATATGTCAACAATTCTTTTTCATTTTTATTGCTTTTAGATTTACCTGTAGTTTTTAACTTTCCTCCAAATTACTTGAATCCTTTTCCCTCCCTTCTCTCCATAGAAATACCCTGATGTATTAGGAGAATGAATATTTAAATACAAAATTTTGTTTTCCACACAGCTTTTCAAGCACATTTCATACAGGTATACTCTAGTCATATTTATGTTTAAATCACTTAAAATGTCATCAAAATAAAAATGGGACTTTTTTCTTAACAGATGATAAAGTGCCTAAAATATGTCAGTCTCTGTACAAGGTGCTAGAGAAGACCCCTGCCATTTTGAAATTTTGCAATATAATGAAAAAGACACAGTGAATGTCTTTGCAGGATGCAATGAGGTCACTATAGCAGAGGCAGATATTTACCAGTAGTATGCATTCTCCCCTTCTTCCTTACTGTAAAAGTCCTTGATTTTTAGCTGAGCACACAGCCATCTGACCAAAAGGCTACATCTGCCAACTTCCCTTGCAGTTAAGTGGAGACACTTACCGAGTACTCAAAGAGATGTAACCAAAATGTTTGGGTGCTACTTCTTTGCAGTGTTCTTGTCCTTCCTCTCTGCTGGCTGGAATGCAAATGTGATGGCTAGAACTCAAGCAGCCCTCCTGGACTTCATGTTAAAGACACATGCTGAGGATGATTGAGCAACAAGATACAAGGAGCCCAGGGCCTGATGACTTTGGGAGGGAAGATGCCCAACTGGTCCTGACTGCTTACCTCTAGATATGTTTCACATGAGGGAAATAAATGTCTTTCTCGTTTAACTCACACTTATTTTGAGTCTTATTTTGAGTCTCTGTCACTCAACACAAATCCAAATTCTAGCCAACATAGCTGCTGGTAGGTTTTAAGCAGGAGTAGGGAGTGTTAGAGTCACATGGTGATTGCTAAAAAACATCACGGACGCCCCACATACCCTAGGAATGGCAAACTGCATCTCTTTTTCATTGGAATTGGTAAATCAGGAGAGGATCCTAGAAAAATACCCTTTCATAGCTTTGGGAGTTGGGGGAGGCAGAAATAAGAGTAGATGAATTCTGAGCTGCTGATCAAATTGAAAGCCAATATAGCCTTCTGGTCAGACCTAGGTTTAAGTCTCAGCTCTGCCAATTATAACCATGACCAATTATAACCATTCAAACTTACTTGAATATTAGTAATGATATCCATCTGGCAACCATTTCTAGTGCTGTGCTACATGGTTCTGGCCTGTCCATTATTTTTGCCAACATTTTGAACAAACACACACTAAGTTTGCTGTGGCAAATGTAGATTGGCTTGCTCAATTTCTGTTCCAGCTTCCTCCTTGTATGAAGGGGCGGGAAAGCCAAAAACTACATTTTCTAGACTTCCTCACAGCTAAGTTATGAATATGAATTACATTTCATCTATTAGATTTGTTATTGAAAGATCTGAAGGAAAAAAATTGAAGCAGAATCCATCTTCCTACTTCTTTTTGGTGACTTTTCTTGCAAGCAAGCTCATGGAGAGTCTTTTAGCAGCAGTGTTCTTGAGTCTAGTGATTCCTAGGTTTGAAGGTCCATGTTCCAGTGCCAAATCACCAATTTTGTGAATGTCAAGAGGTGGTCAAGTGGTGCAGTGATGGTGCCAGCAGTATCAGCAACTTCCTAGTGTGCCTCACTGCTGTCTGCAGTAATTTCAGAGACAAACTCATGGGTGATTCCCCTGATAATCAGCTCAACCGTATTGTTCCAGGAGTCATTTCTGGAGGTAGTCTAAAGCCTGTTTTTCCATTTACAGTTGTCCCTCAGTATCTGGGCAGGGATTGGTTCCAGGATCCCTAGGGATAATGAAATCTGCAGAAGCTCCAGTCCCTTACATAAAATGGCAAATGGCATAGCATTTGCATATAGCCTACGCACATCCTCCTGTATACTTTAAGTCATCTGTAGATTACTTATAAAACCTAATGCAAGCCAGGCACGGTGGCTCAGGCCTGTAATCCCAGCACTCTAGGAGGCTGAGGCAGGTGGATCACTTGAGGTCAGGAGTTCGAGACCAGCTCTGCCAACATGATGAAACCCTATCTCTACTAAAAACACAAAAATTAGCCAGGCAGGGTGGTGCACTCCTGTAATCCCAGCTACTTGGGAGGCTGAGGCTGGAGAATTGCTTTTACCCGGGAGGCGGAGGTTGCAGTGAGCCAAGATCGCATCACTGCACTCCAGCCTGGGCAACAAAGAAAGATTCCATCTCAAAAAAAAAAAAAAAAAAAAAAAAAAACGCAGTGTAAATACTATGTAAATAGTGGTTATACTGTATTATTTTTATTGGTATATTTTTCTTGTTGTATTATTTATTGGGTTTTTATCCCAAATATTTTCAATCTGTGGTTGGTTCAATCTACAGATGAGGAACCCATGCTATGAAGGGCCAACTGTATTTATAAGCACTTAAACCTCTGCATTAAATCCTTTTCTGCTTAACATACCTAGAATAAACCTTTTCTACACTCCACCCTGACTCACAACATATGCCTATAGGCTAGGAGTCAAGAACATCTTAGATCTGGACCTGGTTCTATCATTCTTTCACCGTCTCTGCACTTTAAGAAATAATGATCCCTGTCCTAGTTACTTCCCAGAATCTTGTGAATCTCCATGAAATATGACAATATGTTGTAAACCCTAAGTCTAAGAGGTTATCATTATCATAAATACCTGTGTGAAAGAACAGACATTTATCTGAGAGTGGGAAAAATTATTGTCCTTTTTAGCACTTAAATGTTATATTTTACCTGAAGCCTCCTTCTACCCCCACCACATACACATCTGTCAGAAGGTAAAGTATAAATCCATATTCAGAAAAGCACTGAACTTTGAATTAATGGCAATAAACAAGAAATAAGTGTTAGTAAACATTTGAATTTAAGCCAAGCTATATCTGAGCATATCTGTTTGACATAGATTATTTGAATCATGAGACCTCTTGTATTTGGACTTCACGTGTTTGAAATATACAGTATAAATTTCCTACCACAAACCCATTCCTAGTTAACATATCTCTTTACTGAATCCTTCATAGTCTTAGCTCATCTTCATAGCAGTTCTGAGATTGCTGCCTAAGAAGTACTGGTAATTTCGTAATTGAAAAGCCAAGTCCCTGTTCGTTTGGTTTCTATGACTTTGTATTCTCATTCACCTTCTACCTCTCAGGTCCTTCATTCTCGGACTCTTTCAGGGACCAGCGTCCTCTACCTATTATGTAAATATGAAAATTCTTTGACATTCTGTCATTGGTTCTTCTCTTATTATTCTACTGTCTCTCCCTAGTCATTTCAGAAACTCCTACAGCTCTACTGATGGCTTCCAAATCTAAATTTTCACATTTGACCTCTCTATTTACTTCCAGTCTCAAAATCTAAATGCCCAAACTGAAACACCTTCTCTTCTTCTCCAACCTTCTCCGCTTCCTATTTTCTGTTAACAATGTTATCATTGCAGTTACCAGTTGAAAGCTCACACAGCCAGGCACGTTGGCTCACGCCTGTAATCCCAGCACTTTGGGAGGCTGAGGTGGGTGGATCACTTGAGGTCAGGGGTTTGAGACCAGCCTGGCCAACATGGCAAAAACCCACCTCTACTAAAAATACAAAAATCAGCCAGGCGTGGTGGTGGGTGCCTGTAATCTCAGCTACTTGGGAGGCTGAGACAGGAGAATGGTGTGAACCCAGGAGGCTGAGGTTGCAGTGAGCCAAAATAATGCCACTGCACTCCAGCCTGGGTAACAGAGTGAGACTCTGTATTAAAAAAAAAAAAAGAAAGAAAGCTCACATGCCCATTCCTTCACCCTTTCCTCAACATCAAATGAGTTTCTAAGTCCCATACCTTTGAAATACATATCTATTTGTTTCTTCCTTTCCCTCCTGACCCTGCCTTGGTTGATGGATTTCTCATTTGAAATACCAAATTATTTATAACTTCTGTAATAATTTCTGTACAATGCCATCATAGCAGTCCTTAACTCAAAAGCCTTTGATATTCAGAAGTCAATAGCCTTCATAGATATAAGCAATAACTAGTTAGAAGATACAATGCAAGAGAAGACCCTTTATTATTATTATTATTATTTTATTATTATACTTTAAATTCTATGGTACAAGTGCACAATGTGCAGGTTTGTTACATATGTATACATGTGCCATGTTGGTGTGCTGCACCCATTAACTTGTCATTTACATCAGGTATATCTCCTAATGCTATCCTTCCCTCCTTCCACCACCCCATGACAGGCCCCAGTGTGTGATATTCCCCACCCTGTGTCCAAGTGTTCTCATTGTTCAAGTCCCGCCTATGAGTCAGAACATGGGGTGTTTGGTTTTCTGTCCTTGAGATAGTTTGCTGAGAATGATGGTTTCCAGCTTCATCCACGTCCCTACAAAGGACATGAATTCGTCATTTTTTATGGCTGCATAGTATTCCATGGTGTATATGTGCCACATTTTCTTAATCCAGTCTATCATTGATGGACATTTGGGTTGGTTCCAAGTCTTTGCTATTGTGAATAGTGCTACAATAAACATACGTGTGCATGTGTCTTTATAGCAGCATGATTTATAGTCCTTTGGGTATATACCCAGTAATGGGATGGCTAGGTCAAATGATATTTCTAGTTCTAGATCCTTGAGGAATCGCCACACTGTCGAGAAGAAGCTTTTTATGCTAATAACAAACAAGATAAAATATCCAAGCATGAACTTAAGAAATATATAAAATTTATATGAAGAACACCTTTAAAACACTTCTACTCGCTGGGTACGATGTTTCACGCCTGTAATCCCAGCACTTTGGGAGGCCGAGGCAGGTGGATCACATGAGGTCAGGAGTTCGAGACAAGCCTGGCCAACATGGTGAAACCCCGTCTCTACTAAAATTACAAAAATTAGCTGGGCACAGTGGCGGGTGCCTGTAATCCAAGCTGCTCAGGAGGCTGAGCCAGGAGAATCAACTGAACCTGGGAGGCGGAGCCTGCAGTGAGCCAAGATCATGCCATCACACTCTAGCCTGGGCAACAGAGTGAGACTCCATCTCAAAAAAAAAAAAAAAAAAACCCTCTTTTACTGAAAGGCCCAAGGTAGACCAGAGCAAATGGAACAGGAAAACGTACATAGATGAAAAGAGTCAACATCGTAAAGACGTCAATGCCCCATAAGTTAATTAATACATTTAACATGATTCCCACAAAAATGCCAATTCTTTTCTAGAGCTTGAAAAATTGGATATACGTTTAAAATGAGAACACAGATAAGTATAGCCCAAAAAATCCAAAAAGAAAGGAGTGTCTGAAGAGCTAGCCCAACAAGGTATTACATATAGCATCACATGGCAAAAAGGCCCTATAAGTAACGTCAGGCAACAAATGACAAACTAAGAAAAGATATTGCAACTTACATCACATACATACCCCTTTATATTCGTATTAGGGGTAATATCCCTAATATGGAAAGAAGTCCTAAAATGGTGGGAGGTAGAAGGCCAAAATCTAATAGAAAAATGGACAAAGGATATTAACAGACAGCTCACAGAAAAAGAAATGGTCATTGTGTAAGAGGTGTTCAAACCAGAGCAACTCCATCTTGAACACGGGCTGGCTGGGTAAAATGAAGCTGAGACCTGCTGGGCCACATTCCCAACAGGTTAGCCATTCATAACCACAGGATGTTTACAGTTAAAAGAAACAGGTTAATAATGTTAAAGGAACACGTTAATGATGTTAAAGGAACACGTTAATAATGTTTACTGAATTAACCCAGGACTTAACAGACCCAGGATATAACAGACCCAGGAAATGTCCTGATGTCCCAATATCTTAAAAACAAAAGCACTTTTAGTTTAAGTTTTGCTTTCAACATAATAATATAGATTACTGCAGAAGACAGCAGTTATACAAAGATTAGCAATCTTTTGTGACAAACCCTTGTAGTAGAATACATCTCCCCATGATTTTTTGCTTTGTTATCTTATGTACAAACAAGCATTGCACCTAAGGCGAACATGTTCCTCCCTCTTGCTTGTGGGAATGCCCTGCTCTCTCTATGGAGTACTATTCTTTCTTTACCTGCTTAATAAACTTACTTTCACTTTACCCTACGGACTCACCCCTAATTCTTTCTTGCACAAGCCCTCTCTTGGGGTCTGGATCAGGACTCCTTTCCAGTAACACTTAAACATGAAAAAAAATATGCTCAGTCTGACTCATAATAAGAGAAATACAAATTAAAACTACACCAAGATACCACTTCTCACTTAGGTTGGCGAAAATCTAAGTTTTACACCATCCTCTGTGGGAAACACTGTGAGACACAGGTGTTCTATATTGTTTTCTTGCACATTTCCTGAGGAATTTTCTAGACAACAAACTTTGGACATCCAAATGACTAGAGAGAAGTCAACCTAAGGACTGGCATTGAGCATTAAATACCTACTGTAAAACTAAGACTACATGAGGTTAAAGAGGAGAGAGTATATACTATGTACTGGACACATCATCTGAAAATGCAGATACAACTAAAGAAAGTGGCAAGTGCCTATGCAAATAATTTTTTAACTTTTTCAATAAGATGTGTGTTGATAAAATAGGTGATTTCACTGAGACTGTTGTATATGTAATGTAAGACAATGCAAGTTAATTGTGTGATATTCTAGCTTTATAATTCTTAGGTTCCTGAGAACCTGAACTCTCAGAAGAAAGGCTATGCCTGTGTAAGAGAGAAGTTTTAAGTAAAAACCCTGCAGTCCTGACTTTGAATTCCAAGTATCAGCATGAACTCATGGAACATCTTGGTGTACAAAAGCAAGGAAGCTTCCAAAGACTATAGAGGTCATGTCAAACAGACTCAAGGGCCAACTTGCAGAAGCTGCCAATGGACACAGATAGGACAGTGTAAGCTCAATAAGGATGAAAACTTCAGCAGATCAAAACATATAAAATATGTTTAAGTCTATGAGTTTTAATGAGCCTAAACAATTAACAGCTCGCCTTTTGAGGATGATAGGTAACCAACTTATTTTAACTGATAAAGAGAAAGAAACAAATATTTATCCCACCTTTCCTATGTGAGCTAGACCACTGGATAATGAAATAATAGATAAGGGGGGCTGCTCTAGTTAGAAATATTCTAGCATCCCAGCACTTTGGGAGGCTGAGATGGGTGGATTACTTGACGCCAGAAGTTCAAGACCAGCCTGGTCAACATGGTGAAACCCCATCTCTAATAAAAAATACAAAAATTAGCTGGGCGTGTTGGTGCACACCTATAATCCCAACTACTCAGGAGGCTGAGGCAGGAGAATCACTTGAACCTGGGAGGTGGAGGCTGCAGTGAGCCAAGATCGCACCATTGCACTCCAGCCTGGGTGACAAGAGAAAGATTCTGTCTCAAAAAAAAAAAAGAGAAAAAAAGAAAAGAAAAAGAAATATTCTAGCTAATGAATGAGGAAGGAATGACAAAATAGGAATATCATCATTTTTCAACCCCTAATGAATTGAGTTGAACTAGATGATGGGCATCAACAGCTATTAAGTTGGCACAAAAGTAATTGTGGTTTTTGCCATTGAGTGTAATGGCAAAAACCACAATTACTTTTCTTTTCTTTTTTTTTTTTGAGACAGAGTCTCACTTTGTTGCCCAGGCTGGAGCACAGTGGCGCGATCTTGGCTCACCGCAAACCTCCGTCCCTCCAGTTCAAGCAATTCTCCTGCCTCAGCCTCCTGAGTAGCTGGGATTACAGGTGTGTGCCACCACCCCCGGCTAATTTTTGTGTGTTTTTTAGTAGAGATGGGGTTTCACCATGTTGGCCAGGCTGGTATCAAACTCTTGACCTCTGATGATCCACCCGCCTCAGCCTCCCAAAGTGCTGGGATTACAGGCGTAAGCCACTGCACCCAGCTCAACCACAATTACTTTTGTGCCAACCTACTAACATTACAGGCAAAGACTTTATGTCTAAAACACCAAAAGCAATGGCAACAAAAGCCAAAATTGACAAATGAGATCTAATTAAACTAAAGAGCTTCTGCACAGCAAAAGAAACTATCACCAGAGTGAACAGGCAACCTACAGAATGGGAGAAAATTTTTGCAATCTATCCATCTGACAAAGGGCTAATATCCAGAATCTACAAAGAACTGAAACAAATTTACAAGAAAAAAACAAGCAACCCCATCAAAAAGCAGGCAAAGGATATGAACAGACAGTTCTCAAAAGAAGATATCTACGCAGCCAACAGACAAATAAAAAAATGCTCATCATCACTGGTCATGACAGAAATGCAAATCAAAACCACAAGCAGTTCAAGGCTGCAGTGAGCCAAGATCATGCCACTGTACTCCAGCCTGGGTGACAGACCAAGACCCTGTCTCAAAAAAAAAAAAAAAAAAAAAAAAGATACACTGTATCATGGGGGTACAATTAGTAAAATCAGAGTCTGAGAAACTCTACAGAGCAAACAGTCCAATTTCAAGAAAATAAAAAGCAATGGAAGAGGAATCTGTAGATTAAAAGACACTTAAAAAGTTATGTGGGCCGGGTACAGCGGCTCACGCCTGTAATCCCAACGCTTTAAGAGGCCGAGGTGGGCAAATCATGAGGTCAGGAGATCGAGACCATCCTGGCTAACACGGTGAAACCCCATCTCTACTAAAAATACAACAAATTAGCCGGGAGTGATGGCACGCACCTCTAGTCCCAGCTACTCGGGAGGCTGAGGCAGGAGAATCACTTAAACCCGGGAGGCGGAGGTACCCGTGAGCCGAGATTGTGCCACTGCACTCCAGCCTGGGTGACAGAGTGAGACTCCGTCTCAAATAAAAAAATTAATTAATTAAAAGTTATGTGAAATTTCATATTAAATAGGTGAAACCAAACTAAAATGTTTATGGATGCACACTTGGTTGATCAAATCATGAAGAAAAGCAAATAAATGATTACCATAAAAGAATAAACGGACACACAGAGGGCTTCTGGAGTGGCTACCGCAGTGCTGTCCCCTTACCTAGATGGTGGTCACTAGGGTGTTTGCTTACAATAATTTGTTAAGGTAACAATTTGTTCTATGTGGCTTTCTCTGTTACATTTTGCCGTTTTGAAAGGTTATTTTTAAAAAGAGAAGTGGTATCCTAGAAATGGGCCATTATCAGAAAATTTGCCTTTTCTGTATATCAACTGTTTTTAGGATAACCAAATACTTTATTTGACACAGGGAAATTTTTCTTTAACGAAAGATTCCAAGGCTGGACAACGTGGCTTATGCCTATAATCCCAACTCTTTGGGAGGCTGTGTGGTGGCAAGGTCCTTTGAGCCCAGGAGTTTGAGACTAACCTGGGCAACATAGCAAGATACTGTCTCCAGAAAAAAATTTTAAAAATCGGTTGAGCGTGATAGCATGTGCCTGTAGTCCTAGCTATTTGGGTGGCTGAGGTGGGAGGACCACTTGAGCCTAGGAGCTTGAGGCTACAGTGAGCCATGATCGCACTACTGCACTCTAGCCTGGGCGACAAAGTGAAACCCAGCCTCAAAAAAACAAGACTAAAACAATAATTTAGTGTATATTTCAATATAACTAAAATAATTGGAATATTCCTAACAAAAAGAAATGATAAATGCTTGGGGTGATGGACACACCAATTACCCAGATTTGATCATGACACATTGTACGCTTATATCAAAATATCACATATACTCCATAAATATGTACAAATACTATGTATCCATAAAAATTAACAATAAAAAAAAGTTCCAGGTAGTAAGTGTGAAGAGAATGATAAAATTAGAAAATCACCACTTTGTGAGACCTAATGAAATAGATAATTCAGGCAAAGACTATCAATGGATGAAACCAATAGGTGGATAGAAAATTTTACAGTGTGCATTAGCATTACTAAGTGTGAAACAAGTAGGCATTGAGTAATTTTAATTTACAAGAAATAAAGGGAAAATTTAAATAACATCCCAGGGGAGGAACCAAACCAATTCATATTTGGTAGTATTCTAAGGGATAACTGACATGCTTCCTTCGATAAATCAATGGCATAAAGGAAGAAAAGTGGGATGAGGAGGGCTGCTCTGGATTAAGATACATTCAAGAGTTATAAAAGCTACATGCTATGTGTGGACCTTGTTTAGAACATGATTTAAACAATCCAGCTTAAAAAGACAATTTTGAGGTAATCAGGAAATTTGCATAAGGACTGGCTATTAATTGATACCAACGAATCATTAGGTTAATAAGGGTATTTTGTTTGTGAGAAAATGCCCATAATTTTTAGAGATGCCTACCGAAATACACGGAAGGGAAAAAACACAGGCTGTCCAGGATTTACTCTGAAATACTTTGATAAGAGAGAGAGGGGAGGAGAGAGGAAGAATGTCTTACAAAATCTTGCTAATTGTTTAATCTGGGAATGGGTTTATGGGGATTAACTGGGATTTTGTATCGTTTTTTATTTCTGTCTATATACGTTTGAACATTTTTTCATTAAAAAGCAGCTTTGTTATGATTCCCATTTAGAAGACGTAAGTCAAAATCCAAGCCCCTTTGGAGGGTATTTACAGCACTGCACAATCGATTCCTTCAAGTCACGTGAGCTGAGAAGAGGGCAGGCATAGTTCCCCTAAAGGAAAATCAGGGCGCTGTCTCCAGAAGGAGGGGAGTCAAAGTCAGCCCAAACATAATAAATCCCACTCTGTTCCCAAACAACTTTCTGAGCCTCATCTTAGAAAATGTCTTCTACCTAGCCAAACAGAACGACTTGCTGTTTCCTGAATAAAGCACATAATGCTATGCCTCCAAGACTCACACAGGCTGTTCCCTGCTTTTTAAAAAATACTTTTTCTTCAAAATCCACAAGTGCCATCTGAGGGGAAGCCTTTGCCAATCCCTGCCTAGATCAAGAAGACTCCAGTGGCACTTGATTCAGGCTTCTATGATAGTATTTTGCCTTGTACAGGCAAATACATATGTATCCATGTCCCCCATTAAACCAGAAGCTCCTTAAAGGCCCCTTTCATTGTGTCCATCAAAGCACAAAGCCCAATGACTTGTTTATATCAAGGGCACAATCCTCGTTTGCTGAATTGAATTGATGTTAATGATTCTCAGATAGGTTTTCTCAAGAAGGCACATAACATTAAGCTAAGAAATTGTCGTCCTTCATAATAGCAAATAAATAAAACATTCATTATCTGATATATCTGGCCTAAAGACATTGGATATCAGTTTAAAGACTAGATATCAGACCCAAATTGTATATAGCCAAGATGCCTGCTTAGAGATCTGTAAGGGGAGGCTGAGATGTGTTTGCATCTTGAAATATGTTAATCTCTTTGCCAACCACAGCAGATGGCCACCCTTGCTGCTTGTAACAGAAATTTAACTGATTTGACAATAGCCTTATGGTATTTCTGGTAGGATGCCAAATATTTGCATTAAACTAATCTTTGATTAAGCTACTATTTTGATATGTGAGTCTGTAAATGGAAACAGCCTCAAATCAAACTTAATTTCAATAAGCAAATAATATTTTTATTTTTAATTTGGTGACTGGAGTCTACTATAGTCTTCATAAAATTATGCTACGCAAATGTATTTTTACATTTTTTTAAATAAACCTTTTAAAGGAAGTCTTGAAGTAGGCCCATGTTTGCATTTGTAAATCAGAAGTGCATCACTGTTTTCTCTGTGTGAGGTGGTCTTCCATATGGAAGGCAGGATTCGCCTTAGGAAGAGGGCAGGAGACAAACAGTCATTGAACACTATGGAGACACCTTCCTTTAGCCTATTGCAAAAAGCCAAGGTCAATATGAGGCTGTGAACTTAATTGCAAAGTAAGGAACTAGTTTCTCCCCTTTCTGGATGAACCCTTACCCATCCACAAGAGGCCTACGTTCTCCATTGGCCCTAAATACAAAATTTCTCCTAAGTCCCTCTGCAACATTCTACAAATTTTCATCTCAGCCTATATTGATTTCTGGACTTTTAGAACCTGGTTATACCTTAAGGAAGTTAGGCTACCCGCTTCGGTCTTCAAGTGGGGAAATGGGATTTGGAAAGGTGAGGAAAGTAATGAGTCAAGGCCAATATTCAAGCTGCTTGGTCCCTCGCTCAGTGCTTTTTCAGAGCATCCCTAAGAACATGGGGAGGTTAGACTATATGAAGCAATCTACACTTACAGTTCACTGCCACTTGCAGCAGAAAGCACCCTACACTGATAGGCTTCTCTTACCCCTCCACACATTTCCCCTCCACACATTTCCATTTCTTTTCTTTTTTCTTTTTCTTTTTTTTTTTGGAGAATTTATCATTATTTTTTCGCTCACATTGAATTTTTTCAAAAGATTTTATTTCTTGGCCAGGCACGGTGGCTCATGCCTGTAATCCCCAGTACTTTGGGAGGCAGAGACAGGCGGATCACCTGAGATCAGGAGTTCAAGACCAGTCTGGTCAACATGGTGAAACCCCATCTCTACTAAAAATACAAAAAAAAATTAGCTGGGCGTGGTGGCGTGCACCTGTCATCCCAGCTACTGGGGAGGCTGAAACAGGAGAAATGCTTGACCCCAAGAGACAGAGGTTGCAGTGAGCCGGGATTGCACCACTGCACTCCAGCCTGGGTGACAGAGCAAGACTGTCTCAAAAAAAAAAAAAAAAAAAAGACCATCTCAAAAAAAAAAAAAAAAGATTTTATTTTTTAAGAGCAGTTTTAGGTTCATAGCAAAATCTACAGAAGACAGAGATTTCCCATATACCCCCTACACCCACACATGCATAGCCTCCCCATTATCAACATTCCCCACTAATGTGGCATCTTTTTATAACTGTTGAACTTACACGGACACATCATGATCACCCACAATTCATAGTTTACTAGGGTTCACTCTTGCTGCTGTACATTCTATGGGTTTGGACAAATGCATAAAGATATGTATCCATCATTACAGTATCATACAGACTATTTTCGCTGCCTTAAAAATACTCTGTGTTCTGCCCATTCATTCCTCTCATCTCCTCCCACCAGCCCCTGGCAGGCAACCACTAATCTTCTTACTGTCTTCATTGTTTTGCCTGTTCCAGGATGTCATGCAGTTGGAATGAAACAGCGTGTAACCTTTTTATATTGGCTTCTTTCACTTAGTAATATGCATTTAAGTTTCCTCCACGTCTTTTCATGGTTTGACAGCTTATTTATTCTAGTGCTGAATCATATTCCATTGTCTGGATGTGCCACCGTTTATTTTTCCATTCACCTACTAAAGAACATCTTGATTACTTCCACGTTTTGGCAGTTACGTATAAAGCTGGTATGAACATTCATGTGCTGGTTTTGTGTGGACATAAGTTTTCAGCTTCTTTGAGTAAATACCAAGAAGCCCAATTAGACTGTATAGTAAGAATATGTTTAATTTTTTAAGAAACAGCCAAATTGTCCTCCAAAGTGGCTGTACCATTTTGCATTCCCACCAGCAAGAAATGAGAGTTCCTGTCATTTCACATTCCTTCAGCATTTGGTGTTGTCAGTGTTCAAGATTTTGGCCATTTTAGTAGGTGTGTAGAGATAGCTCGTTGTTGTTTTAATCTGCATTTTCGTAATGACATATGACGTCGAGCATCTTTTCATATGCTTATTTACCATCTGTGTTTCTTTGGTGACGTATCTGTAAAGGTCTTTGGAACATTTTTTATTTTTGAGACAGGGTCTCACTCTGTTGCCTAGGCTGGAGTGCAGTGCAGTGGCACAACCTTGGCTCACTGCTGCCTCAACCTCTGAGCTCAAGCCAGCCTCCCACCTTAGTCCCCCAAGTAGCTGGGATTACAGGTGTGCGCCATTATGCCCAGCTAATTTTCTGTAGAGACGGGGTTTCCCTGTATTGCCCAGGCTAGTCTTGAATTCCTGGGCTCAAGATATCTGCCAATCTTGGCCTCCCAAAGTGTTGGGATTACAGGTGTGAGCCTCCGCACCCGGCCTGGCACATTTTTTAATCAGGTTGTTTGTGTTTTTGTTGTGGAGTTTTAAGAGGGTTGGTTTTTTTTTTTTTTTTTTTTTTATATTTTGGATAACAACTCTTTTTTGCCATTTCTTTCTATTTACAGTTTGTGTTCAATGCAAATCAATTCCATAACATAAGAAGTTACTATGAATCAAAGCATAAATACACAAACACAATATATAATCCAAAATAGATATACAGCATTCTGGAATAAAGCAAAAGAGTGTTCATTCACAGACACAGTAGCTTCAGATCTGTTCAATCTGTTTGTTCCCATGTAGTTTTCTAAAGATGGAAACAAATGACTTCGGTCATCAAACTACTGTGGCCATATTAGATTACTGGAACATCTAAGCATCAGTGTGTGACCGTGCCAACAAAAGACTTCGGGGAGTGTCTGTTTTTAAAAAGGTTTCTGTGTGTCGAGGCAGTTGTAAAAGATTTACTGCAGAATCAAGCCCACTTTTAGGCTTAGGACCAGGTTCTAACTATCTAAAAATATTCACTGATAACAAAAAGTGTTCCAAATGTGGCTCTTCTGATTCGTAGTTGTTTTTTAAGGGAAAAAAAGTATATACAGAGAGTATAAAAGTTTTTGTGAATTTAATGCAAATTATCTTCCAGTCTTCACTTCCCAAATACTTGATTTACAGTTTTGACTCCTTTACATTTTTGCCTTTTTAATTTCAAGATTTGTAATTTTGCCTTCAAAACAGATCATTTTTTTAAACTGTAAGAAATATTCAACTACTGCAGAAATAAAAAGCATTTTGACTGCCAGGTGCAGGGGCTCCAGCCTGTAATCCCAGCACTTTGGGAGGCCGAGGCAGGCGGATCACCTGAGGTCAGGAGTTTGAAACCAGCCTGGGCAACACGGTGAAACCCTGTCTCTACTAAAATTACAAAAATTAGTCAGGCGTGGTGTTGGGTGTCTGTAATCCCAGCTACTTGGGAGGCTGAGGCAGGAGAATCACTTGAGCCTGGGAGGCAGAGGGTGTACTGAACTGAGACTGTGTCGCTGCACTCCAGCCTGGGCGAAAAAGTGAGACTCTGTTTAAAAAATAATAATAATAATAAAAAGCATTTTGAAATTAGTCACGGTCATTGCAATTCTACTCTTTGGAATCCGTTTAGCTAAATTAATGTAGTGCTCTTGTTGAATGGAAATAGGTGATAGGAAATGCCTACCATTTGACTCTATATGGATAATCAAGAGTTGCTCAGAATGCTTGGATCTGGGGGTAGATTCTCATTCATCATTGCCCTGGCACATGTCAATTACTACATAAAAGGTCAAATGCAATGTCAAATCCAAAGCCTCAAGAGGAAAGCGAGTTCAGTTCCCAAGAGAACAGTGATAGCTCAACAGTGCAAAACTTCATCTAGAGTATATTGGCATTAAATTAGTGCTGTCGAAACAATACCTTGAGGAATTACAGTAACACATGGAAGTTCCTTCTAATGTACATATAAAAATGTACATTAGAATCATGGAAGCTTTCTATATTACCTGTTTTATGGCATTAGAGAATTAACGAACCAAATGAAAACTGAATCTCCATTCCACAATCACATCCTTTATTTCTATTCTTATTTTCAAGGTAGTATCAAGTGTCCATATTTCTCAAGCCACATTCAAGGAAATCATGTCTTAACTATTTTGGACGTTGCCTCTCCTTCATCTTCTACATGAAACTCCAGCAGATTTAATATTGGCATCCATCATCTAGTCAAACCTCTCACATGTTCTTCAAATCAATCAAATTTGGGATTCTCAACATTTTCTGTGTCAATAAAAGGAGCGGAATTAGTAGATTCGATGAAGACCTGTTTTTCCTTACCACACTGGACTTCCAGACGCCATTTGCATTGGGTTTAGAAGATGGGGAAGTTTGGAAGATGTTTCTTGGCCTGAGTCTCTTAACAGTAGAGACGTAGAAGAGAGAGTGAGACCACGAAGAGACTGGCTGTTGACTGCAGGGCACCAACAGCTGCCTTGGTGGTGGCATTAGCTGGATTTGGGGCAGTCGAAGTACTCTGGGAGGAGTTACTTGAAATTGTTACAACAGTTGTTTGATTGGAATAAATCTGCATAGGTAGCAGCAGTGCCAGCAGCAGCAGCCCCAGCCCGAGCCTGGCCACCATTGCTCTGCCCACGTCCCCTCCATCAGTGTGCGGCGCGTCTTGGATGCTGGGTGCTTGGAGAACCGCTGGCTCCAGGCGGGCGCAGGCAAGGCCGATAACAACTCTTTATCAGATTTTCTTTTGCAAATATTTTCTCCCATTTTGTGGCTTACCTTTTCGTTCTCTTGACAATCTTTTTCAGATAACAGAAATTTTTTTATTTTAATAAGGTCAGACTTATCCGTTCTTTCTTTCATGGATTGTGCTTTTGGGATTACATCTAAAAAATCATCACCAAACCCAAGGTATCTAGAGTTTTTCTCTTACGTTACCTTCCAGGGGATTTGTAATTTAGCATTTTACATGTGGGTGTGTCATCTACTCTGAGTTAATCTTTTGAAGAGTATAAGGTCTATGTCTAGCTACATATTTTTGCATGTGGATATTCAGTTGTTCCACCACCATTTGTTAAACAGACTATCTTTTCTCCATTGTATTGCCTTTGTTCCTTTGCCAAAGACCAGTTGACAATATTTCTGTGTATTTCTGTGCTCTCTATTCTGTCCCATTGATTTATTTGCCTATTGTTTCACCAGTTCACATTGTCTGGATCACAACAGCTTTAGAGTAAGTCTTAAAGTCTTGTAGTGTCAGGACTCCATCTTTGTTCTTCTCCTTCAATACTGTCTTGGATATTCGGGGACTTTTGCCTCTGCATATAAATTTTATTGTCAGTTTGTCAGTATCAACATAATAACTTGCTGAGATTGTGATGGGATTGCACTGAATCTATAGATCAGCTGGGAAAAACTGACATCCTGACAACATTGAGTCATCCTATCTACGAACATGGAATATATCTCCATTTATGTAGTTCTTTGACTTCTTTCATCAGTTTTGTAGTTTTCCTCATATAGAGGCTTGCCCATATTTTGTTAGATTTATACCTAAGTATTTCATTTTGAAGGATACTTATGTAAATAACACTGTGTTTTTAATTTCGAATTCCACTTGTTCATTGCTGATATATATGAAATCAGTTGACCTTTGCATATTTATCTCATATCTTGCAACATTGCTAGAGTTGCTTATTAATTCCAGACATTTTGTTTGTTGATTCGTTCAGATTTTCTTCACGGATGATCATGTCATTTGTGAAGAAAAAGTTTAACTTTTTCCTTCTCAATTTGTATTCTTTTTATTTCCCTTTTTTGTCATACTGCATTAGCTAGGACTTCCAACACAATGTTAAAAATGAGTGGTGAGAAACTTACAACGGATGTGAAGGATCTCTTCAAGGAGAACTACAAACCACTGCTCAACGAAATAAAAGAGGACACAAACAAATGGAAGAACATTCCATGCTCATGCATAGGAAGAATCAATATTGTGAAAATGGCCATACTGCCCAAAGTAATTTATAGATTCAATGCCATCCCCATCAAACAATGACTTTCTTCACAGAATTGAAAAAACTACTTTAAAGTTCATATGAAACCAAAAAAGAGCCTGCATAGCCAAGACAATCCTAAGCAAAAAGAACAAAGCTGGAGGCATCACACTACCTGACTTCAAACTATACTACAAGGATACAGTAACCAAAACAGCATGGCACTGGTACCAAAACAGAGACACAGATCAATGGAACAGAACAGAGCCCTCAGAAATAATACCACACATCTACAATCATCTGATCTTTGACAAACCTGACAAAAACAAGAAATGGGGAAAGGATTCCCTATTTAATAAATGGTGCTGGGAAAACTGGCTAGCCATATGTAGAAAGCTGAAACTGGATCCCTTCCTTACAGCTTATATAAAAATTTATTCAAGATGGATTAAAGACTTAAATGTTAGACCTAAAACCACAAAAACCCTAGAAGAAAACCTAGGCAATGCCATTCAGGACATAGGCATGGGCAAGGACTTCATGTCTAAAACACCAAAAGCAATGGCAACAAAAGCCAAAATTGACAAATGGGATCTAATTAAAGAGCTTCTGCACAGCAAAAGAAAAGAAACTACCATCAGAGTGAACAGGCAACCTATAGAATGGGAGAAAATTTTTGCAATCTACTCATCTGACAAAGGGCTAATATCCAGAATCTACAATGAACTCAAACAAATTTACAAGAAAAAAACAACCCCATCAAAAAGTGGGCAAAGGATATGAACAGACACTTCTCAAAAGAAGACATTTACGCAGCCAACAGACACATGAAAAAATGCTCATCATCACTGGTCATCACAGAAATGCAAATCAAAACCACAATGAGATACCATCTCACACCAGTTAGAATGGCAATCATTAAAAAGTCAGGAAACAACAGGTGCTAGAGAGGATGTGGAGAAATAGGAACACTTTTACACTGTTGGTGGGACTGTAAACTAGTTCAACCATTGTGGAAGACAGTGTGGCAATTCCTTGGGGATCTAGAACTAGAAATACCATTTGACCCTGCCATCCCATTACTGGGTATATACCCAAAGGATTATAAATCATTCCACTACAAAGACACATGCACATGTATGTTTATTGCGGCACTATTCACAATAGCAAAGACTTGGAACCAACCCAAATGTCCATCAATGATAGACTGGATTAAGAAAATGTGACACATATACACCATGGAATACTATGCAGCCATAAAAAAGGATGAGTTCATGTCCTTTGTAGGGACATGGATGAAGCTGGAAACCATCATTCTCAGCAAACTATCTCAAGGACAAAAAACCAAACACCACATGTTCTCATTCATAGGTGGGACTTGAACAATGAGAACACTTGGACACAGGAAGGGGAACATCACACACCAGGGCCTGTCATGGGGTGGGGGGGAGGGGGGAGGGATAGCATTAGGAGATATACCTAATATAAACGACGAGTTAATGGGTGCATCACACCACCATGGCGCATGTATACATATGTAACAAACCTACACGTTGTGCACATGTACCCTAGAACTTAAAAGTATAATAAAAAAAATGAGTGGTGAGAGGGGAATGCTTGCCTTGTTTTCCTTGTTCCTAATCTTAGTGGGAAACGTTTGAGTTTCTCACCATAAAATATGATGTTAGCTGTAGGATTTTGGTAGAGATTCTATACAAAGCTGGGGAAGTTCTCTCTATTCCCAGTTTACTCAGGGTTTTTTTTTTTAAATCATGAATAGGTGTTATAATTCATCAAATGTTTTGTTTGCATTTACTGATACAATCATGAGACTTTTCTTCTTTAGCCTGTTGATGTGATAGATAACATTAATTGATTTTCAAATGTTGAACCAACCTGGCATACCTGGAATAAATCTCACTTGGTCATCATGTATAATTCTTTTTATACATTGTTGGATTGAATTTGCGAATACTTTGTTAAAGATTTTTGAATGAGAGATATTGGTCTGTAGTTTTCTTGCAATGTTTTTGTCTGGTTTTGGTATTAGGGTAATGTTGGCCTCATAAAATAAGTTAGGAAGTATTCCTTCTGCTTCTATCTTCTGAAAGAGATTATAGATAATTGATATCATTTCTTACTTAAACGTGCAGTAGAATTTACCAGTGAACCCATCTGGGCCTGTTGCTTTGATACCAACTATTAATTTAGTATCTTTAATAAAGATAGACCTATTCAGATGCACTATTCTTGTATGAATTTTGCAGATTGTGTCATTAAATGAATTGGTTCATTTCATGTAGCTTATCAAATCTGTGAACATAGAGTTGTTCATATTTACTATTCTTTTAATGGCCATGTGATCTGTAGTGATATTCCCTTTCGTTTCTGACATTTTGTCATTTGTGTACTCTTTTTTTTTCCTTAGCCTGACTAGAGGCTTATTAATTTTACTCATATTTTCAAAGAACCAGATTTTGGTTTCATTGATTTGTCTATTGATTTCCTATTTTCAATGTCATCGGGCCAGGAAAAGTGGCTCATGCCTGTAGTCCCAGCACTTTGAGACACAAAGTGGGTTGATCACTTGAGCCCAGGAGTTTGAGACCAGCCTGGGCAATAAAGTGAGAACTCATCTCTATTAAAAAAAAACTCATTGATTTCTTCTCTTATTATTTTTCTTATGCTCAATTTGCATTTAATTTGCCTTTTTCTTCTAGTTTTCTAAAGTGGAAATTTTGATCATTGAATTTAGGTCTTTCTTCTTTTCTAAGATAGGCATTCAGTACTAGAAATTTCCTCTGAGCACTGCTTTTGTTGCATCCCACAAATTTTGATATGCTGTGTTTTTTATTTTCATTTAGTTCAAAGTATTTTTTAATTTCTTCATGTTTCTTTTTTGACTCATGTGTTATTTAGAAATATGCTGTTTAATCTCCACATACATATATTGGGGTTTTCCAGCTATTGTTTTTAGACAGGGTCTTGCTCTGTCACCCTGGCTGGAGTGCAGTGATGTGATCATAGCTCACTGCAGCCTCAAACTTCTGGATGATCAAGTGATCCTCCTGCCTCAGCCTCCCAAGTAGCTGGGACTATAGGAGCCTGGCTAATTTTTTAATTTTTTTGTAGTGATCTCACTGAATTTCCCAGGCTGGTCTTAAACTCCTGGCTTCAAGCAGGCCACCTGCCTCAGCCTCCCAAAGTGCTGGGTTTATAGATGTGAACCACTTCATCTAGCCTCTTTTTTTTTTTTTTTTCATTTCTAGTTTAATTCTATTGGGTCTAAGAGCAAATATTGTATTATTTCTATTCTTCTAAATTTGTTAAGGTGTGTTTTATGGCTCAGAATGTGGTCTAGCTTGGTAAACGTTCTATGTAAGCTTGAGAAGAATCTGTATTCTGCTGTTGTTGGATGAAGTGCTCTACAGATTTTCATTATATCCAGTTGATTGATGGTGTTCGACTCTGTCCTTACTGATGTGGTGCCTGCTGGATCTGTTCACTTCTGATAGAGGAGTGTTGAAGTCTCCGACTATAATAATGTATTCGTCTATTTCTCCTTGCAGTTCTATTAGTTTTTGCCTCACATAGTTTAATTGTTGTTAGGCACATACACATTAAGGATTATTACGGCTCCTTGGACAACTGACTCCTTTATCATTAAACAATGTCTTTCTTTATTCCTGATAATTTGCCTTGCTTTGAAATCTGCTCTAAAATTAATATAGTAACTCCCGCTTTCTTTTGATTTATGTTGGCATGGTATATTTTTCTTCATCCATTTATTATTAATCTATATGTGTCTTTATATTTAATGTGGCTTTCTTGCAGAAAACATATAGTTGGGTCTCATTTTTTGATCCACTCTAACAATCTCTGTCTTTTAATTGGTGCATTTAGACCAGAGACATTCAAAGTGATCAATGACACAGTTGGATTAATACCTACCATATTTATTTCATTCTCTATTTTTTGCCCCTTTTCTTCGTTCCTATTTTTGCCTTCACTCTTTTTCTGTCTCTTATGGCTTTAATTGAGCATTTTATGTGATTCCTTTTTCTTACCTTTCTTAGCATATTAGCTATACTTCTTTTTAAGCTTTTTTAGTGATTGCCCTCAAGTTTGTGATACACATTTACAACTAATTCAAGCCTGCATTCAAATAACACTATATGACCTCACAGATATGAGGACTATCTGATAATAACAAAATATTCCTAATTTCTCCTTCCTATTTCTTGTACCAGTATTTCACCTATCTATAAGCGCTTGTATGTATATACATATATATGTATATGTATGTATATACACACATATATGTATATGTATGTATATACACACATATATGTATATGTATGTATACACACACGTGTGTATATGTATGTATATACACATATATGCACGTGTTTATGTATATATTTGGGTTTTTTTGTTTTTTAAACAAAGTCTTGTTCTGTCACCCAGGCGGCAGTACAGTGGCATAATCATGGCTCGCTGCAGTCCCAACCTCCCAGGCTCAACTGAACATTCTACCCCAGCCTCCCAAGTAGCTGGGACGATGGGCATGCACCACTACAGACGAAGTCTCACTGTGTTGCCCAGGCTTGTCTCAAGCCCCTGAGCTTAAATGATCTACCTGCCTCAGCCTCCCAAAGTGCTGGGATTACAGGTGTGAGCCACCATGCCTAGCCTATATTTGTTCTTTCCTCAAAATATATAGATACACATACATATAGATATATGCATAAGTATATGTAATTGAATACATTGTTGTTATTTTGAACTTATATTTTAGGTCAATAAAGAATAAGAAAAATAAAGGTTTTTATTTTATCTTCACAAATTCCTCTTCAATACACTTCCTTTATGTAGACCCTGTTTATCTGTTAGATCAATTAAGAATAAGAAAAATAAAAGTTTTTATTTTATCTTCACAAATTCCTCTTCAGGGCTCTTTATGTAGATCCAAGTGTCTGACCTATATTATTTTCTCCTCTTTAAAGAACCTCTTTGAACATTTCTTTCAAGGTAGGTCCACTGTCTACAAATTCCTTCCATTTTTGTTTGTCTGAGAAAGTCTTTACATTTCCTTCACTTTTTTTTTTTTTTTTTTTTTTTTGAGAAGGAGTCTTGCTGTGTCGCCCAGGCTGGAGTGCAGTGGCACGATCTCGGCTCACTGCAACCTCCTCCCTCAGGGTTCAAGCAATTCTCCTGCCTCAGCCTCCAGAGTAGCTGGGATTACAGGCGTGCACTACCACACCCGGCTAATTTTTGTATTTTTAGTAGAGATAGGGTTTCACTGTGTTAGCCAGGCTGGTCTCAAACTCCTGATCTTGTGATCTGCCCGCCTAGGGCTCCCAAAGTGCTGGGATTACAGGCGTGAGCCACCGCACCCGGCCTCTCCTTCACTTTTGAATAGTTTTGCAGTGTACACAATTCTAGATGGGCAGGTTTTTTCCCTTTAAACACCTTAAATATTTCATTCCGCTCCCTTTTTGCTTGCATGGTTCTGAGGAGAAGTCAAATGTAATTCTTGTTTTTCTTCCTTTATATGTATCTTATTTTCCATCTGGCTTTTCCAGGATTTGTTTCTTTGATTTTTTGTAGTTTGAAAATACTATGCCTACTTGTCATTTGTGTTTGTTTGGGGACTTGGATTTTTTTTTTTTGGCATTTATTCTGCTTGGTGTCCTCTGAGCTTCCTTGATTTGTGGGTTAGTGTCTAACATTAATTCGGGGAAATTCTCAGTCATTATTGTTTCAAATATTTCTTCCATTCCTTTTTCTCTTTCTTCTCCTTTTAGTATTCCCATTGTATATATGCTACACCTTTGTAGCTGTCCTTTAGTCCTCAGATATTCTGTTCTTTTTTATTATTATTCATTGTTCCATTTAATCTTCAGGTTTGGAGATTTCTGTTGAGATATTCTCAAGCCCAGAGATTCTTTTCTGTCATGTTCAGTCTACTAATAAGCACAGCAAAGACATTCTTTATTTCTGTTGCAATGTTTTTTATCTCTAGCACTTTTTTTTCAGAATTTTCATCTCTGTACTTACACTGTTCATCTGTTCTGGCACGTTGTCCTACTTTATCCATTAGAGTCCTTATCTGTTCATCATAGTTGTTTTCAGTTAATTCCAACATCCCTGTTATGTGTTATGTCTGGTTCTGATGCTTACTCTGTCTCTTCAAATTGTACTGCTTGCTTTTTAGAATGCCTCATAATTTTTTTTTAAGACAGAGTCTTGCTCTGTCGCCCAGACTGGAGTGCAATGGCACGATCTCAGCTCAATGCAACCTCTGCTTCCTGGGTTCAAGCAATTATTCTGCCTCAGCCTCCAGAGGAGCTGGAATTACAGGTGCCCGCCACTATGCCTGGCTAATTTTTGTATTTTTGGTAGAGACACGGTTTCACCGTGTTAGTCAGGCTGGTCTTGAACTCCTGACCTCAGGGGATCCTCCTGCCTTGGCCTCCCAAAGTGCTGGGATTATAGGCACGAGCCACTGCGCCCAGCCTTCTTTTCCTTTTTTTAAGACAGTGTCTTGCTCTGTCACCCAGGCCGGAGGATTCACTGCAGCCCCAACCACCCAGGCTCAAGCAACCCTCCTGAGTAGCTAGGTACTGGCGCATACCACCATGCTTGGCTAATTTTATGTAATTTTTGTAGAGACAAGGTTTCATCATGTTACCCCCAGGCTGGTGTAATTATTTTCTTGGTAACTGGATATAATGTAAATGGCAAAATGAACAGCTGTAAATAGGCCTTACTAATGTGGTGATGTGGGCTGGGCACAGTAGCTCATGCCTGTAATCCCAGCACTTTGAGAGGCCAAGGCGGGAGGATCACAAGGTCAGGAGATCGAGACCATCCTGGCTAACATGGTAAAATCCTGTCTCTACTAAAAATAAAAAAAATAAAAATAAAAAATTAGCTGGGTGTGGTGGCAGGTGCCTGTAGTCCCAGCTACTAGGGAGGCTTAGGCAGGAGAATGGCATGAATCTAGGAGGTGGAGCTTGCAGTGATCCGAGATCGTGCCGCTGCACTCGCGCCTGGGTGACTGAGACCTCGTCTCAAAAAAATAAATAAATAAAATAAAATAATAATGTGGTGATGTGGTGTGAGGGAAAGGAAAGCATTGTGTAGTCCTGTGATTAGGGCTCAGTCTTTTGGTGGGCCTATGCCTCCGGACTGTGAACCTCACAGGTGCTTCTCAGTTCCCCCTCTACCCCTGCCCTTAGGTGAAACATGATCTCTGGAGTAGACTGGAGTTAGATACGTCCCTTTTCTCAGTTATGTTCTGATAAAACCCCAGCAGCCCCAGCAGGTTAGGCTCTAGTTAAATGGTTTCTCCTGAGAGCAGAATATGTTAAGAAGAACAGAGTGCTCTGGAATATTTCAAAATGCTTCCTTCCCTCCCATCCCTTTCTGGAAGCACAAAGAGATTTTTCTCTGGTATTTACTGCAATAACCTGGTTGAGCTCCTAGAGATAAAACTCATAAAAGCATGAGGGTCCCCCTATGACTGGGTTCCCCTGGAGTTATTTCTTAACTCTCAGGTTTTGTTCACACTGACTCTCTAGCAATTCATCAATTACAGTTCAGGTGTTCCTAACTTGGCACTGGTTCCAGTGGTGGTTTCCACTCAGGCTTCCGCCTGGTAAGCCATGACTCCCTGTACGTACCTGTTTATTTCTCCAATCTTAGGAGCAGCAGTCTGTCCTGTGTCCTCATCTCTCCTATGGATCCCAGAATAATAGCTAATTTTTCAATGTGTTTAGCTATTTACTTGTTATAGGACAAAGTTGCAACTTCCAAGCTCTTTAAGTTTGGAACTAGAAACCAGATCTCCTGCATTTTTGTTTCTTGACCTTTTTCCAACCACCTTTTGTAACCAGACAGCATTTTATGTGGGGTGTGTATGAACTGCGGATGAGGACAAATCCCCTAACAAAGAGAATTCCATTGAAACAAATTCACAGTTGGCTCCTTGTCTCTACTCCAGGAGCAGAAATGCCACAAAATAGTTCTTCTTGAATGGATTTCCCTGGTTATAACTCTAGGGGTATTTAGGAAGGTAAGAGCAGCATTCTGCTCTGCCAAAAACTAGCTGCCTGGTCTTCTGCGCAAACAACTCCATCATCTATTCCATTGCTCACTCAGGAGCAGAACTTTATCACTAAATGATTTTGGCCCATAGTCCTGATTCTTTAAACAAATGCCCAGGATATGCACTCAGCCTTATAATGGTTTTCTTCTAGATCCAGTGTTGCCTTGGGTAGAAAATATTAGATTATGCTGTAATGCTGTACTTGTTCCTGGGCCCTTTAAGTCTTTAGGTTCTTTGATACCAGGCACCAAGTTATATTTCTTTTATGTTCCCCAACAGTAAGATGTGTATGGAAGATGTGTATGGAAGCATAATTAAAAACCCCTTATTCATTGAATTCTTCTACCAGCCGTTGAGCAACTCCTCAGACTGATTATCAGAGCCAGCGAAGCGGCTGTCAGCTTGAGGACGGCATCTGCTGGAGCAAACTCCTGCCCTTCTTCTTGATCTAGGCAGAGAACATAAAACTCATTGCATCAGATACCTGCCTTGAGCCTCAGATTAAGGCAAAATGCCAGGGCTTATATGAGCTTCTGCACTTCCCATCTCCTGCCTTGAGCTATAATTAGCAGACTGGGAAGTCAACAGGAGGAATGAGAGCATATGTCTTCAAAATGGAATGAAAATCAATTGGGAAATGGTTTGTTTCACAGAAATTTGATATATGCATCCAGAGTTCCAGGAATATCTTAAAATGGGGTCGATTGCACGTTAAACAAAACACTGAAATAATGCTCAGGTTGTCTAGTCAATGAAGATAATACAAAAGAAGTTTCCAGATGATCTTTTAAAATACTTCCCTTCCATCGTAGGAAGACAGAAATCTCTTTTTAAAAGTAGGAAAAGTGGGAATATTAATAAATTAATAATTGCAAAAAATATTCACAATCCTTCTAATGCTCTTCAGTCCCTTAATATTCTACATATAATTTTTAAACTTTTTATTATAAAAATTTCAAATGTATGAAAATGAACAGAAGAGTATGAGCTTTCACGTAGCTTTAGCCCAATTTAAATAACTGTCAACTCATAGTAAGTCAATCTCATTTCATCTATACCTCAACCCATTTTTCCCACTTCTCCAAGTTATTTTGAAGCAAATCCTAAATATATCTTTTTAAAAATAGTTCAGCAAGCTATATCCAATGTTAAGACCAGTTCCCCCTCCAAATTTTAATTATTCCTGGTTATTAATAGTCAAGAGTTGCTTAAAACTTCAAGATAGCTTCTGTAAATGTAAACGTGTTTACTTATAAATTCCTTTACAGTAATATTTAGTTACTTCATTCATTCATTTATTTATTTGTTCATTCATGATACATTAAAAACATGGGCTGGGCACGGTGGCTCATGCCTCTAATCCCAACACTTTGGGAGGCTGAGGTAGGCAGATTGCTTTGAGTTCAGGAGTTCGAGACCAGCCTATCCAACATGGCAAAACCCCGTCTCTACAAAAAACACAAAAATTAGCCAGGCGCAGTGGCGCACGCCTGTAGTCCCAGCTACTCAGGAGGCTGAGGCATGAGAAACACTTGAACCTGGGACCCAAGTTTGCAGTGAGCCAAGATCACGCCGCTGCACTCCAGCCTGAGCAACTGAGTGAGACTCTGTCTCAGGAAAAAAAAAAAAAAAAATGTTATTTTTAGCTATTACATTTTGGGGGGTGATTTTTTACTAAAAACAGAAACTAAGACAGAAATTAGTCTTTGGAAGTGGGGTGCTGCTGTAACAGAAGCCTAACACAGGTGATTTTTTTTTTTTTTTTTTTTTTTTTAGAGACAGTCTTGCTCTTTCGCCCAGAGCGGACTACAGTGGCGCTATCTCGGCTCACTGCAAGTTCCGCCTCCCAGGTTCATGCCATTCTCCTGCCTCAGCCTCCCGAGTAGCTGGGATTACAGGCGCCCGCCACCACGCCCGGCTAATTTTTTGTATTTTTAGTAGAGACGGGGTTTCACCGTGTTAGCCAAGATGATCTCGATCTCCTGACCTCATGATCCGCCTGCCTCGGCCTCCCAAAGTGCTGGGATTACAGGCGTGAGCCACCGCGCCCGGCCTAACACAGGTGATTTTGAGACTGAGCCATGGGGAAGGATAGAAGCATGGCAAGCCAGCATGGAAATTGTTATTAGAGGCCGCAAAGATGGTCATCTCTGTTTCAAGGTAGTGGAACAATTAGTGAAGCTGATGGCTACAGTAACGCGGAAGACAGAAAACTTGATCTGGCTAAAGGAGATTTCCAAGTTGAATGCCAAAGGGGCTAATTGGTTTATTTTAGCTGCCTATGATAAAATACGGGAAGGAGAGATGAACCAAAGGAAGAGCCATTCCATTTCCAAGGAGAATTTAGAGTTAATAGTTCTGGACTATGGATTGCTGGGACGGAAAATAAAACTCTCTCCCCAGGGGTTTTCAATCTAAGAAATGGTGTCAGGAACCTGCTGGCAAAATGTGACCTTAGTCTACAAGATTAAATTGAGGGCGTGGCTATAAGACCTGTTATAAGACCTCACAAAGCACAGAGTTCTTGCTCCAAGAGTTGTGTAGATGTGTGTGTGACTTGTCTAATGGAATACGCTATAATTTAATATATAGAAAACCCACTTCTTTAACGGAGTTACACAGACTAAAGGAACAAAGGCAACTCAAAATGAAGAGAGACCTCTGGATCCCCAACTTACCATGAGTGAGACGCCAGCTGAGGAATTACTCAGCTGCAAAAATGAACCATTTGTCATGAAAAAGGGAAACGGTCTCAGGATGGAGCCAACAGCCAAATAACAGTGAATTAAGTAACCATTTGCAGGGAGCAGAAACAGGCCTTCATCGAGAAACAGTCCTGCCTCTGGAGTCACGGGGACTGGCAACGTGTGCCTGGCTGGATTTCAGAATCGCTAAGGACCTGTGCCTGCCATGTGCCTTCAATCTCCTCCCCTTGGGAATGGGAGTATCTCTTACAGTTATCTCATCACTTTCACACTATGATATCTGGGGTTGGGGGAGGGCAGTGATGGTGGCAGATAACTTGAATTATTAGTGCACAAACTTCCAGATTGAGAAAAAGCTGCGCCCAAGCAGTCTAATTCACATCTAGACCTGAGACAGATAGTGAGATTCTGAACACTGAACTGCTTCCATACTGAATGAGAGATCTAACTGGGGCTTCTTGGGAGGATATGAATGCATTTCACATGTAGAAGAAATGCAAACAATCGATGGCCAAAGAATAAACCATGGTAGATTAAAGATGAGCATAAAATCTTTTCTATCCCCCTCATTGTGACATGAAATTGATTTCCTCTCCTCTTGAATCTGGGCTGGCTTTGTGACTCGTTTTGACAAACAGAATGCAGCAGAAGTGACACTGCAGATTCTGGGTCTAGGCCTTAAAAGACCAGGCAGCTTCCACGTTTGCCCTCTTGGAGACCCCAAGCCACCATGGAAACAGGTTCAGCTACCCAGATGCACATGCAGAGAGAAAGATGCCAAGCCCCAGATGTCCCAGGCATCACAGTGAGACACCAGACATATGTGTAAAACTATCTTGAAATCCCAGCTGCGGGCAGTGAACTGTCCTAAGTCCAGCAAACACAAATTGCAGAACTGTGGATAGATATGTGGTGGTTGTTTTCAATCACTAAGCTTTGGGATAGCTAGTTACAAAGCAATAGATAAATAAAACATAGATGCTATGATAGATGGAAATTACTGCAAATTCTGTTGAGTTCCACATATCAAAAGATAGAGGCTATCTCCCTTTCCCTTGAATTTGGGCTGGCCCCGTGGCTTAGCTTTGACTAATATCTTACTTCCCATGCTCTACAGGTTAGCTGGACAGTTCCTCTGCTGGGCTTGCTGGGCTCACTTCATTGGCTGCATTCAGCTGGGCTGGAAGATCCAAACAGCTTCAGTCACAGGGCTGGCAGTTGGCACCAGCTATCAGCTGTAGCATCTTGGTTCTCTCCCCCATGTTGTCTTGTCTTCAGTAGACTAGACCAGTTTCCTTACATAGTGACCTTAGGGCCCTTAAGCACCAGGAAGCTGAGTCTCTAGAACTTGTACATTGTCACTTCTACCACATTCTGTTGGTCAAAGCAAGTCAAATGGTCAACCCAGTTTCAAGAGATGGAGAACTAGTAGAAAACTGAGTAGTTTCTCTACCTGTTGGTGAGAAGAACTGCAAAATATGGTGGCCACGTTTTTCAATCTATCATCCATGGGCAAACTGTACCACAATAATTGTAGTTAATGCCAGACATTTTTTGCTTAAGAACTTAAGAGCTGAACAGAACAAAACTAGAATGATTGTCTGCATCAGGGGTCCCCGACTCCGGGGTTGTGGACCAGTACTAGTCAGTGGCCTGTTAGGGACCTGGCCACACTGCAGGAGGTGAACAGCGGGCAACCGAGCATTACCTGCGTGAGCTCTGCCTCCTGTGAGGATCAGCCGAGGCATCAGATTTCCACAGGAGCGTGAACCCTATTGTGAACTGCACCTGCGAGGGATCTAGGTTGCGCGCTCCTTATGAAAATCTAAGTAATGCCTGATGATCTGAGGAAGAACAGTTTTATCCCAAATCATTCACCACGACCACCCCTCCTCCAGCCTCCACCCCTCCCACCCCTTACCCCCATCCCTGTTCATGGAAAAATTGTCTTCCACAAAACTGGTCCCTGATGCCAAAAAGGTTGGGGATAGATGGTCTACATAATACATGACATTTAAAAATTCAGCTCATGACAGCACTATATCATCATTTTATTTCAGCCTGAATGTCAAAACTACCTTAATTTTTATTTTTCTTTTTTTAGGAAGCCAGTTTTAAAAAAATACCAATGCTAAAGCTAGGTCTCCAACTAACCAGGGTAGATACCATTGCTGGTAAGAACTGTTTTCCCCTGAAATCCTGTTAAACCTGGGAAATGGAGAGTAACGAGGAACTGGAATATGAAAGCTGCAAATGCATGAAGATCAGTCAGGTAAGACCCCTAGATTCCTGGGCAGGCCCCAAGGTACTGCCAATCCCGCTGTAAACACTGCTGTAAAAATGTACATTTTTTAGAATTAGACTTAACTTTTCTGGAATTAACCTTGAGTGATTAATAGCTCGAATTCTACTAAGAACCAGATATTGTAGAGAATCCTTTAGTTCATGAATTCCACAAATGCAAGTTTGCTGAACTAGAAGAGTCTGAGAATATCTACCTTTAGTCATGAGTCAGAAATAAGTGGTGATAGGCCAGGCGCAGTGGCTCGTACCTGTAATCCCAGCACTTTGGGAGGCTGAGGAGGGTGGATCACTTGAGGTCAGGAGTTTGAGATGAGCCTGACCAACATGGTGAAATCCTGTCTCTACTAAAACTACAAAATTAGCCATGTGTGGTGGTGCACACCTGTCATCCCAGCTACTTGGGAGGCTGAGGCAGGAGAATCACTTAAACCTGGGAGGCAGAGGTTGCAGTGAACTGAGATTGCGCCACTGCACTCCAGCCTGGGCAACAAGAAGGAACCTCTGTCTCAAAAAAAAAAAAAAAAAAAAAAAAAAGAAGGAAATCAGTAGTGACAAATCCATGTCTAAACTTGATATAAAAAGTAAACTTACCTATTTAAAGGTATCTTGTCATTGTGTTTATCACCTTTTATCATCTAGAGCTGCAGTCCCCAATCTTTTTGGCACTAGAGACTGGTTTTTTAGAAGATAATTTTTCCACCGTTTGCGGGCGGTGATGGAGTTTCAAAATGAAACTGTTCTACCTCAGATCATCAGTCATTAATGAGGTTCTCATAAGGAGCATGCAACCTAGATCCCTCACGTGTGCAGTTCACAATAGGGTTTGTGCTCCTATGGGAATCTAACGCTGCTGATCTGACAAGAGACAGAGCTCAGGTGGTAATGCTCAGTCGCAGCTCACCTCCTGCTGTGCCACCCCGTTCCTAACAGGCCATGAACCAGAAATGGTCCACGGCCCAGAGTTTGGGGACCCCTGATCTAGAGAAGTTTCTTGGACAAAGTTTTGTTTGTTTGTTTGTCTGTTTGTTTTAGAGAGGGGATCTCACTTTGTTACCCAGGCTGGAGCACAGTGGCTATTCACAGGCATGATGACTACACATTGCAGCCTTGAACTCCTGGGCTCAAGCGATCCTCCTACTTCAGTCTCTTGAGCAGCTGGGACTACAGGCAGGCACCACCACACCCAGCTTAGATAAAGTGTTTTAATCAAATATGCTGTAAGGAAGATTTATGTCAGCTTGAAAAGTAACATAGTTCCTTTTTCACAGTTTTATCAAAATAGATTAAGACTTGAACAATCTGTAGTATCAATGAGGTACTATTTTTAAAAAATTATTTGGTATTATTTCCAGTTTTATGTCATGATTGTGTCAGAGAAGGTAAAAGTTACATGCAGTTTTTCAGTTTTACCACTAGATGGAGAATGCATCTTCTAAGCAACTCAAAACAAATCTTAAGAGTCTCCACTTTGTCTGCCAGGCCCTGCCAGTGCTGAAATACCATATGTAGATGATACCTGAAGTGGCTTTATGGTCTATGAAGGATAAGACAAGAACTGAAGAATCTGTATTTTGAAGCAGAATATAAATGTCAAAATACAAACAAAATGTTCTATGGAAATTTAAAGAATAACTCCAAAAAGTTAGCAGAGTTTTTGGATACGGTGTATTTGAGTTTTGAAGTTAAAGTGATGTTTCAACAGGCTGAAGTACACACACAGGCAGAGAAGCACGACAGTGCAGCTTTCTCGGCAGATATAAGATCTGAGATGTAGTACGGGGCTATATTGCTTTAAATAAATGAACCAGACTCCTCCACATTCCCTCCCTCAGGCAGTTGGAACGCCCTGCTGCCACAGTCATAGGCCTTCTACCTATTGGAAGGAGCAGAATGGGAAGTTGTTGAAGTCAGGGATTTTTTGAGTATGTTTTTGAATCTCTAGCATTGTGCTAGATACATGTAGCTTGGGAGCCAAGAGAAATGGGAAGTTACTGGAATACTTTTCTGGATAAAAAACTTGGCCTACCATATTTAGCTTTCAGGTCCTCCTTTAATGGTGGGCTAAATTTTTTTCTGATTATAAAAGGTATACATGTTATTGTTATTTTTGGCTATTTTTACAAATTTGGCCCACCATGAAAAGAGGATATAGATTTCATACTAATGAGAATCTTCCAAAAACTATGCCATATTATGAAGGTAAGTCTAAAACATCAGTCTGCAAGTTTTATAATGTTAAGGCAGCCTTATTTGAGCATATCATGTATACTGCTGCAATGTAAAATGTTAAATTAGGATAGAGATTGCAAACTGGCGACTTGGGGTCCTATGCAGCTCAAGACAGATTTTGTTAAATTTGCACAATGCTTTAAAAAATTTTTAGTTAATTGATATTACTTTACAAGTCATGAGATTTTCACATACAGTCCAGATTTCTGGCTTCTCTTTAAAAATTCAAAAATTACATCATAATGGGTCCCCATTCTCAGATGCTAGAATCACCTGACACTGGGTGGAGAATCTCCCTATGAGATCACACACATCCTCTCTGGATTTCACAGTCCCTCTGCTCCCTTTGTAACACATAGGACCTACCTTCACCATGTACATTACCTGTCTGGCCTAACAGACAATTGATTTGTGTGACCTCTGTGTGGACTCATTTGGATCTTCGAACTTCAGTATATTTGTTGAACCAGCCATTACCAGTCATCACACACTGATATTCTAAAACTCTTTACTGAATCCACATTTTGTTTAGTATGTAAAATCTGGTTTGTTACAACGGAACATGCACACCATTACTTCATTAACCTGAGTTCTCCAAAAAGTTAGCAGAAGATTTTTGGATGCTATTGAATGGGATATAATCTGCTAAAAGTAGGAGGTAAGAGACATAGTGTAGGATCAAAGAAAGATCACATGAGTACAGGAACATCTGAGAACTCTGCCCTGTGAGCATATAGAGTGTATATTCTGGGCAGCAAAAATGTCTATTCAAGTAACAATACAGTGCTGTGGATGCTTTGGTGGTGAAATTGTTGGAAATATATTAATATGCTTTTTTATTTTTGTACTTCTTTGGTCATGACTTTTCCCCTAATTTAGCATCCCTTGTCTTAAGAAGAGTTAGGATTTTTATAGCAGGAATACAAAAGGTCACTGTTGAAGTCCTGAAGCCCATTTCAGAAGCAAGAGTATTGGTGGCCCTGCACAGTGGCTCATGCCTGTAATCCGAGCACTTTGGGAGGCCGAGGCAGGTGGATCACCTGAGGTCAGGAGTTCAAGACCAGCCTGGCCAACACGGCGAATCCCGTCTCTGCTAAACATACAAAAATTAGCCAGGCATGGTGGTGTGCACCTGTAGTCCCAGCTACCCGGGCTGAGGCCAGAGAATCGCATGGACCCAGGAGGCAGAGGTTGCAATGAGCCGAGATCGCGACATTGCACTCCAGCCTGGGTGACAGAGTGAGACTCCATCTCAAAAAAAAAAAAAAAAAAAAAAGCAGCAAGAGTCTTGGAAGCTAGATACATCAGTCAGAGTCTAACCAGGAAAATAGAAACCACTCTAAGAACTTAGAGAAAAATTACATAGGTAACTGGATAAAAAGGAAATGGAGGAGGTGAGAAACCAAAGAGTGGATGGCAAAGTCACCCAGAGATTAACAGCACCACCAAGCCTGGAGAGACAAGGGAGCAGATGGTGTAACTACAAGGAAGCTGCATCCACAGGGTCAGTTCCTGCAGCGTTATCACTGAGGTAGAGGGAAATACCCAGCCTTCTCCTTTGCCGCCCCCTTCTTTATCTCCTGCTAGCATCTCCCAGTGGCCATCCCAGCCAGAGCCAGTTGCCATGGGGTTTGCAAGCATCACGGTCCCCAGACAAGAATGCTGGGCAGGGACAGGGTAGGGATGGACTGGAGAACAGGCTGACAACCTGCACACCGATGACAAAGACCAGCCATCTGAGATGGAACAGGGTTTTGTTCTGTTTTTCACTTACAAAACATTGCTTTAAATATCTAGATCCAAAGCACAGAGGGCTAAGTTAAGAACTTTTAATGTAAACCATAGAGTAGAGAACATGAGGTCATGGCCACTTCCTGCCACAGAAAAAAAGGCAATAAAAACCCTTTCTGGTTTGGAGAGAGTGTGAGGAGGACGGGGTTCTCCAACTCTGTGAATGGGGCTGGGTTGGGAGGGAGAATCTGACTTTGGCTATTCCTCCAGAGGTTAGGGTTGGGGATGGTTCTGGGGGGTGATGCACCATTTCCATCTGGAAATTTTGAAGGACATTGCCTTAAACAATGCCCCACACTGACATGGGAACGAAGTAGAGCAGCACTCTAGGAGAGTGGTTTTCCCTGGGGATTCTGGTGTTGTGTGTATCCTGGGTGAGCTCCAGAGGCCACATGCCTCTGTGCAGGAGGCACAGCCTCTGAGAGGGCCACAGCCCCGAGGACTGGATTCCAGTTAAGGAGGGGAGACACCTTGAGCAGGAGTTCAGCACAAGCACCACAGGCCTCTACAGCACAGGCTGGCAGGAGCAGTAGCCAGCGGTGCACACAGGAGAGACAGACACCTTAGCTGAAGCCAGCAAGGAGTGGGGGTCACAGGGGCTCAGGCCCTCCTCTCCACAGTGCAGTGCTGGATACATGCCACCTGCCACCTGCACTCACAGCATACCTCTGGGGCAAAGGGAGAAGGAGATTTTTTAAAGCCTAAGCATCGAGTTGGACTTTGAATTAATTAAATGTGAATTCTGAATTGGTTATTTTTCCAAAAGAAATGAGGTTTTAAACTGGATGTTTTTTATCTTCATGGGGCAGAATGAAATGTTTATACCATTTGTAGAAATTAGGGGCTATTTTTACCGACAAACTTACATTTCTTTGCATCTGACTTCAAACCCATTGCATGCGCAGGGTTTCGGGCAAGTATGCCTGCTCTGAGTTTAAACACAGACCACACACACACACACGCACGCACACAGAGATCACTCACACACACACACACATGCACGCACACATAGTTTTTCAGCCTTCAATTGCCTTCTTTGTTACAGGCTGAATCAGCCTTTCCCTGAAGCAAAGAATGCCATTCTTTTTTTTTTTTTTTTTTTTTTGAGAGTGAGTCTTGAGTCTTGTCTGTCGCTAGGCTGGAGTGCAGTAGTGCAATCTCGGCTCACTGCAACCTCCACCTCCCGGGTTCAAGCGATTCTCCTGCCTCAGTCTCCTGAGTAGCTGAGACTACAGGCGCATGCCACCACGCCCAGCTAATTTTTGTATTTTTAGTAGAGATGGGGTTTTCACCATGTTGGCCAGGATGGCCTTGATCTCTTGAACTCACGATCCACCAGCCTCAGCCTCCCAAAGTGCTGGGATTATAGGCGTGAGCCACTGCACCCAGCCGAAGAATGCCATTCTAATGGGTGAACAATCATTGGGCAACAAATATCATTTTGGGAAAGAAAACTTGATAACTTGGTTTAAACTTTCCAAGTTATCCAAAATTCCAAATTCATTTATTTTCCTTTATGGGGACCTGTGATCCCCACAAAGATGTTTATTCTGATCTAGATGTCCCCACCTCCAAGAAGGCCTCCACGTAGAATATATCTCTCTGCAATCCCTTTAGGGTTACCTATGGGGCCTTGGCCTTCAGTAAAATTCTCACATCCCTTCATGGGTGGCTTTCCTTCATTTTCCTGCTGACCCTACCCTCAGGAAGCTTCAGTTGTGATGCAGACAGAGCCTCCCTTGATGGGGGATGAGCTCAAGGCATGCATTAGGTAAGGCCCTCAGGCAGAGTTGTGCAGGAAGAGTGCATCTTACAGCCCTGGGGGCATCATTTTCATCCTAGCCTGTGTGTGCATCGCTCCCTCACAGGGTTGTACATGGTGTGCAGTGTGCGTGGTGGCCCTTGATTTACATCAACAGGGGTAAGCAGCTATCTTTAAGAGCAACAGAAAGTGTAGGCTGATTCCTAAACTGAAATCTCCTCTCCTCTCTGCTAGACACAGAACCCTCCTTGGCTGGCTATGGGCACATTCTGCGCTGAGGCCCTCTCAGGCTGGTGTGGTCCTCCCCTCGTTTCCTCTCTGCCCATATCTCCCAAGTCAGCTTCAGCTGCTGCATCACTAACAACGTGTTCTCTTTCAAGCCTAGCTATAAAATCTTGTCTTTCTCCAAAACCCAGTGTTTCCAAATGTCCCTTAAGCCTCCACACTTACGGCCTGAGTTACTTTATGACTTTGCTTGATGCTTTGTGTCTGTATCTCTCTCAAAAGTGGTTTAGTTCTTTGAACTATTCAGGGTCCAAGAACGAAGGCTTCAATATAGCATTCCACATTCCTTTATTTCTTCTTCCACCAGCTATTCTTCATCTGCCTCCAGGTAGCACAACGGGTCTGTGCACCCTGTTTTTTCTCCCAACTCGAGGCTGACTCAGAAACTCATAGGTCTCTTTCAGGTTATGGAAGACCAGTGGGGCACCAACTCAAGCTCTCTTCATCTACCAAATATATTATGGCACCACTTCTACTCTATTGAGGCTACCCATCATGGCATGGGACACTGTGCACGGGGTTCCCTCCTACAGTTCAGCATGGAAAGTGGGGTATAGACTCCTTCTGCTCTGATGACTGAACCAAGCTCCATCAACCTGTTCCCCTACGAGGGGTTTGACTACAGGAGCCTGGGACCAGGCTGCACATTAGCTCTTGCTCTCCTCTTACTCTTTCTCTGATTCCTCTCTCCCAGCTAGGTAAAAGTTTCTTTGGTTTTCCTGCCTGGGAGGAAGATGGGGGAACTGCCCATGAGTCATAGTCTGTATTGTTCCCTTCTCTATGGTTACCTTTTATAAAGCTAAACTCTGATCCTCTGATTTGGTTTAAACTTTGGAACCAAGCCCTCTTTGAATTAAAAACTAAATCATTTCTCTCTCAAAGGCTTGGCTCAAACAAATACAAAATGCTATGATTTCAGACTCTTTGCCAGGTGTGAATTTAAAAATCCATTCAACCCTGCTGTGGTTTGAATGTCCCCTCTAAAACTCGTGTGTAAACTTAACTGTCATTGTGACAATATTAAGAGGTAGAAGCTTAAAGAGGTGATTAGGCCACAAGGGTTCTGCCCTCGTGAATGGATTAATGCCATTATCTTGAGAATGGGTTAGTTATCCCAGGAGAGGGTTCCTGATAAAAGGATAAATTTGGCCTGATTTGCTCTCTGTCTTGTGCCCCCTCTTACCATGTGATGACTTCCGTCATGCAATGACATGGCAAAAAGGCCCTACCAGATGCAGCCCATTGATCTTGAACTTCCTGCCTCTAGAATCATTAGCAAAATGCAACTACACTTATTTTATCGTGCTTCACTTTATTGCACTTCACAGACATTGCATTTTTTTTTTTTACAAATTGAAGGTTTGTGGCAACCCAACATTGAGCGAGTCTGTCAGCTCCATTTTTCCAACAGCACATGCTCATTTTAGGTCTCCATGTCACATTTTGCTAATTTTTGCAATATTTCAAACTTTCTCATTACTATTACATTTGTAACGGTGATCTGTGATCGGCGTTCTGACTGTACCACTGACTGGTCATTTCCCCATCTCTCAGTCTTTCATTCGGCCTCCCTATTCCCTGAAACACAATATTGAAATTGGACCAATTAACAACACTACAATAGCCTCTACATGTTCAAATGAAAGGAAGAGTGGCATGTCTCTCACTTTAAATCAAAAGCTAGAAATGATTAAGCTTACTGAGAAACGCATGTCCAAGGCTAAAATAGGTCAAAAGCTAAGCCTCTTGTACCAAATAAGTAGTCAAGTTGTGAATGCAAAGGAAAAGTTCTTGAAGGAAACTGAAAATGCTACTCCAGTGGAGAAATGAATAAGAAAGTGAAACAGAAATTATTGCTGATAGGGAGAAAGTTTGAGTGGTCTGGAAAGAACATCAAACCAGCCACACCATTCTCTTAAGCCATAGCCTAATCCAGAGCAACACCCTAACTCTCTTCAATTCTACGAAGTCTCAGAGCAGTGAGGCAGCTGTAGAAGAAAAGTTTAAGCCAGCAGAGGTTGGTTCATGAGATTTAAGTAAAGAAGCCATCTCCATAGCATAAAAGTGCAAGGTGAAGTGGCAGGTGCTGATGTAGAAGCTGCAGCAAATTATCCTGAAGATCTAGCTAAGATCACTGATGAAAGTAGCCACACTAGACCACAGATTTTCAATGTATACAAAACAGCCTTCTCTTAGAAGAAGCTGCCATTTGGACTTTCATAGCTAGAGAGGAGAAGTCAATGCCTGGCTTCAAAACTTCAAAGGACAGGGTGACCCTCTTGCTAGGGGCTAATGCAGTTGTTGACTTTTTAAGTTGAAGCCCATGCTCATTTACCATTCTGAAAACCCTAGAGCCCTTAAGAATTATGCAAAATCTACTCTGCCTGCGCTCTATAAATAAAACAACAAAGCCTGGATGCCAGCATATCTGTTTACAGCATAGTTTACTGAATATTTTAAGCCCACTGTTGTGATCTACTACTCAGAAAAAAAAAAAAGATTATATTCAAAATATTACTACTCACTGACAATGTACCTGCTCGTCCAAGAGGTCTGATAGAGACACACAAGGAGATTCACGTTGTTTTCATGCCTGCTGAGACAAGATCCATCCTGCAGCCCACGGATTAAGGAGTAATTTCAACTTTCAAGCCTTATTATTTAAGAAATACACTTCACAAGGCTATAGCTGCCATAGACAGTGATTCCTCTGATGGATCTGGGAAATGTATGTAAATTGAAAACCTCCTGAGAAAGAGTTGCCATTCTAGATGCCATTAAGAACATTTGGGATTCGTAGAGAGGACATTAAAATTTCAACAGTAACGAGAGTTTGGAGGAAGTGGATCTCAACCATCATGGATGACTTTGAGAGGTTCAAGTCTTCAGTAAAGAAAATAATTGCAGATGTGCTAGAAACACCAAGAGAACTACAATTAGAAGTGGAGCCTGAAGATGTAACTTAATTATTCCAATTACATAATAAAACTTGAACAGATGAATTGCTTCTTATAGAGGGACAAAAAAAGTGGTTTCTTGAGATGAGAGCTACTCCTGGTGAAGATGCTATGAACATTGCTGAATTGACAACAAAGTATTTAGATTATTCCATAAACTTAGTTGATAAAGCAGGGCAGGATTTGAGAGGATTGACTCCAATTTTGAAAAATGTTCTACTGAGGGGAAAATGCTTTCAAACCACATCACATGCTACAGAGAAATATTTCATAAAAAGAGTCAATTGATGTGGTAAAGTTCACCGTTGTCTTATTTTAAGAAATTGCTCAGACACCCCATCCTTCAGTAACCATGACCCATCAGCAGCCGTCAACATCAAGGCAAGACCCTCTACCAACAAAAAGATTACAACTTGTTGAAGGTTCAGATGATCATCAGCATTTTTTAGCAATATTTTAAAATTAAGGTAAGTACTTTTTTAGGACAAAATGCTATTGCATATTTAATAGAATATAGTAGAGTGTAAACATAACTGTTACATCCACTAGGGAATCAAAAAATACGTGTGACTCACTTTATTGTGATAGTCACTTTATTGTAGCAGTCTGAATATACATAAATATCTGGATATTCCAGATACCTGGAATATCTTCAAGGTCATGTCTGTAAATTTATGTTTATTATAAGCTACTCAGTTTGTGGTTTTCTATTATAGCAGTAGAAAATGGACTAAAACAAGCCTTTCCATTAAAGTATTTCTTTGTAGACAGTGTCTGCCCTCAATAGCGAATGCCATTATCCAATACATAAACAACTAGAGTATAATTTTAAGAGATAAAAAATGTAAGGTCAAAATCTCCAAATACTATCCCAGAACACTTTCAGAGACAAGCTGACACATTGTTTTGCTTTGAAATTATTGCTGATGATACAGTTTTGTTTTTACCTGTTATATTTCTTCAGGAATACTGTCATGACTTTCAACGTATTTGATGAACCACTTCCCTACTGTTAGTTCTTACAGAGCCAATGTGGAAAGATGGATGTTAGACAAAGTCATGGTTTTGAGGCTTCATCACAATTTCTAGACTTGGAGATTTCCTCATGGCATTTAGTTATTTCTTCTGGTTTAAGATCACTTATAGTCTGGATCTCATTAAAGAGAACCCCTCCTTGAACTGGGAGATCACCTTTATAGGGAAAGACAAGAATGTATTAGTCATTGAACTAAAACTTGTTTTGGTAAATTTATGAGGAAGTGGAATACATTAAGACTTTCTTTGCTTAGCAGCTTGTTTCTTCAGATCTCCACTTTGGTCATAATATTTAGTCACTTCTTGAGAAGAAGACTCTAGAGAGAACTCCATGTTTCCTCAGAGGAGTCTTTAAATAATCCATATTACTCTTCCACTGAATAATCAAATAATTAAGCCTGACCTATATCTCCTGACCAGACAGATTTTCTCTATTTAATATCTGTAACTGGTCTTGATTTCTGCCAGGGGCATTAACTAATATTGATGAAGAGATAACGTGTTTTAAAAATAGGTTTAAAGAGTCTTTTCACCGTGCATAATTAATGAGGAAGTTATTTTTTGTTTGTAGGGTTTTCCACAGTTTATCTCCTCAGAGTACATCTCAACAACATTCTTAAATAACAAAGCACTTGCTTTTCAATTTCTAGAAAGGTAATAGTCATTTACTGCAAAGGTATCCCAGCTCATATACAGAGAGTGATGCGTCTACTGAAAGACAGCCTTCCCACTTCCCTTCTGGGGTTCTAATGTCTTCCTGGAATTTCCTCCCTGGAAATCTCTTTGTTTTCCCTTAAAGAGTTAACTGCTGTATGGGAAGCATCCTGAAAGAGACAATATGGTTCCTTTTGGAAGGGAACAGAGTTATTTATGACATGTTTAAAGTAAGCAACCTCTAAATTATTAATTGAAAAGTCAATAATCTAACATACTACTATCACATCACTTTCAAAGTAATAACTAGTCTATAATGTTTTAAAAACTCATCTAACCATCAAAAGTATGTAATAAAACACAGTATTCCTCTGCTTTCTTCATCTTCTTGTTCTGCTCCTTAGAGGTAACTATTTTCAATTTTGTAATGTTCTAGCATTTACCTTCATATTTCTAAATAAGCAAATTTGCTATTTATTCATCAATTTTAGAAATTATCCAAGTTATCTATTATTATGGTAGAGGAGGAGTTACACTTCCTCAGCTTCCCCTATTCCATCCTTGCAATGTAGTTTTTTCATAAATTTTGGTAAATTCATTTTCAGTGTTTTTCATTGCTATGACTGTATATATATTTACATCTAAATCAAGAAATGTGAATGAACAGCACACTCCAGGGAAATCAGGTGGCCAGCTGGCTTTTTCTTCATGTAGCCCCAAACGTCAATGTGTTACTGGTGGAGGGTGTCCAGGTTCTTGGCATCTTCAACAAAGAATTGGACACAATGCACAAACAAAGCAAGGAAAGGATGAAGCAACAAAAGCAGAGATTTACTGAAAACGAAAGTGCACCCCACAGAGATGGAGCATCCCAAGCACAGAAGCTGAAGAGCCTCGTTACATAATTTTCTGGGGTTTAAATATTCTCTAGAGGTTTTCCATTGGCCACTTGGTGTATACCTCATGCAAATGAAGTAGTGGCCCACATCAGTCTGATTCGTTGCAGAAAGCCATCAAAGGCTGAAGTGAAGTTAAACGGTTACACTCTATGCAAACATCTGATTGGTTGTGGAAAGCAACCAATCACAGGCTAAAGTGAAGTTACAAAGTTATACTTCTATGCAAATGAAGACTTGGCTGGCAATCAGTCTGATTGTGGAAAGCAACCAATCAGAAGTATTTTCAATTTTCCATCTGCCATGCAGGAAAGAGGGGGTGGTTTGCAAAAGGAGTAGCTTCTGGTCTTTTTGTTACTTAGATGTGGAAAGTCGGGGTTTTCCTTTTGATTTAGTTCTAGGAAGTCAGTGGGAATTGGCCTTAGGTTCCCTGCCTCCAGACCCTATTCTCCTGCCTCAAATGTCTCTAGAGAGACACTATATTTTTTCTGAGGTTGTTCATCTCTCCACATCCTGCTTGTGGTTGTATGATTGGTTATTGTTATTCTGAAATTCAGTAGGGGAACTTGAAACAGGCTTTACCATTTCAAATGCAGATCACTGACTTTGTTTCAAATGGATCATCTCATCTTCACTCTTCTCTAATCCTAGTCCAGTTTCAAAGTATCTCCTCCACTACTAGTATTGGGAAGAGGTGGGACCTGACTACTTGTAGTGTGGACGGTAACCTGGGAATCTAACTGTTGCATATACAGGCTTTCAAAGAGTCCCCCGACTTTGCTTTTTACACACTGTTGCACCAAACCTTTATAGACTCCAATGGGGATGACACCCAGGTTCAAGAGGCCAAGGAAGAGACCCAGAGCCAGCAAACAAGACATGGGGCTGTACTGGGGGCTAAACACAGGGGAGAGCCCAGTGGTGGGGAGGACAGGAGAACCCCACCACCCAGGGGCAGTAGGCTGAGCAGAAGAATCACGACCACTTGCAAAAAGCATGCAGTTTTTTCAGCATTTTCACTTAGCCCCTGCCCCCTAATAAGCTCCACCTGGAAACTTGCATTTAACCCAAAACAAATAGCCTCAATCCTCTGTACAGCCCACATTCCACAGGACAGGATGGGGCCTAGATGTTCCTTATAGATAAGGAATGAATCTCTGCGTTGTCCACTCCCAGATTCCTTAGCTTGGAACTCTGAACGGCATTCAGGTGCACCTGCCATACAGGGTCGTTCTCAGGGTATGCATAAATTATTGCTATCAGGTGCATTTAATACACATACACACAAACACAGAGACACACACACACACACATTCACACACACAACCCTACCTTCTGAGATACTTGGCACTTCCAATTCATGAGCATTTTCAGGATTCTGCAATCAGCTAATTCCTATTAGTATCCTCATTTATGGGTACTCTTAAATTGTTAAGTCTACTGATTACATTTAAAATGTACTGGGTAGAGGGAGAGGTGGGAGAAATAGGAATTTATCTTCAAATAAGCAATAAAGCATCAATTGCGTTGGGTTCATTGCTTATCTGTGATTATAAATAGGCTTTTAATTTGTCTATAGAGTTCCGTCTATCCTCCATGAGCTTGGCATGACAAGTCTGGTTTTGTTTTGTTTTGTTTACCTTAACAGATAAGAAAGGAATCTTGAAGCAGCACTTGCCTTGTGTCAGGGGATTTAACAGGACAGGTCTGGGCCCCTGAACTACAGGTGACATTAAAGAACCATGACTTTAATCTTTAAAATATTCTACAATTGCAGGAACATGTGAGAGCAAGAGTTGAACTCTGTGTCTCAAAAGTAACAAAAGGTCTCACATTTCATCCCTGGCTAGAAGGGGTTAGAAGTTCCTGTTCTGGGCACCTTGCATCCAGGCAGTAAGTTTGAGCAATCAATCTGTACTGGATCTGTGTTTCTTCCCTTCATGGTGTGATTGGGATTGGTGTAGCTGTCAGGTGGAACTGTTACACCAAAATGTCCGGGGCTTAATGGAATCCATCATTAATATGGTCTCTAAGATTTTTACATATTTATAGTTTTCTCCATTCCTATATGATGACAGAATGTGAAGGATGTATTCACTTTTTGTGTGACAGCTAAAGATAATTATCAAGCTAATATATTCCTTGCCTGTTTCTTTTTTTTCTTTAAAGAAAGGGTCTCGATCTGCTGCCCAGGATGGAGTACAGTTGTACAATCATAGCTCACTGCAGCCTCAAACTCCTGGGCTCAGGAGATCCTGCCACCTTAGCCTCTCAAGTAGCTGGGACTATAGGCATACATCACCACATCCAGCTAATTTCTTTTTATTTTTTGTAGAGATGGCGGTCTTGCTATGTTGTTGCCTAAGCTGGTCTTGAACTGCTGGCCTCAAGCAATCCTTCTACCTTGGTCTATTGATATAAATATTGGTATTATATCCAGAACAAAATCATGGGGTATAAAAATGATTAAGACAGACCAGGTGCGGTGGCTCACACCTGTAATCCCAGCACTTTGGGAGGCCGAGGCGGGCAGATCACGAGGTCAGGAGATCGAGACCATCCTGGCTAACATGGTGAAACCCCGTCTCTACTAAAAATACAAAAAAAAAATTAGCCGGGCGAGGTGGCGGGCGCCTGTAGTCCCAGCTACTTGGGAGGCTGAGGCAGGAGAATGGCGTGAACCCAGGAGGCGGAGCTTGCAGTGAGCCGAGATCTCACCACTGCAGTCCGGCCTGGGTGAAAGAGCGAGACTCCGTCTCAAAAAAAAAAAAAAAAAAAAGATTAAGACTTGATCATTTGCTATTATCTGAAAACAATCTTAACACACTAAATAATAAATAACTTTATCCCACTCCTTCAATCCTAAAAACCAGGGGTAGGGGAATCTTAAGTGGTGACCCTTTTCTGGTAAAACACTAAAAACTATCTTAAAATACTAAGAAAAATCTGAAACAATAGTAGAAAAATAAAAAATTCTACATATAATTTAAAGTTCTGATATGGAGGTGAAAACTGGATGACAGAGCCACTGGCCACACTGAGGTGGCAGCATCTTCAGTCACAGCTCACGGCAGTCATGGGCTTTCAATGAGTGGGACTCCCCGGAAAACTTACACACAATCTGATCACTAAAAGCAAAGATCCTCAGGTATACATGTCAAAGAGAAGAGCCTTACATTTTCTCTTGTGTGACCTAAAGAAATGACATGGCATTTTTGCATCTCAGTTGCCTTATCTGAAAAAATGGGATGCCTGCCTCCTAGGACTGTTGTGACAATTAAGAGTAAAACTCTTAGATGAGTGCATGGCACAGTGTAACTGTTACCAATTAATATTATTACCTCCCACCTAAGGAAAGAAGGAACTAGACAAATGGGGAAAAAAAGGTGGGGGTGGTTAGAATTAGCTAAAGGTGATGCCCTAATCAAACAGCCCAGGGTCTCTCCCTCTGGTCCTAAATTGTATTTCAATTCAGGAAATTCCAGGATTGCATCGGCCGAATGAGGTAACTGGCTTGTCGTCCGAACACTTTGCCAGCACGTGATGCTATTACGTGAGCCCGCTGCTCCAACATGAGTCACACATGTGAGCTGCAGCCACTTCTGCAGATGGAATAAGGTGTGTCATCAAGGTACAAGAACTGTGCTTTCTCCTTTTTTTCTCACCTTGAACCTGAAAATCAGGTGGGGTTAATTTCCTAAGTGTTTGCTCTACAGTTAACTCCAAATTATCCGTGCTAGTGGAGGGAAAGAAAGACACAGATGGACATGAACAATGACTGCTTCAAAAATGCCTTATAACTTGTGACTTTTGTAGTTAGAATTCCATATTGAGAATTGGTACCTAAATGTTCTGGAAACAAAACTTGAAGCAAACTAAGCCTTGCTGGCCAGGCACGGTGACTCATGCCTGTAATCCCAGCATTTTGGGATGATGAGGCAGGTGGATGGCCTGAGCCCAGGAGTTCGAGACCATATTGGGCAACATGGTGAAACCCCATCTCTACAAAAGAGATTTTTTAAAAAATTAGCTAGGCATGGTGGCACACGCCTGTGGTCCCGGCTATTCAGGAGGCTGAGGTGGGAGGATCACTTGAGCTTGAGAGGTCAGGACTGCAGTGAGCCATGATAGTGCCACTGCACTCCAACCTGGCCAACAGACCGAGACTGTCTCAAAAAAAAATTAAATTAAAAAAAATTTAAAATTAAAGTAAGTCTTGCTAGAAGACTGACCCCAGACAAACCAGAAAATTCATCCCAGACTTCATTCCATATCCTAGTACAAAACCATGCTGCTATTCTCTTCTGAGGCAGGAGGAGCCATAGCATCTGACGGGGGACATTATCACCCTAACTTGCATGGTTGCGTTCTCATGCACTTCATGGGGAGAAGGAAGATAGTTACTCACTCCTGACAGCTGAATATAATTGTGACTAGAGCCTCAATCTCTTTATCATTCTGAAGGTGGTATGCAATGGAAAGAAATAACAAAGAAAATGATGATATCACCTGAGAGTTTAAGTTATTTTTTAAAATTCATGAATAGTATAGTTTATGCAATATGTAGAAATCAGCTCTTCAGTAGACTGACCCTGGGAAAACTGGTTGGAGTTTTTTTGTTTTGTTTTGTTTTGTTTACAAGGGTAGAGACAGCAAGGAAGGAAGGGAGAGAGAAATATCAGACTTATAAGCAATGATACACACACACACACACACACACACACACACACACACACACACACCAGTTTTATTGAGTTGTAATTACTTTTTGAGACAGGGCTGGAGTGCAGCGGCATGATTACAGCTCACTGTAGCCTTGAACTCCTGTTCTTAAGCAATCCTCCTGCCTCAGCCTGCAAAGTGCTGGAATTACAGGCATGAGCCACCATGCCTGGAGAGCTGTAACATTTTTTAGTGAACTCTACTATGTGGTAAAACTCTAAATCATGATTTTCAGTAAAGCCCCCTGAAGCCGGTTCAGTAAATCCCACAAGCCGGTTCACCTACGAGATACTTTCTACAAAGTTTAACTCTTCAAGTATGCACACACTTTTTTAATGTATGAATTTAGAAATGATTGCCTAAACATTTTGTTTCTAAAATAAAGATGATACATGCTTTATGAATGCATATATTCCATTTCATTATTTCTTTCTGCAGAACATAAATTCATGGTGAAGGGAACCATAATGAATTATTTAGCCAAGCCAGTATTTTTGACTTGAGCTAAGATGACTGATATGGTTTGGCTCTATGTCCCCACCAAAACCTCATGATGAATTGTAATCCCCAGTGTTGGGGGAAGGTGGGAGGTGACTGGATCATGGAGGTGGATTTCCCTCTTACTGTTCTTATGACAGTCAGTGAGTTCTCACGAGATCTGGATGTTTAAAAGCATGTAGCACTTCCACCTTACCACTTTCTCTCTCTGCTCCACCATGTGAAGATGTGCCTGCTTCCACCATGACTGTAAGTCTCCTGAGGGCTCCCTAGCCATGCTTCCTGTATAGCCTGTGGAATGGTGAGTCAAGTCACTCTCTTTTCTTCATAAATTACCCAGTCTCAGGTAGTTCTTTTTAGCAGTGTGAGAACAAACTAACACAATGACCATATTGTCTCTAAGTACACATTTTGCTGTTGTCAGCCACAGAAATAAAACCAGATTTAGGATGGAAGTCCCTATCGGCACTCAGAAGCCATCTGAAGGCCAGTTTTCATTTTTTCTCTGCATTTTCAGCCTGTACTGCCTTTTCATTTTTTCAAAAAAGAGAAATAGATGATAATAGTTGAAAACACACTGCAAATATGTAATTCACACTTCAGAAGTAACTGTGTGTAAACTTTTATATTTTAATGCACATGTATAATTTGTTAATAAATGTAATCTCATAAAATAAAAACTTCAGGCAAATTAAATTTAAAGGAGTTTGAGCAATAAATGATTCATGAATCAGGCAGCCCCCAGAATCACAGCAGATTCATAGTTTCCAGTACAGCCACGTGGTGGAAGATTTACAGATAAAAACACAGGATGTGATGTACAGAAATTGGAAGTGAGGTACAGAAACAGCTGGATTGGTTACAGCTCGACATTTGCCTTACGTGAACACAGTTTGAACACTCAGCAGTGTATGAGTGGGTGAAGTACGGCTGTTGGGATTGGCCAAGACTCAGCTCTTGTTAGAGGCACATACTCCTAAGTTAGGTTTTCCATCTTGTCTACCTATTAAGTTAGATTACAGTTTGTCCACAAGGACTCAAATATAGAAGTACAGAGTCCTTCTCAGGCCATTTTTAGTTCAATTTAACAAATCATAATCAACAAATTAAGTAACCTAATTTTTTCACTTGCAGTGTATCATGAGCAACTTTCTTGTTAGAGTTGATAGAAACATCTCAAATGTTAAGGGTTCAGTGGTTCTCAAACTTGACTGCACATTAGAATTACCTGGGGCACTTTAAAACAATGCAAATACTGGGCCTCACTCTCAAACATATAATCAGAACCTCTGAGCGTAGATCTTGGAATTATGAGTTTTTTAAGTGCTTCTGGAGATTCACAAGTGCAGTCAGGGTTGAGAATCACTTATCAATCTCATTAATTTTTAACCTACGTAGTATTATGCATATACCATATTAACCCTCTCCTACTGATGGACACTTAGGTGGTTTTGAATTTTTCTACTACATTCAGTGCTGCAATTAACATTATTTTATATACATCTTTGCTTATTTGGCCTTAGGATAAGTTCCCAAATGTGGAATATGCATATTTAAAATATTAATACATGTTACCAGATTCTTTTCCAGAATGATATATTCCGAAGTACAGCCAACCAACTTTCCTACCCAGGGAATTGATATTTTTCATTTTTGTCAGTTTGGTGGGTTGAAAACAATCCTCCTTCATTTGAATTTCTTTGCTTATTAGTGAGGTTGAGAAACTTATGAACCATTATTCTGTCTCCTAAATTAACTCTAAATAGAGTCCAGTACAGACTAAAGTGAGAGTTCTAACTGGATTATTTATTTAGCAGGTAGAAGTTGGGGAGAACAGTAGCTCCAAAGAATCATGAAATTATAGTGTTGAAAGAAAACTTAGAGATATATAGTTTAATTCTGAATAATGCTGTGACTTATCTTCCCATCCAAGGGTGAATGTTACTAACACTAGAAAATTCAGATGAAACAATAGTGAGGTGAGGAAAAGATATGGCAAAGGGGGACAAAACCTAAACTGGGTAGGAAAGAAGATGACAGCAAAGGAGAGGCTGGTGCACAGAGAATAGAGAGAAAAGGTGAGTACTATCCTGTGGGTGACTACTGGGTAGATCCTGCCAAGAAAGCAGGTGAGCCAGGTCTGTGTAGACAAGGGCAAGGGCCACGGGGACAAAACCATGGATGGGAGAGTGACTTCTCTAGATCAGGGCAGCTGGACACTGCTGCCAGCAACAACCCAGCTGGAAGCTGTTTCCAGACAGACAGACCCGTGTTGGTGTACTGAGGAGAAGCCACGCGAGCACATCGCCCAACACAGGCTGAGGGCTCAAGTTCTCAGATAGGGGAGGTACAAGACAGCAGCCAACAGTAATTTTTTAAAAATGAAATCCAACCAGTACTGCTACGTATAGGGTGACGATTTCTGGTAGGTGTATGTCTGGAGCCAGACAGAGGAGTCGCCTCATAGATAGGTTAATCAGAACTGATTCTCAGGACAGTCTGGCATCTCCTCTTTTTTAAGGCCTCTCATACCTGCATGGTGAAATTCTGGACTTTGGTGGGTATTTGAAGCTGTCCATTTCAGTTTTATAACCTAGACATGGACTCCTCCCTCCTGAACTTTAATAATATAGATGCTCCTGTGCCCACTTTGAGTTGATTGTCTACTGAGCCTAATCATCTTCTTACTCTTATTTGATCACTGATAGAGAAGTGGATGATTCCACCAAGGAAAGATCTGTTACTCTAGAGTATGAGGACAGAGGTATAAAACCACTGTTCTTAAATGACATGGTTAATGCCCACAGTGCACTTAGTTCTTCTAGAATTATTTGCCCCACCCAATCACAGTGAAACCAGCAGTGTTGAGAATGGGGAGCAGCCCCCAGTAGCCAGGTGGTGGCAGGTGAGAGGGATGGTGATGCCATCTTCCATGCTGACCTCTGATAGCTGGGCAGACATGCAGCTCACCTCTAAGCCAGCTGCAAACCCCTACTGGTGGGGCAGGAGCCAGAGCTAAGGTAACTGTGGGGACCACCACACAGCCTACATCTTCATAAAACGCCTTCTGCATCTGCTGAATCCTGGGAGTGACTTCGAATACTATTTTAGGGTAAACACACCTGACAGCAATAACTCGAGCATACCCTGAGACTGACCCTGCATGACACATCCACCTGCCTGTGTGCTCCGAGCTAGGGAATCCAGAAGTGGCCAACCCAGAGATTCATTCCTCGTCTAGGAGGAACATCTCGGCCCCCGTGCCATCCCAAGGAGCACAGGCCATGCAGTGGATTAAGGCCCCGAGTTTTGGGTTAAATGAGGATTGCCAGGTGGAGATCGTTAAGGGGAAGGTGTTAAATGAAAATGCTATATAAACTGCATGGTGTTTGCAGGCAGTTGTGATTTTCCTGCTCAGCCTGCTGCCACCGGACTGTGCAGTTATCTGGACTATCCCACCACCACCGGGCTCTTTCCCCTGTATGGAAGTCCCTAATTGAAACCCCATGCTGGTTCTGGGTCTCTTCTTTGGTCTCTGGAACCTGGTGCCTTCCCTAGTGAGGTTAACAGGGGTTTGGCACAACAACTACGGAGGCTGAATCATGGGTTGCTGGGTGTTGTCAACGCTATGCAGCCAAAGACCCCCAGGAACACCCCTGCAGCTCAACAGTTGGGTTTAGTGCTCCAAGCAACAGGGGAGACCATATACCCTGGGGTACGCCTCTGCCACTGTGGGGTGTTTAAAAGACTTTCTATAGGATTTGGGCTCTTGCTAGGTAATCGTAGAGTTTAGGGAAGTAGGAGTTTGCTCTGGACTGGAGACTGTCAGGAGACAGAGGTAATTCTATGATTGGGCATCTTAATGAATCTCATCTAGAAAGAGGGAAGACTAGAGTGAGTCTAAACTGATCATTGGTAAAGCAGCAGTAGGCACTCATATTAGCCAGGTTAGGGGCATGTTTGGTCATTTTTGTGGCTAGGAAAACGTCATGTTTTGTCCGTGTTCAGACCTGATCACAAAGTGGTCTCGTTTCTCTCTTGATTCATCCTGGTTCTAGGAGGGCCTTGCGGGTGTTCTGTGAAATGATTTATGTTCAGCAGGAAAATGCCTAGGCCTGACTGTGGGTGCCAGGGCAGCTCCTGAGTGTCAGGGGCTTCTTATCTCTTTCTCATAGTCAAATTTGGGTGAGGAACAGAGCTCTTAAAGATCAAAAGGGGCAAATGAGAACAAGACTTTGGCAGGAAGGAGTGTGAGAGAGCCCAGCAGTGGGGGAGGATGGCAGAAAGCCACAGACAGTAAGCTGATGTGAGGTCTCACACAAACCAGAGCTCTGAGGTCTCACACAAACAGAAGAGCACTGGTGAGGGACAGCTACTGAGAAAATCAGGGGGAAACAGGAAAGGATGAGTTCCTAGGCAGAGATACTACTAGAAACCAGGATGCTTCGTACAGTGGAATGAGGGCAACCAGTTCAATATGTTTGCACCACTGATGTGAAGATGGGACTCGTGTCTCTTTCCTGATCTGTCACATCCAAGAAGGTGCGGACTGAAAGCCACTGAATGCTTCAAAGATACGATTTTTATTACTTGACCAGCCACAAAATGTTCTTCACTGACCAGCACATTAATTCTGAAGTAGGTGTAACCCTCAGACCAGAAAATAAAACTGAATGGTAGTACCTAGGGTAGGATTGGCAAATTTAAGAAAAATATTGGAGATCTCTAGTTTACTCTGAATTTCAGATAAACTTCAAATCTGTAATACTTGAGAATACTTATTATTAAAATAAACTACTTATCTGAAATTCAAATTTAACTGTCCTATATTTTATGTGGCAGCCCTAATCTAAGTAGGTATTTTTAAATTTTTATGTATGTATTTATTTATTTTTTTGAGACAAGGTCTCACTCTGTCACCCAGGCAGTGGTGGGATCTCGGCCCACTGCAACCTCCACCTCCCAGGTTCAAGTGATTCTCCCGCCTCAGCCTCCCGAGTAGCCGGATTACAGGCACCCAGCACCATGCCCAGCTAATTTTTGTATTTTTAGTAGAGATGGGGTTTCACCATGTTGGCCAGGCTGCTCTTGAACTCCCAACCTAAGGTGATCTGCCTGCCTCAGCCTCCCAAAGTGCTGGGATTACAGGTGTGAGCCACCACGCCCAGCCAAGCCCTAACCTAATTAGGTTTGAACCACAAAATAATTGAGCCTAGAGGAGAGATAGTCTTAGGCCAGTGAAACAAGTTGTATGTGCACCAAGATACCTGACCACAAGATAAGGGGTCCTAATGGAGCCTGTGCATGCCAGTCATCTATTAACAGAATGGTGTTCTCTGAGGACATGGGAATCTTCAACCCAGTAAAGCTGGTCAGGATTGTTAGCATCATTATTCAAACTCTCTTGATGCTTTCCAAGCTTTCTATCCATACATTATTCTGATTCTCACTTTTTCCCTTTGCTTATCAAATTTATTTTGAACAATCCAGTATATGTTAGCCATGCTAAGGTGCTAAGGTATTTATACAATTAACCTAACAAAGTGCCAACTAGATCTAATAAAACAATATTACAATAAAGGCAGAGTTGAGCAGAAGCAGTAACATATCACATTCGGGTTGAAAACAATTAACATAGTGAGAAAGATGGCATCTTTTCAAATTCAGTCATAGATTTAAGGTAGTGCAATTAAAATACCAACAGAAATTTCTACAGAAAATACAAACCATTTATGAAAAAATAAAAAGTGGTCGGGTGCACTGGTTCATGCCTGTAATTCCATCATTTGGGAGGCCAAGGCAGGAGGATTGCTTGAGCCTAGGAATTGGAGACCATCCTGGGCAACATGGCAAAACCCCATCTCTACAAAAAATACAAAAATTGGCCAGGTGTAGTGTTGCATGACTGTAGTCCCAGCTACCTGGGAGACTGAGGTGGGAGGGTGACCTGTGTCTAAGAAGTTGAGGCTGAATGAAGCATGATCGCACCATTGCACTCTAGCCTGGGAGACAGAGTGAGACCCTGTCTCAAAAAAAAAAAAAAAGGAAGAAAGAAAAGAAAAAAGTAATTCCAGACTCTGGTTTTAGTGAAAAAGTGGACTTTTAGTTATAAAACAATTATATATTTATAAAATTTCCTATAAACAGAAGCAGAAGTTAATGATAGAAAGAATGAAAAAATTGATCCAAACATTTCAAAGGTTAAAATGGGTGGCTGCATTTGACTTTCTGTCCTCCTGTGTTGTTTATATCCTCATTTCCTTTTCACCCCTCCCTGCCCCCACTGCCCTTCAAATGGAAAGAAGTCCTTGGTGAGAATTTGCACCAAAGATTGCTATGAGAAGTGGTCACTGTCGGCAAAGGAAAGCTTCGTCTCACAGAAGCTTCACTCCTCAGGACTTGCAGAAATGAAATCTTCCTGAGATGCAAAAGCTCTACCACAGTGGCCACTGCTGCTCCAGGGGCACCAAGGACTTCAGAGATCAAACTCCAGCATTCCAGGACAATGCCTGGGCCTGAGGGAGAAGCATGAGAGGGAAAAAACCAAGGTTCCTGGTGGAGGAAGAGGAGGCCAGAGGGCGAAGAAGCAAAGTTCTAGATGTTCATCAGAGGTAGACTCCTGACTAAAAGATAATTCAACATTGTCAAGAAAAGAAAAAAAATCAAGCTTTTGAAGAATTAAAGTTCATTTTATTCAGAAGTCTTACTGAGGACCACAACCCAGAGAGAGTCAGAGAAGGTCTGCAGGACAGCTGAAGCAGTGTTTCAGCTGACAGCTTACCTACAGGTAGTAAGATTTAGTATGTGCTCCAAAGTTACATTAAGACAAAATCACATCCGAGTCTGAGGGTAAGAGTACATCTGGCTACAGATGACAAAGGCATACCATTAACCCTTCAGATGTTATCTTATGTGTAGGAAAAGGCAAAGACTAGGGTCATTTATCTTTTAAGGAATATGTTGACTCAGGCAAGAGACTTGGGAGCCACGTGCCCTATCCCGTTTTGTCTTCAAAGCATTAGCCGGGGGCAGTTGCTCATGCCTGTAATCCCAGCACTTTGGGAGGCCAAGTCAGGTGGATCGCTTGAGCCCAGGAATTTGAGACCAGCCTGGGCAACATGGTGAAACTCCATCTCTACTAAAAACACAAAAATTAGCTGGGTGTGGTGGCGGGCGCCTGTAATCCCAGTTACTAGGGAGGCTGAGGCAGGAGAATCGCTTGAACCTGGGAGGCGGAGGTTGCAGTGAGCCGAGATCATGCCACTCCACTCCAACCTGGGTGACACAGCAAGACTCAGTCTCAAAAAAAAATGAAGAAAAAATTAAGCATCCCTTTGGAGAGCTACACATAGTCACAGAGTCAGGGGCTCTGTGAAATAATGCTGGTAAGCAGAAATGAGCAAACATGACTTCTTACAGCTGGTACTTTGTCTCAGTGAAAAGCAAAGAAACATTGTGCATGACCCTTTGTACTACACACACACACACACACACACACACACACAGCTCAAACAAGGTAGCATATTAACATACATTATAACATGATGAAAGCAAATTGCAGAAGCCTCCATGTGGAGTGAGGCCTTGTGCGTCAAATAGGAAGGAAAAGAAGGCACATACATTTTCACTGGTATCTGCACTGAAAGGATACATAAGAAACTAAAGTGATTCCATGCAGAAGACAGGGGAGATGAGGTGAATAGGGCAAGAGTGTTAGAGAGACTTCAAAGCATACTCCTGTAACACTGTATTGTGGAAAACTTTCAAATACATTTAAAAAGAAAAAGAATACAGGCAGCTTCAGCAACAATACACATTTTTGTTAAATCTTATTTCACTATTACCCCACATTTTAAAAAAATTAAAATTCTAAAAGTTTGTTCCATAAATATTTACCATTTGAAATAAATTCACAATTAGTTTAAAAAGAGATTTGGAAAGAAAGAAGATGAGAGAAAAGCATTTGGAGACAAGTGTAGACTGTTTTGTTTTGGGTTTTTTCACTTTTTGTTTTTGTTTTTTATTTTTCTTTCACTGTAAAGGAGAAGTGGGAAGTGAGGAGACTGAAGTGAGGACACTTTTTTGTTGTGTGGTTGTTTCTTGAGAGACATTAATGGTATTTTGTGTGCTGATGAAAGAAAATACCCAGTAGAGAGGGAAAATCTAATAATGCAGGAAATAAAGGTAAGATTTGCTGAAACATGCTACTGCAGGTGAAGGGATGGAATCTGGATCCTGGATGGAGTGGTTCCCTTGACTAGGAGCAAGGATGGTTCACCCACAGGAACAGGAAGAAAAAGCAAAATAAGGAGCACAGGCACAAATACGCAGAGAAGGCCACAGGAGCTTAGAGAATAACTAATCTTTTTGTTTTATATTTTTTGTGTTAGGCTTAGAAAAATATTTTTTAAACCAATGAGGCACAGTTGAGCCTCATTACTTATGAATTCTGTATTTAAGAATTTGGCAGATTTAATTGACAAATGGGATGTAATTAAACTAAAGAGCTTCTGCACAGCAAAAGAAACTACCATCAGAGTGAACAGGCAACCTACACAATGGGAGAAAATTGTTGCAACCTACTCATCTGACAAAGGGCTAATATCCAGAATCTACAATGAACTCAAACAAATTTACAAGAAAAAAACAAACAACCCCATCAAAAAGTGGGCAAAGGACATGAAAAGATACTTCTCAAAAGAAGACATTTATGCAGCCAAAAAACACATGAAAAAATGCTCATCATCACTGACCATCAGAGAAATGCAAATCAAAACCACAATGACATACCATCTCACATCAGTTAGAATGGCCATCATTAAAAAGTCAGGAAACAACAGGTGCTGGAGAGGATGTGGAGAAACAGGAACACTTTTACACTGTTGGTGGGACTGTAAACTAGTTCAACCATTGTGGAAGGCAGTGTGGTGATTCCTCAGGGACCTAGAACTAGAAATACCATTTGACCCAGCCATCCCATTACTGGATATATACCCAAAGGACTATAGATCATGCTGCTATAAAGACACATGCACACGTATGTTTACTGCGGCACTATTCACAATAGCAAAGACTTGGAACCAACCCAAATGTCCAACAACGATAGACTGGATTAAGAAAATGTGGCACATATACACCATGGAATACTATGCAGCCATAAAAAATGATGAGTTCATGTCCTTTGTAGGGACATGGATGAAACTGGAAAACATCATTCTCAGTAAACTATTGCAAGGACAAAAAACCAAACACCGCATGTTCTCACTCATAGGTAGGAATTGAACAATGAGAACTCATGGACACAGGAAGGGGAACATCACACTCCGGGGACCGTTGTGGGTTGGGGGGGGGAGGGGGAGGGACAGCATTAGGAGATATACCTAATGCTAAATGACGAGTTAATGGGTGCAGCAAACCAACACGGCACATGGATACATATGTAACAAATCTGCACATTGTGCACATGTACCCTAAAACCTAAAGTATAATAATAAAAAAAAGGAAAAAAAAAAAGAATATGGCAGATTTATTTGTAACCCCAAAATCAATACTCACAGTGTTTGTGCTGTCATGTGCAGACATTTGCATGTGCACAGTGGCAAAAACTTTGAGTGGTCCACTGTGGCTGTTCCCGGCTAAGGCCGACACGCCACCTTCTAGGTTCAGCTTTCCGTACTGTAAAAAGCAGTCATCTCGAGTACTATTTAGGGCCACATTTTGGTACCTATGTGATTTTTGTTGCTGATTTTGCTGTTTAAAATGGCCCCCACCCATAGTATTGAAGGGCTGCCTAGCGTTCCTAAGTGCAAGAAGGCGATAATATGTCTTACAGAGAAACTATGTGTGCTAGGTAAGCTTCCTTTGGCCATGAGTCACCGTGCCATTTCCTGCAAGTTCAGTATTAATGGATCAATAATAAACATTAAGTAAGGTGTCTTTAAACAGGAACACATATCAAACAAGGTTACGTATTGATAAGTTAACAAAACTGTGACCAACAGCTCCCGAGAATCTAACCTAGGTTGCCTTCAAACAATAGGTCAGCATTTGCTAATTCAGTGTGTGGGGCATGTTATGGGTTGACTTTATCCCAAAATACATATGTTGAAGTCCTAATCCCCAGGACCTCAGAATATGACTGCATCTGGAGATAGGGTCTTTAAAAGTGCAAGTTAAAATGAAGTTATTAGGGTGGGCCCTAATCCAGCATGACTGGGATCCTTAGAAGAAGAGGAGATTAGGACACAGATACACACAGAGGAAAAACCATGTGAATACACAAGAAGAAGACCGCCATCTTCAAGACAAGGAGACAGCCCTCAGAAGAAACCAGCCCTGCTGACCCCTTGACCTACAACTTCTAGCCTCCAGCACTGTGAGAAAATATATTTCTGTTGGTTAAGCCACCCAATTTGTGCTACTTTGTTACAGCAGTCCTTGCGGACTGATACAAGGTGACTTTAATAGAACATAACTACCGTGAATGACAAGAATTGATTGTATGCTAATTTAAAAAACAAAGAAGTTGGTACAAACCCAAATGACAAATCTAGCCTCTTTATGTCCAGGGTTGATAGTAACAACAAAATAATTTAATAAGGAGAACAAGTAACATGTATTCAGAAATTACTATATGCTGGCCAGGCACGGTGGCTCACGCCTGTAATCCCAGCACTTTGGGAGGCCGAGGTGCATGGATCACTAGGGATCAGGAGTTCAAGCCCAGCCTGGCCAACATGGTGAAACCCCATCTCTACTAAAAATACAAAAATTAGCTGGGCATGGTGGCACGTGCCTGTGGTCCCAGGTACTGAGGCAGAAGAATTGCTTGAGCCTGGGAGGCGGAGGTTGCAGTGAGCTGAGATAGCACCACTGCACTCCAGCCTGGGCAACAGAGCAAGATGCCGCCTCAAAAAAAAAAAGAAAAAGAAAAGAAGAAATGAGATCACACCACTGCACTCCAGTTGGTGCAACAGAGTGAGACTCTGTCTCAAAAACAAAAACAAAAATAAGATGTATAACTTCCTAAACAGTTGAGGGGAAATGAAGAAAAAAAATGATCAATCTATAAGCCAGTCATAGTAAGAAACACAGCTCCCCAAATCCTAAATAAAATATTAATAAACTGAACCCAGCAATGAGGAGGGATGGAGGCAGATTTTGAGGCCGACAGAGCATCAAACAATAATTGCTTCATTCATTCATTTTTACTGAGTAACCGGGTTGTGCCAGGCACTGTTACAAGTACCAGGCATATACTGGAGAAAACAGGCAAACATCTCTGCCACCTTAAAGTTACTAATAATATTCGAACTAGGGATAAACACATCAAACAAATAAGCAAAATACACAGTATGTCAGATGCTATGGAGAAAAATAAGACAGGGAAGGAGGTAAAGGAAGAGAGGAACATGACTGTAGTTTTACAGTGTTATCAGAAATACGCAGAAAGTAATGTTTGAGCAAAGAACTGAGAGTTGAGGGATATATGTAGACATATGTGTGTAGGTTTACATATACAGATGTGTTTATATGTAGATATGTATATTCATAAAATCTACATGTAGACATGTATATATGTGGAGATCTATTAGTATATATGTAGACAAAACTACGTCAACATAGGGATATACACTGACATCTGTGAGAGAGAACTCCCCAGGCAGAGGCAGAGGAATGAGCAAGTGCAAAGGCCCTGAGGTGGGAGTGTGCCTGGAATGAGCAGGAGCAGTGAAGAGCAATAGGAGATGTGGGCCCTTGAAAGGACTGTAGTGTTTACTTGGAGGAAGATGGGAAGTTTTCTGAAGGTTTTAGGTAGAGAAGGGGCATAATCTGACTTACATTTTTAAAGGATCATTACAGTTGCAATTTGAGAATCAACTATAGAGAGGCAAGTGTGGAAGCAGAGAGACTGGGAAGGGATCAATGACTCAATCCAGGCAACAGAGGATAATGACTTGAATTCAGGTAGCAGAGATGGTTAGAAGTTGTCAGATTCAGAGTATATTTTGAAGGAAGGAAGGGCCAATAGGATCTGCTAAGAGATTTAATAGAATAGATATGTGTTATGAGAGTGAATACAAATGAATGTAAGTTACTCTAGATCAAACAGGATTTGTATCAGGAATACATGGAGAATCTAATAATGTTGTTCACCAAATTAGCAGATTAAAGGAGAAACACAATATAATCCTTTTATAGACGCAGAAAAAAAATACAGATTGACTCCAAGTGAAATGATGTACCATGCTTATCAGCCAACTGAACAGTCTGTGATTTGGTTGGTAGGAAATTTGCAAATGATGGGGGGAAATTTCTCAAGCGTATTTAAAATATATTTTTTAGGCTGGGAGCAGTGGCTCATGCCTGTAATCCCAGCACTTTGGGAGGCCAAGGCAGGTGGATCACAAGGTCAGGAGATTGAGACCATTCTGGCTAACCCAGTGAAACCCCGTCTCTACTAAAAATACAAAAAAAAAAAAAAAATTATCCAGGCATGGTGGGGGTCACCTGTAGTCCCAGCTACTCAGGAGGCTGAGGCAGGAGAATGGCGTGAACTTGGGAGGCGGAGCTTGCAGTGAGCTGAGATCGCATCACTATACTCCAGCCTGGGTGACAGAGAGAGACTACGTCTCCAAAAAAAAAAAAAAAGTTTTAAATCCAATTACTAAATTTAAAGATGGCAAGTTAGGCAAAGTTTTAAAAAAGGCTTAGGCAAACTTGGGATAGAAGGAAAATTGCTTGCCTTTGTAAAGCATAGTTATAAAAAATGTATAGCAAACACCATATTTAATGGCAAAATAGTAGAAATAATACTTTCAAACTCAAGAAGAAAACAGTGATGCCCATCACTATTCTTATTCAGTATTGTCATGAAAGACCTACTCAATGTAGTATGACAAGAAAAAAATATAAGGATTGGAAGGAAAGAGCAGAAGGTAACTATTCATGGATAACAGGGTTATCTACACAGAAAATCCAAGATAATACAACTATGATAATTAACGAAAGAGTCCTGCAATGTGGGTTTAAGCACAATATACAAAATTCGTTGCATTCCCACAAAATAGCAGCAAACATTTCCATAGCATAGCAGCAAACAATCTGAAAATGTTATTAAAGAGAAATGATCCCACTCATAGAAGCAACCAAGCTGGTTAGATAGCTATGAATAAATCCAACAAAAGATATGCAAAACCTCTATTATTGATATTGATCGAAGTTTAAAGAAACTCAAAGTAAATGGAAAGGTTTGTCATGTTTCTTTTTTTTTTTTTTTTTGAGACAGGGTCTCACTCTATTGCCCAGGCTGGAGTGCAGTGGCATGATCTCGGTTCACTGCAAACTCTACCTCCTGAGTTCAAGTGATTCTCCTGCCTCAGCCTCTTGAGTAGCTGGGATTACAGGTGCATGCCACCATGCCTGGCTAACTTTTTGTATTTTTAGTAGAGACAGGGGTTTCACTATGTTGGCCAGGCTGGTCTTGAACTCTTGACCTCAAGTGATACATCTGCCTCAACCTTCCAAAGTGCTGGGATAACAGGTGTGAGCCACCACACCTGGCAGCCATGTTCTTAAGTAGGAATACTTAACCTCATCAACATGTTGTTCATCACTAATTAACCTGCATATGCAACACAATTCCAATCAAAATCAAACTCACGGCTGGGTTTTATGTAATCTGAAAAGGTAGTCCTAAGATTCAGATCGTAAAGGCCTAAGAATAGAGACATTCTGAAGGGGAATTGAAGGGCACTTACACTACCCAGACATCCAGATGTCAAGATGCACTATAAAACTATAGCAATTAAGTATTTTAGTAAAAATTTTCAAAAAATCAAAATCATTCTAACTCTCCCTTAGTAGAGGAATGGATAAATTCTCTTATATTCATACAATATCGGGGAAAACCAGCCCCTAATATTTCATGTAAGTTCTTTTCTATTTTCCCTAAGTGTTGGCCGGTCTGAGAAATAAAGGGAAAGAGTACAAAAGAGAGAAATTTTAAAGCTGGGTGTCGGGGAAGACACCACATGTCGGCAGTTTCCATGATGCCCCCCAAGCCACAAAACCAGCAAGTTTTTATTAGTGATTTTCAAAAGGGGAGGGAGTGTATGAATAGGGTGTGGGTCACAGAGATCACATGCTTCACAAGGGAATAAAATATCACAAGGCAAATGGAGGCAGGGCGAGATCACAGGACCAGGGCGAAATTAATGAAGTTTCAGGCACACATTGTCATTGATAACATCTTATCAGGAGACAGGGTTTGAGAGCAGACAACGGGTCTGACGAAAATTTATTAGGCGGGAATTTCCTCATCCTAATAAGCCTGAGAGCGCTACGGGAGACTGGGGCTTATTTCATCGCTTATCTACAAGCGTAAAAGACAGATGTTCCCAAAGTGGCCACTTTAGAGACCTCCTCTTGGGAACACATTCTCCTCAGGGATGTTCCTTGCTGAGAAAAAGAACTCAGCGATATTTCTCCTATCTGCTTTTGAAAGAAGAGAAATATGGCTCTGTTTCACCCGGCTCTCAGGCAGCCAGACCGAATGGTTATCTCCCTTGTTCCCTGAACATCGCTGTTATCCTGCTCTTTTTTCAAGGTACCCAGATTTCATATTGTTTAAACAATCTGTGCAGTTAACACAATCATCACAGGGTCCTGAGGTGACATTCATCCTCAGCTTATGAAGATGACAGGATTAAGAGATTAAAGACAGGCATAGGAAATTACAAGAGTATTGATTGGGGAAGTGATAAATGTCCATGAAATCTTCACAATTGACATGTTCAGAGATTGCAGTAAAGACAGGTGTAAGAAATTATAAAAGTATTAATTTGGGGAACTAATAAAAGTCCATGAAATCTTCACAATTTATGTTCTTCTGCCATTGCTTCAGCTGGTCCCTCCATTCGGCATCCCTGACTTCCCGCAATGATACAATAGAATAATAAACAGATAAAAGGAATAAACTCGATTTCCATGTATCAGATTGTATAGTTCAAAAAATGCTGTTAAAAGGCAAGTTGAAAACGAACCTATAAACTATGATGCTAGTTATGTTTAATTTAGAAATACAAATAATAATTTGTATATTCTCTATGGATACATGCATATACACTAAAAGTTATATATTTATATTTTAAAAAGCTGTGGTTGCCTCTAGAGGAGGAGAAGAAGAAACGGGGCCAGAGCAGGGCAATATGCTTTGCCATATTTATATTTTTTAGAGTATGCTCTCAAATGACAGTAGCAAAATATCAAGATATACTTACGTCAGCCTCAGTAAATTCAAAAACATAGGAACCTTACTCTCAGACCATAGTGGAACAGAAATAGAAATTAATACCTAAATCTCTCAAAACCACAAAATTACATGGAAATTAAATAACTTGCTCCTGAATGACTTTTGGATAAACAATAAAATTAAAGCAAAAATCAAAAAATTCTTTGAAATAAATGAAACTAGAGACACAACATAACAAATATCTGGGATGCAGCAAAAACAGTGGTAAGAGTAGTATTTTTGGCAATAAATGCCTACATCAAAAAGCTTGAAAAAATCTTAAATTGACAACCTAATATCACACCTAGAGGAACTAGAAAAACAAAAACAAATTAATCCCCAACCTAGCAGAAAAATAACTAAAATCAGAGCAAAACTAAGTGAAATGGAGACCAGTGGCTCATGCCTGTAATCCCAGCACTTTGGGAGGCCAAAGGCCAAGGCTGATGGATCACTTGAGGTCAGGAGTTCAAGATCAGCCTGGCCAATGTGGTGAAGCTCCCATCTCTACTAAAAATGCAAAGTGCTTATACCAATTCTACTGAAACTATTTTTAAAAAAATCATGGAGGAAGTACTCCTCCCTAACTCATTCTACAAAGCCAGCATCACCCTGATACCAAAACCTACCAAAGACGCAACAGAAAAAAAAAAACCAAAAACTCCAGGCCAATATACCTGATGGACATAGATGCAAAAATCCTCAACAAAATACTAGCAAACCAAATCCAACAGCACATCAAAAAGTTAATTCACCACAATTAAGTAGGTTTCATTCCTAGGATGCAAGGTTGGTTCAACATATACAATTCAAGAAATGTGATTGACCATAGAAACAGAATTAAAAACAAAAACCATATGATCATCTCAATAAACACAGAAAAAGCTTTCAATGAAACCCAACATTGCTTCTTGATAAAAACCCTCAAGAAACTAGGCATCTAAGGAGCATACCTCCAAAAATAAGAGCCATCTATGTAACACCCACAGCCAACATCATACTGAATGGACAAAAAAAACTGGAAGCATTTCCCTTAAGAACTGGCACAACACAAGGATGCCCACTCTCACCACTCCTATTCAACGTAGTACATTGCTAGCCAGAGCAATCAGGCAAAGGAAATAAATAAAAGGCATTCAAATCAGAAAATAAGTCAAAATATCAGTCTTCACGGACAATATGATTCTATACCTAGAAAACTCTAAAGACACCATAAAAAGGCTCAGAGAACTGATAGATGACTTCAGTAAAGTTTCAGGATACAAAATCAATGTACAAGTATCAGTAGCATTTCTATATACCAACATTCAAGCTGAGAGCCAAACCAAGAATACAAGCCCATTTACAATGGCCACACACACACAAAATACCTCGGAATACATCTAAACAGGGAGATGAAAGATCATTACAAGGAGATCTATAAAACACTGCTCAAAGAAATCATAGATGACACAAATGCATTCCATGCTCATGGATCAGAAGAATAAATAGCACTATGCATGGTGGCTCATGCCTGTAATTCCAGCACTTTGGGAGGCCGAGGTGGGTAGATCACTTGAGGTCAGGAGTTTGAGACCAGCCTAGCCACTATAGTAAAACCCCATCTCTAACAAAAATACAAAAGTCAGCCAGGTATGGTGGCACATGCCTGTAATCCCAGCTACTCAGTAAGCTGAGGCAAGAGAATCACTTGAACCTGGGTGGCAGAGGTTGCACTCCAGCCTGAGCAACAGAGGGAGATTCCGTCTCAAAAAAAAAAGAAAAAACAAAACAAAACACGGAAAAAGAGTCAATATTGTTAAAATGGCCATGCTGCCAAAGGAATCTACATATTCAACACTATTCCTATCAAACTACCAATGTCATCTTTCACAGAACTAGAAAAAAACTATTCTAAAATTCATATGGAACCAAAAAAGAGCCTGAATAGCTAAAGCAATTCCAAGCAAAAACAACAAAGCCAGAGGCATCACATTACCTGACTTCAAGCTATACTATAAGGCTACAACCAAAACAGACACATAGATAAATGGAACAGAATAGAGAATCCAGAAGTGAAGCTGCATACCTACAGCCATCTGATCTTGACAAAGGTGACAAAAATAAGCAATGGAAAAAGGACTTCCTATTCAATAAATGGTGCTGGGATAGCTGCCTAGCAATATGCAGAAGAATGAAATTCAACCCCTACATTTCACCATATACAAAAATGAACTCAAGATAGATTAAAGATTTAAATTTAAAACCTCGAACTATAAGACTACTAGAAGAAAACCTAGGAAACACCATTAGGGACATTGGCCTTGGGAAATAATTTATGACTAAGTCCTCAAAAGCAATTGCAATGAAAACAAAAATTGACAAGTGGGACCTAATTAAACTAAAGAGCTTCCACACAGCAGGATAAGTTATTAACAAATTATATGGACAACCTACAGAATGGAAGAAAATATTTGCAAACTACACATCTGACAAAGGTCTAATACCCAGAATCTATAAGTAACTTAAACAATTGAACAAGCAAAAACAAATAACCCCATTAAAAATGGAGAAAAGACATGAACAGACACTTCTCCAAAAAAAAAAAAAATACAAGCAGCCAACAAATATATGAAAAAAATGTTCCATATCACTAATCATTAGAGAAAGGCAAACCAAATCACAATAAAATACCATATCATACCAGTCAGAATAGCTATTGTTAAAAAGTAAAAAAATAACAGATGCTGACAAGGCTGCAGAGAAAAGGGAACCTGTGTACACTGTTGATGGGAATGTAAATTAGTTCAGCCAGTGTGCAAAGAAAGCAGTTTGGAGATTTCTCAAAAACCTGAAAACAAAAGTACCATTTGACCCAGCAATCCCATTACTGGGTATATATCCAAAAGAAAATAAATAATTCTACCAAAAGACATATGCATCTATATATTCATCGCAGCACTATCCACAATAACAAAGACATGGGATCAACCTAGGTGCCCATCAGTGGTGGACGGGGTAAAAAAATGTGGTACATACACAACAGAAACATTATGGAGTCATAAAAACAAAGAATGAAATCATGTCCTTTGCAGCAACATGGATGTAGCCATTATCCTAAGTGAATTAACGCAGGCACAGAAAGCCAAATACCACGTTTTCACTTACAAGTGTGAACCAAATATTGGGTACTCATGGACATACAGATGGCAACAATACAAACAGGACTGCTTGGGGTGGGAGTGGACAACGGTTGAAAAACTAAATTATTTTTTAAAGAATGTTCATTTTTCATTTCACGGAATTCTAAAAATGTGCAAGGTATAATTAACACCTGTTGTTAATTAGATTCAACTGTGCTCCTTTTCCTTTCTTTCGATTACGGCTCCCCTCTTCGCAGTAACGAGTCTGTTCATGCAGTTCAGGTGGGGCTAACACACTTGCACCTGCCCTAGATGAGGGAATGGGTACGAGAAAGCCCAATCAGACTCTTCTCTTAGATTAAATACACAGAGCTCGGGAGATAAAGGGTTTATCTTCTGGGCTTGGGGGTAAACTAAGAATTACATAGACTTGGGACTACTGGTAGCTGTTGTGCTGCTGAGTAGAGAGAGTCTCTTCAAGAACAAAGCCATGAAGAGACAACAGAGGGATGGAAAAAAGAGAGACCTGAAACTCTCAGATCTAGTCATGCCTGGAATCAGATTTACCTGCGTGGACTTTCCAGATATATCCAGCAACATATAATTGATTCTTATTGTATTAGTCAGGGTTCTCCAGGGGGACAGAACTAATAGGATGGATGTAGATGTATACATGAAAGGGAGTTTCTTAAGGAGAATTGACTCACACGATCACAAGGCGAAGTCCATGACAGGCCGTCTGCAAGCTGAGAAAGAAGGAAGCCAGTAGTGGCTCAGTCCGAGTCCAAAAGTCTCAAAAGTAGGGAAGCTGACAGTGCAGCCTACAGAGCCCTCGGCAAAACGCTGGTGTAAGTCCAAGAGTCCCCGAAGAACGTGGAGTCTGATGTCCAAGGGCAGGAAGCATCCAGCATGGAAAAAAGATGAAAGTTAGAAAACTCAGCAAGCCAGCTTATCCCACCTTCCTCTGCCTGCTTTGTTCGAGCCTCTCTGGCAGCTGATTGGATGGTGCCCACCCACATGGAGGGTGGGTCTTCCTCTCCCAGTCCACTGACTCAAATGTTAATCTCCTCTGGCAACACCCTCACAGACACGCCCAGAAACAATACTTTACCAGCTGTGTAGGCATCCTTCAATCAAGTTGACCCCGAATATTAACCACCACACTCATTGTTCGTGGATTCTGTATTTGCGAATTTGCTTACCTGCTAAAATGTATTTGTAACCCCTAGATTAATACTCTTGAAACTATAAGGGAGTTTTAAACCTTCCCCCTACTTTCTGAAGGTTTGATAATTTGAGTCTCTGGAATAAACTGACAGCATACAGATTAACAAGCGAAAAGGCATACAGTTTTATTATGTGCATGCACGTGGGAGCCTCACAAATTATAAGATTCAAAGAAGGGGTAGATGGTCAAAGTTTTTATAGCATCCTGAGCCATAGAACGAAATAGGGGCTTGAGGCTTCTGTGGGGAGGTGGTGACAGGTTATGAGAGGGTGAGAGGAGGAAATTTATAGTGAACGAAGTTGTCTTGTTATACAGAGAAAATATCTCAAGTAGCACCCCTCAGAACAGATGGGGTGGGGGCAGTGGCTCATGTCTGTAATCCCAGCATTTGGGGCTGAGGCGGCCAGATCACTCGAGGCCAGGAGTTTGAGATCAGCTTGGGCAATATGGAAAAACCCCACATATCTACAAAAAAAGAAAAAAAAATAGCTGGGTGTGGAGGCACATGCCATGGTCTCAGCTACTCAAGAGGCAGAGGCAGGACCTCCCTTCAGCCTGGGAGGTCAAGGCTGCAGTGGGCCACAATAGTGCCACTGCACTCCAGCCTGGGCGATAGGAATGAGACCCTATCTCAAAAAAAAAAAAAAAAAAAAAAAACAAGAAGAAGAATAGGTGTCAACTTTTGACAAAGTCTATCTGGGCAAGGTACCAACCTTTAGTCTCCTCTCCTGTGATATAATTAATCTTCCCTAGACAATGAGATTGCAGAGAGGGGACAAATGAGTCCCTTTTGGAGGATCCATTTTTAGGCAGGTAAGGGAAATTCAGAGAGAGCTCCCTCTTGCTCTTCAGGAGAGAAGCGCAAGAGACAAGAGCACAGGAGAAAGTCAGTGAGAACTTGGTTCTCCTTCAGGTCAAAGCACTCAGCATGCCACAGTGCCATACTACGGGATATTGTTTTCTGAGCCCCAACAGCACTTTCACAATCATTCACTGACATGTATGTACCGAGTAGTGAAAAATTTGAGTCACCTAATGCGCATGTTTCCAGCTGAGGTTCAACAAGACGTCTGCTGTCTTGCTTCACCTCTCACACTGTAAACAAATGTCCTTTTTGCAATCTATTTAGTGCCACGTTTTTCACATTTTGTGCTTTTCGTTGTTTTCACTGTTTAAAATGGCCCTCAAGCTTAGTGCTAAAGTGCTGTTTTGTTGAGCGTTCCTGAGTACAAGACTGAGATGTGCCTTACAGAGAAAATATATGGGTTAGATAAGCTTTGTTCAGGCATGAGTTAGCATGTTGGTAGTTCAGTGTTAACGAATCAATAATACGTATTAAATGAGATGTCTTTAAGCCAAAACACACATAAAACAAGGTTATGTATTGATCCATTGATGAAAATATTGTGACCAGAGGCTCCCTGGAAACTAATCTTTTAAGTCTTCTGGGAGTAACGGTTCAGTACTCACTAATGCAGTGTTTATGGCAACTTGATAGAACATAACTACTGCACATAATGAGAACTGACTGTATTCTCCTTTTGCTTAAGTTACTTTGAGTTGGAAGAAGCAGCACATAATGTAGTAAGGGGCTGAGGGAAGGCTTTATGAAAGAAATGACTTTTAAGTGAGTAGCATTTTACCAGGAAAGAGAGTGGGAGAAGAGAATTCCAGGCTAAGAAAATAGTCTGGACAAAGATCTTAGGGTGACAAGGAGCAAAGCATGTTCGATGATCCAAAAGAAAGCCAGTGCAGTTGGACCACAAAAATCAAGGGAATAATAGTGTGAGAATTTAAAGAAGGTAGAAAAAATATATATATAGTGGATATTCTTGGTGCCTACCTATAATCAATTTCCCACTCCTTCCTTCTCATAGATCCCCAATTTCGTTCTGGTATCCATCCTTATCCAACCTTTGGGATTAGGGAAAGCTAACACCATCCTCAGCTCACAAAGTAAGGACTGGTTAAGGTAATCTCATCCCTGGCCAGCAAATGGTTTAGGAATGGGAATGTACCTCAGTGTTGGCCAATAAAATTTGAGCTACTAATAGCTTTTGGGAAAGTTCTTTATATTTGAGTGATAATGATGGAAAGTAGATCTCACTGGTCCATATTGAATGTAAGCAAAGAAACCTGTTGCTTAATTTGTGTCCTTGAGGGAAGCCAGCCTGAGAACAAAACCTACACATGGAGAATGGACTCACAAACACTGCAAGAAAATCAGGCTAGAACTTTGATTATGTTGAAACTGCCTTTGAAAAATTAGGACGGTAAGAGAAATCTGACATAGTTTATTCCATCTTGTTTCTGACCTCCAAGCTATCCTCAGTCTTTCCTGGGTGTGGGCCAAGCTAACCTTGGGGAGAATTTAGTTTATAGTTTAACCTTAAAGCAGGGGTGATAACAGCCCTTCCCAAAACTAAACTGCCTTTGTAAAATGAATAAAAAGCCACAAGCTTCCGACTATGAGAGGGGCCTGAACTCTGCTAAAATGTAGGCATAGTTTCTAATCCCTTACTGCTCAGGAGTCATGTGACCAGAGGTCACAAGATTTGTGACCTTCCCAATTGCTCCTGTATAACATCACTATTACAGAACGTATAATTGGTTTGAGATGTTTTTCAGATGGACCCCACATGAACTCATGACTCAATGAATCCTGTGGCCCCACCCAGAGGCAGACTCAGCCCATGAGGACTATTTTCCACACCCCTACGATTTCATCCCCAACCAAGCAGCAGCACCTACTCCCTAAAAACTCCTAACCTCCAAATCTTCAGAGACTGATTTGAGCCCATTTCTTCCTCATGGGCTTGCCTCATGTCAATTAAACTTTCTCTACTGCAATGCTGCCATCTCAGTGGACTGATTTTGTCTGTGCAGTGGAGAGGAAGAACCTGTCGGGCAATGACAATATTGTACCTGAAGTCTGCATGTATCAAGACATTTGGTTATATAAGCCAACTTCACTGTTTAAGGATTGGAGTTGGTTTTCTGTTAATTGAGATGGAAAGCCTCTTAACTAAAACAATAGGTGTCCAGGCTCAGTCCCCTAAGTGATAAGTCTAAGATGAATGCAATTGGATGGCGGATTGGGAGCTCTGGTGGGCAAGTTATTGACGCCACCTGATATGGCTTGGCTGTGTCCCCACCCAAGTCTCAACTTGAGTTGTATCTCCCAGAATTCCCACATGTTGTGGGAGGGACCCAGGGGAAGGTAACTGAATCATGGGGGCTGGTCTTTCCCATGCTATTCTCATGATAGTGAATAAGTCTCATGAGATATGATGGGTTTATCAGGGGTTTCTGCTTTTGCTTTTTCCTCATTTTTTCTCTTTTCACCACCATGTAAGAAGTGTCTTTCACTTCCCACCATGATTCTGAGGCCTCCCCAGCCATTTGGAATTGTAAGTCCAATTAAACATTTTTTTCTTCCCAGTCTAGGGTACGTCTTATAAGCTGCGCGAAAATGGACTAACACAGTAAATTGGGACCAGTAATGTGCGGCATTGCTGGAAAGATACCTAAAAATGTGGAAGCGACTTTGGAACTGGGTAACACAAAGAGGTTGGAACAGTTTGGAGGGCTCAGAAGAAGACAGGAAAATGTGGGAAAGTTTGGAACCTCTTAGAGACTTGTTGAATGGCTTTGACAAAAACGCTGATAGTGATATGAACAATAAGGTCCAGGCTGAGGTGGTCTCAGATGAAGATGGGAAACTTGTTGGGAACTGGAGCAAAGGTGACTCTTGTTATGTTTTAGCAGAGACTGGTGGCATTTTGCCCCTGCCCTAGAGATTTGTGGAACTTTGAAATTGAGAGAGATGATTTAGGGTACCTGGTGGAAGAAACTTCTAAGCAGCAAAGCATTCAAAAGGTGACTTGGGTGCTGTTAAAAGCATTCTGTTTTAAAATGGAAACAGAGCATAGAAGTTCAGGAAATTTGCAGCCTGACGATGCAGAAAAGAAAAACCCATTTTTTTGAGGAGAAATTCAAGCCAGCTGCAGAAATTTGCATAAGTGGCAAAGAGCTTCATGTTAATCCCCAAGATCATGAGGAAAATGTCTCTCGGTTGATGTCAGAGACTTCACAGCAGCCCCTCCCATCACAGGCCTGGAGACCTAGGAGAGAAAAATGGTTTAGTGGGCCAAGCCCAGGGTCTCTGTGCTGTGTGCAGCCTAGGGACTTGGTGCTCTGTGTCCCAGCTGCTCCAGCCATTGCTGAAAGGGGCCAACACAGAGCTTGGTCTGCGGCTTCAGAGGGTGGAAGCCTCAAGCCTTGGCAGCTTCCACATGGTGTTGAGCCTATGGGTTCACAGAAGTCAAGAATTGAGGTTTGGGAACCTCTGCCTAGATTTCAGAAGATGTATGGAAATGCCTGGATGCCCAGGCAGAACTTTGCTGCAGGGGTGGAGCTCTCATGGAGAACTTCTACTAGGGCAGTGCAGAAGGGAAATGTGGGGTTGGAGCCCCCACACAGAGTCCCTACTGGGGCACTGCCTAGTGGAGCTGTGAGAAGAGGGCCACCACCCTCCAGACCCCAGAATGGTAGATCCACTGACAGATTGCACCATGCACCTGGAAAAGCTGCAGACACTCAATGCCAGCCTGTGAAAGCAGCCAGGAGGGAGGTTGTACCCTGAAAAGCCACAGGGGCGGAGCTGCCCAAGACCATGGGAGCCCACCTCTTGCATCAGTATGACCTCGATGTGAGACCTGGAGTCAAAGGAGATCATTTTGGAGCTTTAAAATTTGACTGCCCCCACTGGATTTCAGACTTGCATGGGCCCTGTAACCCCTTTGTTTTGGCCAATTTCTTCCATTTGGAATGGCTGTATTTACCCAATACCTGTACCCCCATTGTATTCAGGAAGTAACTAGCTTGCTTTTTATTTTCCAGGCTCATAGGTGGAAGGGACTTACTTGCCTTGTCTCAGATGAGACTTTGGACTGTGGACTTTTGGGTTAATGCTTAAGTAAGTTAAGTTTGGCGGACTGTTGGGAAGGCATGATTGGTTTTCAAATGTAAGGACGTGAGATTTGGAGGGGCCAGGAGTGGAATGATATGGTTTGGCTGTGTCCTCACCCAAATCTCAACTTGAATTTTATTTCCCAGAATTCCCACGTATTGTGGGAGGCACCCAGTGGGAGGAGGTAATTGAATCATGGGGGCCAGTCTTTCCAGTGCTATTCTCATGACAGTGAATAAGTCTCATGAGATCTAATGGGTTTATCAGGGTTTCCGCTTTTGCTTCTTCCTCATTTTTTCTCTTGCTGCCACTATGTAAGAAGTGCCTTTCACCTCCTGCCATGATTCTGAGGCCTCCACAGCCATGTGGAAGTGTAAGTCCAATTAAACCTCTTTTTCTTCCCAGTCTTGGGCCTGTCTTTATCAGCAGCATGAAAAGAGACTAATATACCACCCTCAATGGCTTTACAAGAACTCTGGACAGAAATATTTATAATCAAGTGGTAATCAGTCTGCATGTTGACCCACTTCCTTGTTACTGAAAGTCATGTCACACTAGATACTGGCTGTCTGCACCCCCATTATACCTATAAATAGGATTCCCGGCCCTAGAATCATATAGCTTTTGTTTAAGATAGATATGATTTCTGACATTAGAGTCGTAACACTTTTAGGACTTGCTTAAGCAGATCCCGAATTCCAGCAGAACAGCTGATGCCAAGCAGTTTAAGACCCTCATAGGGTAACTCAATCAGCATCAACATGAGAATATCATTTCTTCATCTCTCTGTACCATGACTTCATCTTGCACTCTTCAACCAAGCAACGATCGTCACGCCTTGGCTCACTCCAAAACCCTTATAAACTCTAGCCCCAAACTCCTCAGGGAGTTTGAGGTTTCCTTCCATCTCCTCATATGGCAGCCCTACAATTAAAACTCTTTCTTTGCTGCAACCTGGTGTCTTGGCATATTGGCTTACCATGCACATCAGGCAACGGACCTATTACAGTCATGTAATAACCAGACAATCTAGTTTGGTGTTACACGTTGTGTTTATTTCCTTTTGGTTATTCGCTATTGCCTAGCCTTTAGTAAAGACTTTTTTTTTTTTTTTTTGAGACAGGGTCTTACCCTGTTGCCCAGGCTGGGGTATAGTGGTGCCATCACAGCTCACTGCAGCCTTGACCTCTGAGCTCAACCACTCCTCCTACCTCACCTGAGTAGCTGGGACTACAGGTGCACACCACCACACCTAGGTAATCTTAAAAAAATTATTTGTAGAGATGAGGTCTTACTATGTTGCCCACGCTGGTCTCAAACTCCCGGGCTCAAGTGATCCTCCTGTCTTGGCCTCCCAAAATGTTGGGATTACAGGTTTGAACCACTGCACCTAACCCAGTAAAGACTTGTGTACACCATGAGCAATTGAAGTTTTCCTTGCCCATGAGATTATACTGAGAGTGACTTTAATGATTATTCCAGGCTCTAGAGAAATTCAAAGCAATCCCTTAGATTTCTTTGAACTCTACATGTACTCATGTTTATATGTTCATTACTACTAGCTCTGGTTCAGTTTATGGGTCATCTCACTCTCTAGTGTATATTGAACTCTATGCTGTCTGTTGAACATCATACCAACCTTTACATGAAACATACCCTTCTATTCAAGATCCACACGTACATGAAAGAGATATTTATGTTTAATAAACGTGATCAAATTTTTGGGGACGGATAAGGGACTTATATTGTAAAAATGCCAACAACTTTAATGTTAAACACCCTTCTTTTTTTTTTTTTTTTTTTTTTTGAGATGGAGTCTCACTCTGTCACCCAGGCTGGAGTGCAGTGGTGCAGTCTCACCTCACTGCAAGCTCCGCCTCCCGGACTCACACCATTCTCCTGCCTCAGCCCCATGAGTAGCTGGGACTACAGGCGCCCGCCACCACTCCCGGCTAATTTTCTGTATTTTTATTAGAGACGGGGTTTCACCGTGTTAGCCAGGATGCTCTCGATCTCCTGACCTCATGATCCGCCCGCCTTGGCCTCCCAAAGTGCTGGGATTACAGGTGTGAGCCACCGCGCCCGGCCTATTTCAAACAAACAAACAAAACCCACTACCTATCCAGTGTATGGTAAGAAAACTAAAAACAACTTGGCATAGCCTATTGGGAATACTTACGACATCGCAGAATTTTAGAATAAGAGGGCATTCCCTCATTGTATGTTTTAGGTGATGCCAAAGGATATAAAAGTTTTTACTGCAGAATAGATACAAAAGTATTGACTGCAAATGTAATTTTTTTCTGTGTTAAACATTGAGCTTTTTTGATCAATTTTGTGTACAGAAATGTCTTCCCTATTATGTGAAAAAGTCATATGAAACAACATAAACTCTATACAACCCAATTGACATCCATAGGCGAATAGCTTAAATAAATTGTGGTATATCGATATTGTATTTTTCCTTAAAGCTGCTGAAATGTATTCATTAGACGAGTATGCAACACAGCATAACAAGACAAAGTGTGGAAGGGAAAAAGCAAGTTGTAGAACAATGTATATACTGTTTACTGTAGTGAATTGTGCACATCAAACTTAAAACAATGGCTACTTCTGGCACAGGGGAGGGTACTAGCATTTGGGGAATTCAAATAAAAAATGACTTTAGCCTTATTTATAACGTATTAATTTTTTAAAGAATAGTGCTCGCCGGGCACAGTGGCTCACGCCTGTAATCCCAGCACTTTGGGAGGCCGAGGTGGGCAGATCATGAGGTCAAGAGATCAAGACCATCCTGGCCAACATGGTGAAACCCCGTTTCTACTAAAGACACAAAAAATTAGCCAGGCGTGGCGGCAGGTGGCTGTAATCCCAGCTACTTGGGAGGCTGAGGCAGGAGAATCGCTTGAACCTGGGAGGCAGAGATTGCATATTGAGACTGGGTAAATTTTTTTTTTTTATATAGAGTTTTGCTGTTGTTGCCCAGGCTGGAGTGCAATGGTGTGGTCTCGGCTCACTGCAACCTCTGCCTCCCGGGTTCAAGCGATTCTCTTGCCTCAGCCTCCTGAGTAGCTGGGATTACAGGCAACCGCCACCATGCCCGGCTAATTTTGTATCTTTAGTAGAGATGGGGTTTCACCATGTTGACCAGGCTGTTCTCAAACTCCTGACCTCAGGTAATCCCTGGCCTCGGCCTCCCAAAGTGCTGGGATTACAGGCATGAGCCACCACATCTGGCCTGGGTAATTTATAAAGGAAAGAGGTTTAATTGATTCAATGTTTCACAGGACTTGGGAGGCCTCAGGAAACTTACAATCATGGCAGAAGAGGAAGCAAACATCTCCTTCTTCACATGGCAACAGCAAGGAGAAATGCCAAGCAAAAGGGGGAAAAGCCCCTTATAAAACCATCAGATCTCATGAGAACTCACTCACCATCACGAGAACAGCATGAGGGTAACTGCCCCCATGATTAAATTACCTCCCACTGGGTCCCTCCCACAACATGTGGGGACTATGGGAACTATAATTCAAGATGAGATTTGGGTGGGGATGCAGCCCAACCATATCAATTAATGAAAAATACTGTTACTACATTAATATAAGATTTTAATAAAACACATAGAATACTAGATGATATTTGTTGGAATATAAATATGTTATATTCCACCAAACATATTTATCTGTTATATAACATATTTATATGTTTTGTGTTACATATTTATCAAGAGTAATTTAACCAAAATTACTCCTGATTCTTATTTGATAATAATATTGCAGGGGAACAATTTTAGAATTATTAAGAACCAGAGAGCTTTTTAGGATAACTTAACATTTCTTTTTTCATTTTTTTTTTGAGCCAGGGTCTCATTCTGTCACCCAGGCTGGAGTGCAGTGGTGTGATCATGGCTGCTGGGCTCAGGTGATCCTCCCACCTCAGCCTCTTAGGTAGCTGGGACTACAGGTACACACCATCACGCCTGGCTAATTTTTGTTTTTGTAGAGACAGAGTTTTGCCATGTTGCCCAGGCTGGTCTCAAACTCCAGGACTCAAGTGATCTGCCCACCTCTGCCTCACGAAGTGTTGGGATTACAGGCATGAGCCACCATGACCAGGCTTTTCTGGAAATTTAAATTTTAGGTGTGAATTCTAATGAAGGACTCCATAATGTAAAGACAGACAACCCAATAAGAAGGCAAAATACTTAAACAGGCACTTCACAAAGGAGGACATTTAATTGTTCAATGAACATATGAGGAGAAGGTGCTGAATCATTAGTCATCAGGGAAATGCACACAATGAGACAGCACTACTCACGTATCAGAAAGGATACAAAATTTTAAAATGACAATACCACATGTTAGCCAGGATCTGGAACAACTGAAAGTAATCATCTGCTGTTGGGAATGTACATTGGCATAGCCTCTTTGGAAACCCATTTGGCAACAGTCTACTAAATCTGAATATGCGTTTACCTTATCCCCCAGCAATTCCACTCTTGATGAAAGAAAACACGGGTGACCCAAAAGACAGTGCAAGAACGTTCATTTGTAGCTTTGTTTATAATATCTCCAAATTGGAAACAACCCAAATGTATATCAAGGGTATAGTATTCATAGAGTGGAATACTGTATAACAATCAGAACACGTTACTGTTGGATGCAACAGTAGGATACATTGCTGTATGACAGCTGAACCTGACAGCAATAATTTAAGTATACCCTTAAGAATGAACCTATGGTCTAAGAGGAATGTGTGTTCAGAGTTCTGAGCTAAGGAACCTGGGAGTGGTCAACCCAGTTTCCCGCCTTATCTATGAAGGGCATCTGAACCCCTAGTCCATCCCTTGGAATGCAGGCTGTACATGGGATTGAGGCCCTTTGTTTTGGGTTAAATGAAAACTGCTAGCTGGAGGTTGCTAGATGGAGGGTGCTAAGCAAAAGTGCTATAAAAACTGCATGCTTTTTACAAATGGGAGTGGTTCTCCTGTCCAGCCGCTGCCACTGGACCATCCCTGTATGTAAGTTCTTCCAATAAACCCTATGTCTCAGTTGCTGTCTCCACGTCTCTTCTTCAGCCTCTTAGACAGGATGCCATCCCTAATGGGGTCAATGGGAGTCTGGCATGACAATTGCACAGGCATAATGCTGAGCAAAGGAAGGCAGACATTAAAGCATACTGTATGGTTTCATTTCTATAAAGTTCAAAAAGGAGCAAAACAAATTTGTGATAGAAGTCAGAATAGTGAATACTTGTGGGAGCAATGACTAGTAGACGACATGAAGACTCTGGGGCATGGACAATGTTCTGAGTGTTAATCTGGGTGCCAGTTAGTATGTGCATTCACTTGGTAAAAATTCATTCAGCTGTATACTTAAGACCTGTTCACATTTTGTGTGTTGTACTTCAATTTGAAATGCTTTTAGTGCCGGGCGCAGTGGCTCACACCTGTAATCCCAGCACTTTGGGAGGCTGAGACAGAGGATCCCCTGAGCTCAGAGGAGTTTGAGGCCAGCCTGAGCAACATGGCAAAACCCCATTTCTACTAAAAATACAAAAATTAGGCAGGCGTGGTGGCATCTGCCTGTAATCCCAGCTACTTGGGAGGCTGAGGTAGGAGAATTGCCTGAGCCTGGGAGGCAGAGATTGCAGTGAGCCAAGATCGTGCTGCTGCGCTCCAGCCTGGGCTACAGAGTAAGATCCTGTCTCAAATAAATAAAGTAAAATAAAATATTTATAAAATAAAATCTCTAGCAGAGTCACATGGAGATAAGGCAGTTAGTGCCAAGTTTTCCCAAGGGTGGCCCCTAAGATTGTCTGTGGGTTCCCCCTTCTGAGGCCCCGAGAGCTGTTCCAGTTTCTCTCCTTCCTGAGAACTGGTTGTTCTTTTTTTGATTCTCTTGATCCTTACAATAAAAATCTCCCCCAAAATAATAATAATTAGTTTCTTACTGAGACCCACTTGAGTTTCAGGAAGAAATTGACATTATTCTTGAGGTAAACAGCACTGCTTTTTTTTTTTTGAGACAGAATCTCACTCTGTTGCCCAGGCTGGAGTGCAGTGGCGCAATCTTGGCTCACTGCAACATCTGCCTCCCAGGTGATTCTCCTGCCTTAGCCTCCTGAGTAGCTGGGATTACAGGCACCCGTCACTACACCCAGCTAATTTTTTGTATTTTTAGTAGAGACAGGGTTTCACCATGTTGGTCAGGCTGGTCTTGAACTCTTGACCTCATGATTCGCTTTCCTCAGCCTCCCAAAGTGCTGGTATTACAGGCATGAGCCACCAGTACTGCCTTTTATAAAAAAGACAAATACCTTATATGTAAAGTGGCAGAAAAAAATGTGTTTCTCTTATACATGATAGAACCCTAATTGAGTACAATGGAATGTTTGACTGTAAGCAATAAATTAATATAACTGGCATCTGTATTACAAGGGAATGCCTTCAAACTTAATAGCAATAAAATCCAGGTCTAAGATCAGAATTAAAAGAATCATATTCACAGTGGCAAGAGCATCCAGGCTGGGGGTCTCTTGCCAATTACTTCTCTAGGGCACACTGACCAAACATGATCCTTAATATCCTTAGTGCAACCAAGAACACTAGAATGTTTAAAGAATGTTTAAAATTGCTAACTTATAAGGAGAGTTCTCTTCTAAAGAGGGTGCATTCTGTTATAAGAAAGTCCCTTTTGTTCTGCTGAATACCTTGATAGGTTTAGGTATGCAAAATGAGCCTAGAGCTAAATTTGGGATTGAAGAGTTGAATTGTTCTGCAGTTTAAGGAAAGAAGATATTGGAGTTCCTGGTATATTCAGTGAGGGAATGGAGGGTGGAGAAAAGAAAGGAAAAGGATGACAGGAAGCTAGGGATTACTTGGGGAGAAATGGGCAGAAAAAAAATAAACAACAAAGAAACTCCGGTTGTACACCCCTTTAAGAATAAGGGTGTTGGCCGGGCAGGGTAGCTCACGCCTGTAATCCCAGCACTTTGGGAGGCCGAGGCGGGTGGATCACAAGGTCAAGAGATAGAGACCATCCTGGCCAACATGGTGAAACCCCATCTCTACTAAAAATACAAAAAATTAGCTGGCTGTGGTAGCATGCGCCTGTAGTCCCAGCTGTTGCCTAGGCTGGAAGGCAATGGCGTGATCTCAACTCACTGCAACCTCCACCTCCTGGGTTCAAGCGATTCTCCTGCCTCAGCCTCCTGAGTAGCTGGGATTACAGGCACGTGCCACCATGCCCGGCTAATTTTGTATTTTTAGTAGAGATGGGGTTTCACCATGTTGGACAGGGTGGTCTCGAACTCCTGACCTCCTTGGCTTCCCAAAGTGCTGGGATTACAGGCGTGAGCCACTGCGCCCAGTGACAGATAGTGTTTTAACCTCAAAAATATCCGCCTCAAACTTTGTGCTGCTATAACAGAATATCTGTTGGGTAATTTTAAATGGACAGAGATTTGAACTCCTGGGCTCAAGTGAGCCACCTCAGCCTCCCAAGTAGCTAAGACTACAGGCATGCAGCATGCACCACCATGCCTGGCTAATTAATGTTATTAATTTTTTTTTTTTTTTTACAGACAGGGTCTTGCTATATTGCCAAAGCTGGTCTCAAACTCCTGGCCTCAAGCAGTCCTCCTGCTTCAACCTCCCAAAGTGCTGGGATTACAGGCATGAGTCACTACGCCCAGCTGATAATTACCTCTTAAAGATCCCACCTCTCAACACTGTTGCACTGGGGTTTAAATTTCCAACACATAAACTTTGGGAGACATATTCAAACCACAGCAGAAGTTACTTTAGTTTTGGCCTCAGAAATGTGTTAGAAGAAAGAGGAAGAATTCACATGCTACAAATTTATCATGAAAGTTGCTTACAAAGTATTTATCTGCTCTTCAGTTTCTTCAACCAAAAGCTAAACAAGTTTGCACAGGTAGACAGGACCTTTAGCTTAATTTATAAGCGGCTTCCTGCAAAGCCCTCAAGCCATGTTATCACTCATCATCTCTTAAAAACGAAACTGGAATGTTAATCTATTTTTGGTAGAAAAAGTTAGAGACCATTTTATCAAATGGTTTAGACATTTGAAGCTGTATGTAACTTAAAACTACTTATTTGCCTCAGAAATATTACATATAAAGAGAGAAGACAAAACCACACACACACATTACCTATAGAATAATACTGAGCACTTCTAATTGCTTGCCAGCTTGTCTTCTTGATCTTATAAGGAGATAATCTTATTTTCATTCACACATTTGAGTCATTTTAAATAATAGTGTAGAAACACCAGACCTTTAGTAGGAATCCTTATTTATAATGCTTTTACTCTACATGTTATAATAGAATGGAAGCAATATCTTAAATGTTTACAAATCACTTTTATAGGCAGATTCTCTTATTTGGAATTAAGAATAGCTAGTGTATACTCGGGAGGCTGAGGCAGGAGAATCACTTGAACCTTGGAGGTGGAGGTTGCAGTGAGCTGAGATCGCGCCACTGCACTCCAGCCTGGGTGACAGAGTAAGACTGACTCTCAAAAAAAAAAAAAATAGCTAGGGTAAAAGAACCCACAAATAATGTCTTTTCTTCTCCTAGGGAACCATAAAAAGCATTTTGCATTTCAAATTATTATTTCTTTTTTTTAATAATTCAGGCAAATATAATCGGACAAATTCTAAATGCTCTCATTTTAGCTAAAAGCTCAAGTTATTCTAGAAAGGCAACACTTGTAATATTGATATTTTAACCTCTTTTTCACCACTTAAAAATTGCTAATAATTGAAATGGAATGTTCTTTGTAAGTTTATTTTGTATTTGGGAGCTAAAATAACAGCACTTGCTCAAAGGTTTCGAACTACGGCATATTAATGGTATAGATATGGTTTATCTGTTGCAGAATTGAGTCATATGCAATAAGAAACAACATAAAATCCATAAATAAGATTTTATGAGGGAAAAAATCAGTGTTACATATACATTTTTCCCTGCTTCTGGCAAATATAATCTTTCATTCATGTAACTGTTGACTGGCTTCTATGTGTCCAATGGGAAGATAAATACAGTTCCTATATTCAAAGAACTCCCAGACTAATTCAGGGAGAGCTACAAGACAATTTAGGTACTGCTGGATTAGGAATCCTAGTTCCCTAGTAGAAGGGATGCTTCTTCCAGGAGACACAGCAAGGGTCCTACTGTACTGGAAGCTATGACCACCGCTTGGTCATTTTTGAGCTTCTCATGTTACTGGACCAATAGACGAACATAGTAATTACCGTATTGGCAGGGAGGTATAGGAGCTATGGTTGAGTTACACAAGAAAGACAAGAAAGCGGATGTTTGGAACTCAGGGGATTCACTGCATATTTTAGTACTTGCATATCCAAGACAACTCTAAATGGGCAGTTACTAGAACCATGACCCAGGAAGTTTAACACAACTGGCAAATCATACCTCTTGGGGAGGAAAATCTGAGTCCCCACCAGGCAATAACCTAGATTTGCTGAAGTACTGGCCAAGAATGGGAAAATTGAGAGTGGGTGGTATAGGAGAGAGATGATGCATATCATTATGGCCCTGAGACCCGTTACACGGTAGATGCTGCAGCTTATCCTAGAAACTCCTGTCTATCAAGTCTTTTGGAGACGTAAATACTGGACACACCTCAAAGACTCTATGGCAGAATGGACTAAGTGTAGGGCAGATCTGCACGTGTGTTAGATTCCTCTTGCACTCTGACTCGTATCTTCTCAACTAACCTTTACTCCAGTCCTTGCTGCAGCAACCAAAGACGTAGAGATGTAACCAGACAGCAACTCATTTTAGTTGTTTAATGTATAGTTCACTTTCTGCCCCTGCGCCTCACTGCCACTGCTGTTGGACATACCTGTAGGAGCCAATTCAGCCACTCTACACACAAGAAAATCTGCAAATATTAACATCCTATGAAATAATCCCTGTCCAATGGGGAATGGAAACTAATGAATAAATACTCCCTTCTTGGTAGAACAATTCTGAGGTACGTTCTATATGGCTCCTGAAGGGTCCTTAGTGAGATCGAGCCCAAATCAGGTTAATCACGTAAAGGAAACTACAAGATTTAAAAAATCACTGCATGGGTTTTATGCCATTCCTTGCTTTAGTCTTTTCAGCCCCCCACTCATGTTTCCTAGGCTCAGTCGTGTTCTATAAATGTTTAATAACTGCCTCTCCAGGAAAAAAAAATTATCTTGGTTTGTAGCATTTGCCTATTTCTGTGACATAAATACACCATAATTTCAAGCTACCAACATGACATCACCAAATCTGCAGTTGGCGAGAGGTGTACACAATTGTACCTTGGATGCCGGTATGAGTTGAGTCCAGCACACTACTACTTGGGAGTGTGTCTCAAAAAAAATTACTGCATGCAAACATTTGTCTCAGAAGATACAGGGTGAGACAAAAAAGACAAAAAGCTACCGGTGCGGGCCAATTACCAGACAATGATGGGTGTACTGACATTAGCCATGGATACCAATAAGATGAGAAAAAAATTCTTAGGTAGAAGAGGAAAGCATTTCAATTGTATAACAAATTGGTGATAGGAAGAAGTTGTAGGAATGGGAAGGAAGTATGAATTTTAGAATACTCAGAAGTCTCTAGCCTTTGCAACTAGATAGACAATAATGCTATTCCCAGAGACACAGAATACAGGATGATGATGAGTTCATTTTGGGATCTATTTAGTTTGAGACTTTTTTCATGATACCGAGGCAGTGGGAAATACAGGTCTGCAGCTTAGGTAAGAGATAAGGGTGTGGAAGCTATAGCAAGGTATTGTGAAATTTTATTGTTGATAACTACTTATATTCCTGGAATATCCTGCCACCTCTCCTCTGGCTCCAGTCAGACAGCAGTGAGGCTTTCTGATTACTGCCCTCAGGCTAGAACTGTCACTACAGAAATGAAAAGAGAAAGATGAGTCAATGCTCAGCTTATAAATTTTAAAATAGAGCTTTGAAACTCCTGGTAGAAAAAATATGTTGACGCTGGGTATGGTGGCACATGCCTGGAATCCCAGCAATTTAGGAGGCCTAGGCAGGCAGATCACTTGAGGCCAGGTGTTCAAAACCAGCCTAGCCAACATGGTGAAACGCTGTCTCTACTAAAAATACAAAAATTAGCCAGGCATGGTGGCACATGCCAGTAATCCCAGCTACTCAGGAGACTGAGGCAGGAGAATCACCTGAACTCAGGAGGCAGAGGTTACAGTGAGCCAAGATAGCACCACTGCACTCCAAACCTGGAATTATAGGCGTGAGCTACCGCGCCCGGCCATAATAAATCTCTTTATATATCTGCATCCTATTGGTTCTGTTTCTCTAGGGAACCATAATACAGTATCTTTAATCTGTCAGTCTGGAAGAGTTCCTCCAACTTTCTTGACTTCTATGTCCTTGACACTTTTGAAGATTACAGGGCAGATATTTTGTAGTACGTTCCTTAAATTGGATTTGTTTTCTCATGATTAGATCCAAGTTATGTAGGAAAAGCAACGGGTTGCAAGATTTTGATCTGTCAAATGTTCACTTTCATCATTTGATTAAGGTGGTATCTTTCAGCCTTTTAATCTATGTAACTAAGTACTTTGTGGAAATATACGTTGAACCCTGTAAAAATCTCACTGGTCATTGAACTTTGAATGTACTCATTTCTTATATCTGTAATGAACCCATGGTACCAGAATTATTCATTGGATTATAATCTGTTGCTGTCATAATTTATTTTAGTGATCAAGTTAGACCATCTTTGGCCAGTGGGAGCTTTTTTCAGGTTGGTTCTTGTGTCCTTTTATTCTGTCTCCATCATTACTTTCATTATTTTCTGGGATAACAAGATGTTTCAGGCTCAACTTTTATTTGCCTTGTCCTCGTCCTGCAATCAGCCATTTTTCCAAGGAGCCCTGGTTTCTTTTAGTAAAAAATTAAAATGTGGATGCAAGATATGCTCATTCCTTTTGGGGTGTCATTGTTCCCAAGCCCTCTTAGAGTACAAATGTAGAAAATATTTGTGTGTGTGTGTGTGTATATGCAGCAGAGGTTTACATCAACATTTATTTATATACTATATATATATGTTAAAAACTTTTGAGTTCATGTCAACACCACCAATTTCATTATAACAACACAAGACTCATTCAAGTTTTCTCTTTCCATTCTTATAACTTCAACAGTGACGAATGTGGTTCTCATTATCATTCATACATTCACTTATTGGATCACTTGTCTCTACAAGTAACTAATTTCCCATTTCTGCCATCACCAGTCCACCAAGCAAACCCTTCCTTGAACACACTTGGGTCCCACTGCCTTGCACCTGGCCATCTCTCTCACTACCTCCCACCCCTTGTGGGGTGAGGAGGGCATTTGAAAAGATGACCATGATACCTGAACTCTCTTCTTTACTCCTTCCTCTGCCTTGTTACCTGGAACATAGATGTAATGATTGAAGCTTGGGCCACTGTCTGGACTATGAGGACAAGGGTCACACCTACAAACATCAGAGCAGTGAGTTCTAAAGTGCCTGAATTTCTCACACTTAGGCAGAGCAAACTAGCCATATTAACCCTGCCCTGCCCACTGTCTAGACTTTTACATGGCAGTCATATAACATGAATCTTTAAATCTCATTAGTTTAGGTAACAGCCAAATGTAATTCTACTTGATAAAGACGTCCACAGCTAGAGGCCAGCGGGAACATGGATACATCTACTAATTCCAGGAGGGAGTGATGAGAACCTCCATCACCGAGATGAGGGAGCACAACAGCCTGTTAGAAGTCAGAATCCAGCTTAGCAAAAAGAGGCTCAGGGAAGACCAATGAATTGATTGGGACTATGTATTCTACCACTGGAGGTAGAAACTTAGTTCATTTCAGAAAATCAAATAAACATTTCTTGCACTACTGAGCTCTGGATCTGAGATGGGCTCTATGAAGAGAGTAGCTGAAACTATGGTAATGGCAATGGCAATGGATGAGGTCCAGGGAGTTTCCAGTGGAAGAAAAAATGAACCTTAAAAATCTCAAACATTAACTTTTAGAAAGGAAGCAGCCAGCAGATATTACGAGTAAGAGAGAATTAAAGGAGAACTTCGGAACAAGACTTTTTTTATATCCCTTAGGGAATTAATTACCAACATTGAAGTGCATTTCGTATCGTTACCTTTCATATTGTTACATTCCACATCAAATTTTGATCCCAATGGGTGATATTTTAAAAACTAGAAACAATTTCTGCATCACAGTGAAATCTATAGGCAGAGTGAAAGAGGGTTAGGTACATAGACTACTAGAAAGTCTAGACCAGGTTCACTGGTTTTCATTCACTTCTTGCTTCTTAATCAGTTTGGAGGCTCATGTAAAGGCAGATTTGAAGGGAGAAAAGACTCAAGAACAAGAGATAGAAGCAGTGATGCTATTGGAGGTTGCTAGAATTGCCTGGGTTTTGACTTGGGATGATCCCTAGCACAGGTATGAGGCACAGAATAAATTGTTATGCACCATGTCACACTCTTCACACGTGCCTCACATGGTTATACACATACTCAAACCAAATCAACATGAACCTAATCGGAGGCAGCCTAGGTGGACAAGAGGCCTTCATGAGAGTTCTGTGCAGTTGAGTGATATGTGGAGGAGTTCTTCATTCTAAACAGCTTTCTCAGTGGTGGTTGGTTATTTGACCACAAGCTGATATCACCATCTCGATTTGAGCTTCCTTTAATTTCAGGTGCCCCTCCGAGCTGTTGACTGGGATACAATAATTACTCTAGTTCATCTTGTATTGGTAGCTGCCTGTTTAATTCTTCATGATTTCATATTCAGAAAGACAGAATAAGAAATCATGAGTCAAATCTGTGGTCTTTAGAAGTATCATCACTAATAGCTATTGGGTACATCAAATGGCCAATTTGCTTTACTTTATAATCCCTAGGGGATTTACTGATTTTTTTTTTTTTTTTAAATTACCAGTTTTAGGCTGTGTATAGTTCTCATATATTCATTACATTCTAGTAGCAGTAACGGAAGCTGTTTTTACACGTTTGTAATTGTGCCCTGAAATGACAATGAATTAAATTTAAATGACTTAACTGACTTAAAATTAAATATAAAAATGTGTATCATGAGAGATGAGGGAAATATTCGCAAAATAGAAGGGCACACAATATTTTCAGATTATTTTATTCTTAACCCACAAATCCGACAGATATGTGACCACTTAAAAGACAAATTAATGCTCTCATGGCTTTTTAGATTTAGGTAAGCCAACAATTCCTGACCATTCTGTAATTTTGTAGTCATGTTTAAGTGCCATCTCTTTCCCCCAATACGGATGAAATCTGAATTATGTATTAACAGAATTTTGATACATATTACATGAATGAAATGGTTCCTACCAAACATAAAGTACGACAATTGAGATGGAGTCTTGTTCTGTTGCCCAGGCTGGAGTGCCACAGCGCAATCTCGGCTCACTGTAACCTCCTCCTCCCAAGTTCAAGCCATTTCCTTGCCTCAGCCTCCCAAGCAGCTGGCACTCCAGGCTCCCGCCGCCACGCCCAGCTAATTTCTGTGTTTTTAGTAGAGACAGGGTTTTACTATGTTGGCCAGGTTGAGCTCGGATTCCTGACCTAAGGTGATTCACCCCCTTCGGTTTCCCAAAGTGCTGGGATTACAGGCGTGAGCCACCGCGCCCGGCCAAGTACGACAAAAATCTTATGTAACAAACCAGTAATATGGGCTATAGCCTTGTTCCCACGTAGCATCTTAAACTGTTAAAAATAAATCAGAGTTATTCTGAAATCATTGAGGAAAATAAAAATTAGATTTTGAGATTGCAGAATTGTGCAAATTTCTGCAAATGTATAAAAACAACATGATATCAGTTGTGGCCTGGGTGTTCATAATTCTCCCCAGACTCTTTTATGGATGCCTTATTTGGTGGAGGTCTTCCTGTAATTATGGAACTATAAAGCCCATCAGACAGGAATATTAAAAAACATGATTATTCCATAACCTTATTCCACAGGAGGAGTTATTCTACAGGAGGTCCTAGTTCATTTTATTTTTCCCTCCTCTTCACTGCCTTCCGGTGGTGCTGCGGGTCAACGCCCAGCTGAAGCAGGTTTAGAGGGTCAGCCTGGAGGTTGGATGGTTACTGGTGGGCTTTCAAGATGGACAGACCACAGGACAGCAAATAGCTTAGGAACTGGCACTGTTTACAAATCCTAGGGAGAGAATTTCAGACCCCGAGTCCAAGACGGCTGCGATCCCTCCAGGCCTCCCCACTTGCTGCCACGCTCAGGCTTTCCCTGGCGGTCCCCAGGTCCGGCTTCTTATTGGAATGACAGCCTTAACCGACAAGAAAGCGCTATGATTTTCAGTTTGGGATTTAAGCGGGGATTAAGCTCACGGATTCCCAGGCGTCCAGTCAGAGGCCGAACTCTGGGTCGGATCTCAGCGAGACTAGTTGCTGAGGAACACTTGCAGCCTGGCTCCCCGGCGGACCGGCCCACCACTCACCTCCCGGGGAAGGGACCGAGGGCGCGCCCCGCCACGCGCGCTCCCCACGCCACGGTCCCCGCCGCGCGCGCGCTCCTCCCGCCCGAGCCCCGCCACGCGCGCCCCCGCCCAGCCCCAGGAGCGCGCGCCGCCGGCCTTTTCCCGCCGCGCTGCCGGGGCCGCTAGTGCCCGCTCGCCGGGGGAGGCGCTGCTGCCGCTGAGGGAGCGCCTCCTCCTGTTCCTCCAACTCTTCCCCGCCTCCTCCCGCTTCTCCTCCTCCTCCTCCTCCTCCACAGTTGCCCGCCGTGGGCGGGGGCGAGCGCGTCCGGTTTGCTGGAAGCGTTCGGAAATGGCAACTTGCGCGGTGGAGGTGTTCGGGCTCCCGGAGGACGAGGTGCGGGGACCGCGGGGCTGCGGGGCGGGCTTCCCTTCGGGTTATTCAGCAGCCGGACCCGGGGAGGTAGCGGCGGCGGCCACGACCGGAGGCTCCGCTGTCAGCCCCTCCTCCCTCGGCGCGAGCCTGGGGAGCGCGCGAGGCGCCGCGGGGACTGTGGGGGCGGCATGGCGCGCGGGCGCTGGGGACTCGCCGGAGGGAGCAAGCGCGTCGGGTCCCACCCGCCCCTTCCCGGAGCGGCCGCCGCCTTCCTTCTCGGTTTCCTTCGGGAAGTGTTGAGGACGGGGCTAGGCGGCCGGCGGGGGACGCACATCACCGCGCCAGCCCCTTCCTGCCGCCCCCGCCGGGCGTGCGGAGCTCCCAGGCGGTGGGAGAGGGTTGCAGCGTCCCCGCTGTCGATTCGCTTTGCTCTGGCAGAGGCCGGGCCGAGTTAACTTTACGGACTTCGGTCTGGAGAGTTCCAAGTGAATTGTCATTCGCTGGTTTGTTTTTTTCTTCTTTATCTGAAATCCTTTTTAATCCCCTAACTAGAGACAGGGATGGGAGAGCAGGAACATAAATGTTCCTCCTCCTCTTTAGCAACAAGTGTCCAGTGTGAGAAGTTCATGCTTTATTTCACCGGTCGTCGTTGATGTTAAAAAGTAAAGCCAAAAAAGTATAAATACTTCATAAAGAAGTTACCACATCTGTTCCTTTTGAAAACTAGATTAAGCTCTGGGATTTGAAGAAGGCAAAGCTGTTTCTTTTTAGCTAAATAACATGCTGATTATGCCTATGCTTATCAAAAATATTGTAAGACCATTTGGAAAGGTTGTTCCGTCGTAAATGATATGTGGCTTCTGTGTGTTCTTGGAGATTGTCTCAAAACTGCAAATGGTTGGGAGATGAAAAGGCTGTATATAGTCTAACAGTGACTGGTTCCGAGTGAAAAAAATCAATTTTTTTTGCCTTCTTGTTGGCTGAGCTGCCACATGTACCTGTTATCAAGATTAGACCCAGTTAACTGAAAATCCATCAACCTAATTTATACTGCTTAAGTATTGTAGTACTTAAGTTGTATAGTTCCTTCTCTTAGTACCTTGGTGTCGTCAAACATTTTACACTTCTCTTGAGAGCTCTTTGTTTATAAAGGGTGGGCAATTTGTTAATGCAGTCAAGTTATTTGAGGATATTTTGAGAATGCTTACGTGATGCGATTAGAATTTAATTTCCTAGTTATTGCTGCCAGAAGAGAAACGAAGTGATGATGGACAAATGGTGGCGGCTCATAGTCCCTCAGAAACAATAGTGAATGTGCTCTAGCTAAAGATATCATTCTAGCTAATGGCACCTTTATTCTGTAGACGAGATCAGAAGATAATAGAGCACTTCACCTGTGGTCGCTGTCTTACCAGACAGATTCCCCTGCTTGCTACATAGCCCAGTGCAGTTAACTTCAAGCTGGTGTCCAACCCAGTCAGGCTGGCCTTGGACTTTCTTTCCCTGCTGTATTCACAGGTAGGCCCTGCTAGTTGCAGATGTCTCATCTCACCGCCTTCCAGCAGAGCCAGTTGATCTTAAAGAAAATAGTGCCAAAGGTATCATTCACCATCTGTTTTCTCCCTCTTGGTACATGATCAGTGTTTTTAATGATCTACTTTAGTAATTTCTCTGTTTTCAATCATCACCCCTCTGCCCAGCTGAAATAAAACTAATTGTGGCAGTTAATGGGTGGTCGGTAAGGAACTGGGGCCAAAGGCCAGAAACTCCACCCTTTGAAATGTGGATTTCCTCAACTTGCTGAAGGATTTGTACTTCTAGGAAGTTTCATGGAATGCGGCCTATCCCATTCACATTCTGGGAGTTCTGGCTGTCAGTTCCGTGACTCTAATTTGCTTCTTTCCCCTCTCTATTTTGTCCACATTGAGGAGGGGAGTGAGATAGGAAGATAAGAGACATGATGTTGAAGAATCTTCCACTTCTTCCATTGTAATTGGATTATTCATTTAACAGACATTCATTTACTGTTTGCTCTGTATCATGAATTGTGCTAGGCACCAGGGATAGAGAGGGAAAAAAGACAGTCTCAGCCTAGGACTGAGGGAAAGATAAAAGTCACTTTTTTTCTTGTGGAGGTTGCCGTCTCCACTATCATTTGCCATTTATTTTCTGGTCCATCACAAAAGTAAAAGAAGGATTGAAACCACACTCCCCCCCCTTCCCACCCCCAAACACCCCTTTTGTTAGAGGAAGAAAGCATTGCAGCTATGTCACTTCTAAAACTCACAGACTAGTCTGGAAATAGGCAGCCCTCTGCTGTTGATTAAAAGTAAAGTGCTTTTTCATTACAAGAAAAGGAGAGGATTCTTATTTTAAATTTGAAACTAAAACGGGGAGAAAAATAATTTGAAATGGGATAGAAGACAGTGAAAGAATTGTAATTTAATCAGTATATAGTGAATAGTCGCTGAGTCAGTGTCTGAGCATATTAGCACTGAAGTATGCTAAAATGTAGATCATAATACCTTTCTCTCACTTTTCAGTGAGTTTTGGCTCTTCTTCTACATATAAGTGACTTATAGTAAGAGATCACCCTGGCTGCATGTGCAGGATTTTGCCATTAAAGTGTTAACAAACAAAGGAGGAAGTGTAGTCTAATTTATACCAGATTTGCTCTGGTCACTTGAGATTAACGGTAGAGAATAACATGCACTGATCTTTACTGGGGAGCAGTGTGGTGGATGCGGGGACTGGAATTCAGCATCGCTTCCCACCTCCTTCCCATGCACCTCCCTGTGATGTGGAGGTGGAAAAACTAAACACTGTTTCCCACACTCCATTGAAATTAATGGTCTGGATCCAAAATAGGCACCCCAGTTAAGTGCACTTGAGATTTGGGGAGTGGAAATGAGGTGGAGCATATTGTTTTGTTTCTTTGGCTTTTTCTGCTGATAGGCACGGTCATGTAAACGTCTGATTTTTCTGGAAAAGTATTCCAGTATCTGGTAACTTGCTTTGTACCTATTGATAGGAAGTCACCGAAGTAGTGGTGATGGTGGCTTCCAGACGTCAAGACTGATTATATTCTTGAAGTCATCAGTTCTGGTGATGACTCCTGATCATCTACCTTTCTGACTGGGAGAGGTAGTAGCTTCCTGGGTGGGTCAGTTCTGCCATGTTTCTGATCTTCTAGAACTGTAGTCCCCAACTGTTTTGGCACCAGGGACTGGTTTCATGGAAGATAGTTTTTCCATGGACCAGGGATGAGGTCTAGTGGTTTCAGGATGATTCAAGCACATTACATGTATTGTGCACTTCTATTATTATTACATTGTAATATATAATGAAATAATTATACAGCTCACCGTAATGTAGAATTAGTGGGAGCCCTGAGCTTGTTTTCCTGCAACTAGATGGTCCCAAGTGTGGGTGACGGTAATGGGAGACAGGGAGACAGTGACAAATCATCAGGCATTAGATTCTTATAAGGGGCACACAACCTAGATCCCTTGCATAGACAGTTCACAATAGGGGTCATGCTCTTATGAGAATCTAATGCCGCTGCTGATCTGACAGGCAGCGGAGCTCAGGAGGTAATGTGATCGATGAGGAATGGCTGTAAATACAGATGAAGCTTTGCTCACTGGCCTGCCACTCACCTCCTGCTGTGTGGCTGGTTCTTAAGGTTGGGGACCCCTGCTCTAGAAGTCCAGCCTAGCACCTACTCTTCCAGCTCTTCCAAAAATTTTGTAAGCATCTAATCCCCTGTATTAGCTTCTTTCTTCTTAAAGCATCGAGAATGATTTCTGTTTCCTATAAGAAAGCCTGACTGAAGCAAGGAAAAAAAGGAAGGAAATAAAGAGGAGTTTAGAGTCTCCGCTATCGGTATGGAGAGTGCAGTTTGCACATAGAGAATAATAGATGCCCCTGGTGGCAGCAGCCACAACAATGCATAAGCAAAAGGGTAAGAAGGGCATATTATGATACTTCTGGACCCACTAAGGCTGAGCAGAAGACCCTTACTCAGTCTCGGAACAAACTTCCCAAACCTTTATGTACTACACACAAGGGAGGAGAAGCATAGGGTAAGCAGCAGCTGTATTAGTAATTTCTCCCAGTCTTTCATGTATTGTTTTTGCCATTAGTGCTTTTTTGCAACTCTTTAATTCCAGAATCATTATGAAGTATTTTTCATGGACCCAGGGACTAAAGAAGTGAATAAATATAGTGTATTTTTAAAATAACTTATTTTTAAATTATATATTTACTTTTGAGATGGAGTCTTGCTCTGTCACGCAGGCTGGAGTGCAATGGCGTGATCTCAACTCACTGCACCCTCTGCCTCCCAGGTTCCAGCGATTTTCCTGCCTCAGCCTCCAGGATAGCTGGGATTACAGGTGCACACCACCACGCCCAGCTAATTTTTGTATTTCTAGTAGAGATGGGGTTTTACCATGTTGGCCAGGCTGGTCTCGAACTCCTGACCTCAGATGATCCGCCTGCCTCGGCCTTCCAAAGTGCTGGGATTGCAGGCATGAGGCACCACGCCCATCCTATTGTAAAATTATTTTAAACCATCAGAAAAGTTGAAAGTACAACACAAAGAGCTCCAGTATCCTTCTCATGCAGATTCTGCAGCTGTTAACCTTTTCACTGCAATTGTTCCATCACCTTTTTTTGCCATTTTCATTAATCTGTTTCTGAACTACTTGAGAGCAAGCTGCAGACACAATGCCCCATCATCTTTAAATACTCTAGTGTGTATTTTTCTAAAACAAGAATACTTTCCTGCATAACAACCATACACCCTTCGAAGCTAGGAAGTGGACACTGATACAACAATGCCATTCCATCCACAGATACCATCCAAATTTTGATAAATGTTACTAATAATTTCTCTTTTTCCTTTTCTGTCTAAGAACCTATCTGGGAACATATATTGCATTTACTTGGCATGTCTTTGCAGTCTCTTCGAATCTGTAACATTTCCTCAGTTTTTCTTATCCTAAACAGTTTTAAGAAGGACAGGCCTTGGCTGGGCGTGGTGACTCAAGTCTGTAATCCCAGCACTTTGGGAGGCCGAGACGGGTGGATCACGAGGTCAGGAGATCGAGAGCATCCTGGCTAACATGGTGAAACCCCGTCTCCACTAAAAATACAAAAAAAAAAAATTAGCCAGGCGTGGTGGCTGGCGCCTGTAGTCCCAGCTACTTGGGAGGCTGAGGCTGGAGAATGGCATGAACCCAAGAGGCGGAGCTTGCAGTGAGTCAAGATCATGCCACTGCACTCCAGCCTGGGCGACAGACAGAGCGAGACTCTGTCTCACCAAAAAAAAAAAAAAAAAAAAAAAAAAGGACAGGCCTTACATCCTATGATGTTTCTCATTTTGGGTCTGTTTAGTGTTTCTTGATGACCATGTTCAGGTCACACTCTCTTGGCAGGAATCACAGAAACGATGCTGTGTTCTTCCCACGCATCACACCAGGGGACACCTGATGCTGACTTGTCCCAACACTGTCAGTGACCTTAATCACTTGGTCACCTTGGTGTCTGCCAGGTTTCTTCTCTGTAATGTCACCCTTTTTCTCTTTATAATTGATAGTATTTTCGGGGGACATGTTGTAAGATTATGCCAATATCCTATTTCTCATCAAGTCTTCATCCTCAGTTTTAGCATCCATTGATGAATTCTATCTGAACCAAACACCACTGTTTTGTTTTATTTCCATCTGTTAGTTGGCATTCTATGTAAGAAGAGCTTTCCTTTTCCTGTCATTTATTTATATCAGCATAGACTTGTAAAATCCCACTTTATTCAGCAGGTTGTAATCAGTTACTGTCATTAAATATTTTATTGCTCATACTGTCCCAATTTGTCCAGTGGGAGCCCTTTCAAGGAGGTTCCTAGGTCTTCATAACAAGTCCCCATCATTCTTTGAACACTTTCTGGCAGAAGTTGTTCCAGGCTTCTCTTGTGTTTTGCTTGGCTCAGCTATCTGCAATCAGCCATTTTCCCTAGGAGCACTGGTTCTATTTAGTATAAAATGGTTTTTACATGCTACAATTTGGGTACTTGGTGTGCTCATTGTTACTGGGATATACTCTTGGGCCATCTCTGAACAGTTAAGAAGCGTATGTGTGTGTGTTTGTGTGTGTATGTGTACTATACACACATATATAAGTATACACAAAGATCTATAGCTATTTCTATATCAATCTGTAAATACATAACTTTAAAAATCATGAATTCCTTTGGGAGGCCGAGGTGGGCGGATCACGAGTTCAGGAGATTGAGGCCATCCTGGCTAACACGGTGAAACCCTGTCTCTACTAAAAATACAAAAAATTAGCCGGGCGTGGTGGTGGGCGCCTGTAGTCCCAGCTACGTGGGAGGCTCAGGCAGGAGAATGGCGTGAACCCTGGGGGGCGGAGCCTGCAGTGAGCCGAGATCGCGCGATCAAACCTAATACCTGAGTTCCTTTATAGCCATAAGTACCTTTTCTAACAGTGAAAAAATTTGACTTTTATTATCCTTAATATATTTGTTCATTTACTTACGTGTTCAGTGTAACTAACTTCCTGACGACGCAGACATCTCCTCTGCCACGTCAGCTCTTCACATCCTTGGATGCCAGTGGGAATATTGCTATTCTCTATGCAGCATCCCTATGCAACACTCTCCTCCCCTCCTCAGTACCCTTGCCAGTGGGCACCCTTCTGATGCATCTCTGTATGGCACCTCCCCCTTCCCCCAGTGCCCCATGCTGGCGAGCATGCCAACCATGCACCTCTGTGAAATTCCCCCTCACCCCACAGACATTTTCTGTCGTGGACCGTGGTTGACTGCTCTGTGCCAGGCACAGAAGAGGAGAAGGAACTGTAATTTCTTTTATAGGTAATTAGCAATTCATATATCACATAGGAGTAGAATCTTTGAGCTGGAAGAGACCTTGTAAATAAATCATTTAGGGTGAGCAGGGATATAGAAAATGGGATTCTTTTGGGTTCGAATTCTGGCCCTATCACTTACTTGGTGAATCTTGCATAATTGTTTAACATCAGTCAGAGCAGGATATTTAAGTCTGCTGATTCTCCCATCCCCTTGCTGTCTCAGAAATATTCGATAGCATTTGGAGACATGCAGGAACCAACTGAACACAATTGCTTCTCAATCTATCATGGTTATCTACTCCAGAGCTGAATCTTTAAGTCAGATTGCTGATTTGAATTGCTAAACCCATTGTTCTGCTGAATTCTGTGGCAACTGATGTTACTTCTTTACAACTTCTATTTCTTCTGGCCTCCTTGCCAATTGTATCAAAGTTTAAGAGGATGAATGGGGAGGAGATAGGAGGAGTCTGGAGATAAATGCACAGCACAAACAAATAAAAAGCATTTTGATAAGACTTTTCTGAAAGTTGAGTAATATGTCTGTAGCCCATTATTATAAGTCATGGCTGGACTCAGATGTCTAGCTTTGACTGATGTGAGACATGTTGGGGCAATGAAGAGAGTAATATGAACAAACAATCATGGCTGTCAATAAAGATGCTTTAGTGAAAGTATTCTCCTTTGGGAAAAAGAGTCAACCTAAATAAATAACTGCCTTTAACTGAATACCCACTACGTGCCAGGCATGTAGATTTTTTCATACTGTAGCTGTAATCATCACAACATTATTGCGGAAGTAGGAAGTATTACCCCTATTTTAGAGATAAGGAATATGAGATTCTGATTTGTTCAAGAACCTTCTCCCAGTAGGTAGCAGATCTGGTTTTGAAACGCAGATCTCTTTCATAACAAACACTTGGTCCTTCCACTTTCCTGCTACTAATACACAAATAAAATAATTTAACAGAAGACTTTTTCTCAGGAAGATGATGAATGTGAATGGAATATGTGCAAAATTAACTTGTAATTGTTAATGCTCTCATTTCCACATCTTCTTGTCTTTTCTTGATAAAGCTTTTAGGTGGACCTCTGAAGTACTTGATTTCTGTATTTGCTTAACAAATATTTGATGAACACTATGTATCAGGCACGTGGGTCAGGGCATGAGGTATAATGATATACAATATACAATATACTTTACCGACTTTATAGCCAAGAGGGAGAGAGAAACATTAAATAAATTATCATACATCAATGTTTTATAAGTGTTATTAAGGAAAGCAGTGCAAGATGAAAGTATATATAACAGGCTGGGCACAGCGCCTCACGCCTGTAATCCTAGCACTTTGGGAGGCTGAGGTGGGTGGATCGCTTGAGGTCAGGAGGTTGAGACCAGCCTGGCCAACATGGTGAAACCCTGTCTCTACCAAAATTACAAAAATTAGCCAGGCATGGTAGCATATACCTATAGTCTCAGGTATTTGAGAGGCTGAGGCAGAAAAATTGTTTGAATCCGGGAGGTGGGGTTGCAGTGAACCAAGACTGTGCCACTGCACTCCAGCCTGGGCAACAGAACAAGACTCTGTCTCCAAAAAAAAAAAATATATATATATATTTATTATATGTAATATATACAATATATATTATTATTTATTATATATAATATATTATATATATTATAATATATAAAATATATATTTTATATTTCTAAAAATTAATTATATGGTGTGGAGAACGGAGAAAATATCAAGGAAATTGAAACTAAGGATGAATAGGAGTTAGCAGTTGAAGAGTGGGGCAAAAAGCGTTCTGAGTAAATAGAACCACACGTGCAAAAGATGGGATGGAGACGAACATGAAGGCTGGAGTGCTAAAACGAGGGACCATGTCAGCAGATGAGGCTGGAGAGGATAGCCTGATCAGGCAAGGCCTGGCATGCCATGTTGAGGATTTGGAATTGGATACCAAGTGGAATGGAAATCAAATGCACGCACACACACACACACACACCCCATTGTCATCATCATCATTATTTTTCATAGTTAATATTTGTTCCGCATGTGCTTAACATTTGTTTGCTAGTTGTTTCTTTATTTCTTCTTGCTTCTTCACCTTTCCATCTGGGATCACTTTTTCTGCCTAAAGTACATCATCTAGAATTTCTCTTTTTTTTTTTTTTTAAGAGATGGAGTTTCACTCTTGTCGCCCAGGCTGAAATGCAATGGCGCAATGTTGGTTCACTGCAACCTCTGCCTCCTGGGTTTAAGCGATTCTCCTCCTTCAGCCTCCCGAGTAGCTGGGATTACAGGCGCCAGTCACCACGCCTTGCTAATTTTTTTTATTTTTAGTAGAGACAGGGTTTCACAATGTTGGCCAGGCTGGTCTCGAACTCCTGACCTCAGGTGATCCACCTGCCTTCGCCTCCCAAAGTGCTGGGATTACAGGTGTGAGCCACCACCCCCAGCCCTAGAATTTCTTTTACTGACTGTTGGAATTGAACTTTCTCAGTTTTTGTTTTTGTCTGAAAATTTATTGATTTTGCCTTCTTTTATGGAATGGGGATAGGGAAGAGTAAAATTTACAAAGAGTGAAATGCACAGATTATAAATGTATAATTTGATGATTTTCAACATGTAAAGCCAGTAACCCAATTATGATATAGAATATTCCCATCATTCCAGAATGCTCCCTTGGGCCCTCTTCCAGTCAATTCTACCCCCTAGTCTATATGCAACCTTTTGTCACCATAGATTACTTTTGTCTGTTCTAGAACTTCATGTAAATGGAATGTACATTATGTACTCTTTTGTGTCTTGAGTCTTTTTTTGAGAGTCATCCATGGGGTTGTTTGTATCAATAGCTCATTCTTCTTCTTGCTGAAGAGTATTTCATTGTATGAATATATCCATTCTCCTTTGATGGACACATTGATTGTTTCCAACTTTGCGCTATTATGAATAAACCTACAGTGAACATTCATCTATAAATCTTTTCATAAAAGTATATTTTTATTTCTCTTGTGTAAATACCTAGGAATGGAATTTCTGGGTCATAGGGTTATATGTGTTTAACTTTATAAGAAACTGCCCAACAGTCTCCCAACGCGATTGTACCGTTTTAATCTCCCATTGATAATACGTGAAAGTTCTAGTTGCTGCACATTCTTTCAGCAGCATTTGAAGTTTCAGACAAAGCCTTCCTCTCACTCCTCTCTCCCAGCCTTCTCTAGTAACCTAGGTTATCAGCTCCATCTGTATCCTTCCAGTGATACTTTGTGTATAAAAAATAGATATGGTGTTATCACACTAAAAGTAGTGATAAGATGTAATGATGAGTTGTTCTTTCTTAGAAATTATGTAGTATTGATTGAATAAAGTCTAGTATTTTAAATGAGGAATACTTCCATAACCACATTAACTACAGCAGTTTCCTTTCCTACCCCCATGTTCTGTACCTGTGGTTGTCAACTTTAGTGTCCATCTGAATCATCTGAAGAGTTTGTTAAAATACAGACTACCCCACAGTGTGTGATTCAGTAGGTGTGGGCCTCAACATTTGCATATGTAACAAATTTCCATGTGATGTTCATACTGCTAGTCCATGGAATCCAGTTTGAGAACTACTGCTTGCTCGTAAATCCAAGGATTCTGGATATTTCTTATTTATTATGGCCATTACGGTCAAAAACTCTTGAAGAATTTTGACTCCTGCATATGGGTATCATAGACTCCAGCTTTACAGGGACACTTCTAATTAATTTTACTTCTCAGTATGGGTGATCTTCCACTTACATTTTTATAGACTGTTCCAAATAAATTTACATACCAGAGGAAGAAAACTGCTGTCAATCCATAGGTTCCAGTTTTTAGTTTGGAAAATACGGTCGCCGTAAGTGATGTAGCATGTTGCTCAAAAGAAAAAAAAAGGAGGCCGGGCATGGTGGCTCACATCTGTAATCCCAGCACTTTGGGAGGCTGAGGCGGGTGGATCGCCTGAGGTCAGGAGTTCCAGACCAGCCTGGCCAACATGGTGGTGACATATGAGAATCCCACATATGTCTCTACTAAAAATACAAAAATTAGCTGTGTGTGGTGGTGGGCACCTGTAGTCTCAGCTACTCAGGAGGCTGAGGCAGGAGAATCGCTTGAATCTGGGAGGCAGACATTGCATGCAGTGAACCGAGATCATACCACTGCACTCCAGCCTGGGCGACAGAGTGAGACTCCGTCTCAAAAACAAAAAAGGAAAAAATATGCATCCCTCCCTAGCAGTATTTTTTGTTGAATATTTTGTGATTACCTTATTACCCTATATAAATACAGTATTATTCACTTCTGAATCACTATACTATGTTTATAATTATTTATTTCGCATTTTTTCTTTGGTTTAGTTTTCTGTATGTCTGCCACAAATTTAATTGCAAGCTGTTGGACAGAGCTTTAAAACCACTCAGTGCAGTAAAAATGTTATATATATGCACACACACCCCTACACACACTAAAAAGTGAATGCTAGCCATTTCCTTTTCCTTGTTCTTGTTGAAGACAGCCTCTTGCTATGTTGCATTCCATCTGGACTGCTTGTTCTCTACACGTGTTGTGTAACCATCTTCTGTGGGCTTGCATTTGCCATCATTGTGAGAATTCACTTGATCTCTTTTCCGTGTTGAATCCACTGTTTCTTTAATTTCTTGTTTTCTTCTTTCCATATTTATTCCTATATTTGGTGGCTTACATCCTCTGTACGAGGGGCAGGTACTGTTGACTGGAGCCTCTCGCAGTAGAATGATCTGAACCTACCATTTCATTGTGGGATTCTCACATGTCACAATTTATAGCATTTTTTTCCCCTTGGATCACCCAGTTTGCTCAGTCTTCTGTTTGGTGGGTACAACAGCTGCTGTTCTCAAACCTAAGTTGGGGGATGAGGCTGGGGTCTCATTGGGCAAACTTTTCCCTGCTTTTAATAAAGTGTCTTACTCCTATTTTCAGCTACTTTAGAAAGGTTTCTGGTTAATCCAGAATTTGTTAGCCCCTACTGTGTGCCAAGTATTCTGTTGGTTTCTACAGAGGGTATAAAGTTAATGAAAAGATGGCCAGGTGCAGTGGCTCACACCTGTAATCCCGGCACTGTGGGAGGCTAAAGGCAGGCAGATCACCTGAGGTCAGGCATTCAAGATCAGCCTGGCCAACGTGGCGAAGCTAAAAATACAAAAATTAGCTGGGCATAGTGGCGCACGCCGGTAATCCCAGCTACTCGGGAGGCTGAGGCAGGAGAATCGCTTGAGCCCGTGAGGCAGAGGTTGCAGTGAGCTGAGATCACACCACTGCACTCCAATCTGGGCGGCAAAGCGAGACTCTGTCTCAAAAAATAATAATTATTATAATTATGATTATAAAAAGTTAACTAAAAGAAAGTTTCCAAAATCTCAGTTTTAAAAGTGGAGAAAGGCATAAAGTTTATTGCCTCAGATACAAGATAGTATGTGATAAACGCTACATAAATGAGCCTCTGACAATGAGAAGATTAATTTCATCTAAGGCTTTTAGAAAAGATGGCATTTGGGCTTTGAAGAAAGGACAGAACTTTCTTTAAAGAAAAAAATAGAATGTCAAATTTACAAAATGTTTAAAAAGTAAACTTTCATGATCTTATTACTTTAATAGCTATTTTTATTTTTGCATATTTCCTTCTAATCTTTCTGTGTGTGTTTTTACAGTTGTCATAGACTATATTTCAGCATTCTTGTTTTTTCAATTAATATAATTAATCTGTTATAATAATAATTACTTTTTTAATGGCTTCAAAGGATTCTGCCCAGATGATATAGGATTTTAATAGTGAAGTAGTAAGGGAATCCAGTTTGTATAAAAACTCAGAAATAAGTAAACATGGGGTTTATGTATATTTTTAAAAATCGACTTATGAGGGTAGAGGACAACAGAGGAATGGGGGAAGGATGAAGAATAATAAAAGATAAAATCTCCCGAAGACTTGTGAGAAATGGAAAGACGTACAGCCCTGCGTTTCCTGTTCTTGTTTTTTTTTTGTTTTTTGTTTTTTGTTTTTTTTGCATGGTCAAGAAATTGAAGAGCTGTTAGTAGATGTCTTCATGAATTGTGGAGAAAATCTCAGCCCTAAGAAGCTACCTTTTAATTACTGACGCTGCCTGCATAGATAACACATTACATCACATTACCGATTTGTTTCTCCTTGTCATTCAAAAAAGCCACATCTCTTTGCCTATAATTTGCAACTTTCTATTTTATTTTCAAAAAACAATAAAGCTCTCTTTACTCATGAGTTTGGAAGAGGGAAGGTTCAAGCTTTAGTGAAGAGCCCTGGTCTGGTATAATTTTGTCCCTGTTTTGATTACGGAAAGGGTGTTTAACTTTTGTTCCTTTTTTACTTATTTAAGCACTATCCAGATTTCTGTTAATAGTACTCAGGATCAGAATTCTAAAATTATTGAAGAGATTTTTCTCTAGTTGCAGCATTTATGCTGTTTTCCTTCCTTTTCAAACGTGAGAGATTACAATCTCAACACATGAAAGTGATGGAAAAGACTAATTTGACAATTCTGTAGCATGAAATTATAAAATGAAGTTAAAACCAATGCAAATATTAAAATAAATGGCACTTAATTATGAAATAAGTTTTTAATCCATATAGCTTATCAATTAATCTTAGCGTTTAAAATAACTAGTTCTGATTTTTATGGTGGGAAATGCAAGGAGAAAGGTTAAAAGTTAAATGTATCTGGGATAGCTGTGTTATTTATAATTCCCCTGGAATTGTTTTTGATTAATGCTTGTTAAATTTTCCCCATGAGGCTGGGGAGTGTTTCAGTCAAGGCTAACATGGATGGTTTTTAATATCAGGAGCTCCACAAATATGGCTTAACTTTTTAGAGATATATGATAATCTCTTTCTCAGTTAAGGTCATGTAAATTATAACTGCTACCTGAACTTAAAATAAGATAAGTAACATTATTTGCTGTTGTCACTTTCAATTATACTTTACCACTTGAGAGAAATTGTACTTGTTAATTAAGTCATCACAGAAGAGATTCTTAATTGGCAGAATTCAGTTTTGGAGATTCCTACCTATGTAAAGTAGTATGGTTACTTCCCAGTAAACTGGTATAGTGAGAATTTGACCATCAGGGCCAATGGAATATTTCAGTTGGCCTATTTATTCAGTGACCTTCCAGAAAAAAAGGATAATCTTTTTAAATTAAAAAAAAAATAAGATTAAATAAAATCTCCGATTTTTGTGAATCCCTCCCCTCAGAAAACTGAAATTTTCTCTCTGGTTTTCAATTCCATCTTTATTTCTGATACCTGAGGATTTCCCTTCTTTCTTGAAAGATCAGCTATATATTTAATTTTATTTGGTGATGGAAGAAAGTTATTTTTATCTAGCATCTCCAGTCAGAGTTTTTTGTGTTGTGTTAATTTACCATATGGATTTTAGAATTAGTAGAATATTTACAGTCATGCATTGCTTAACAACAGGGATACATTCTGAGAAATGTGTCATTAGGCAATTGCATCATTGTGCAAATGTCATAGAGTGTAGTTACACAAACCTAGAAAGTATAGGCTACTACACACCTAGGCTGTGTGATATAGCCTATTCTTCGTAGTCTACAAACCTTTACAGCATGATACTGTACTGAATACTGTATGCAGTAGTAATACAATGTAAATATTGTGTACCTAAACATAGAAAACGTAAAGTAAAAATGTAGTATTTTATGGGACCACCATCATATATGCTGTCCGTCATTGGCCAAAATATCATTCTGCAACCATGACCGTCTTATTTAGCGAGGCCTCCTTGAACAGGGTTGTTTGTAAGTCTTTCGAAGAAAGAAGGTTAAAATAAATAATCTATGATATGCATGTTTTCTCCCACTCAGACTTCTTCTGAGAAAGGCATACAAGCTACTGCTTGCCAGTGGAATCATTTTAGAATAGAATCAGTTAATTTGCTATCTCTTGTGCTATAATATTTCATATTTGTTGATCTTTTAAAATGTTTAAAATATTGGCCAGGCGCGGTGGCTCACTCCTGTAATCCCAGCACTTTGGGAGGCCGAGGCGGGCAGATCAGGAGGTCAGGAGATCGAGACCATCCTGGCTAACATGGTGAAACCCCGTCTCTACTAAAAATACAAAAAAAAAATCAGCCAGGCGTGGTGGCGAGCACCTGTAGTCCCAGCTCTTAGGGAGGCGAGACAGGAGAATGGCATGAGCCCGGGAGGTGGAGCTTGCAGTGAAGTGAGATTGCACCACTGCACTCCAGCCTGGGCCACAGAGCGAGCCGCCGTCTCAAAAAAAAAAAAAAAAAAAAAAAATTCGCCCAGGTTGGATAAGGGTACCCCTTTTGCCACATTCTTGCCAGCATTTGTTATTGCCCATCTTTTGGATAAGAGCCATTTTAACTGGGGTGAGATGATATCTCATTTTAGTTTTGATTTGCACTTCCCTGATGATCAGTGATGTTGAGCACCTTTTCAAATACTTGTTTTCCATTTGTATGTCTTCTTTTGAGAAATATCTATTCAGATCTTTTGCTCATTTTAATATCAGATTATTGGAGTTTTTCCTTTTGAGTTGTTTGAGCTTCATATATTTTCTAGTGATTAGTCTCTTGTTGGATAGTTCGCAAATATTTTCTCCCATTCTGTGGGCTGTGTCTTCACTTTGTTGATTGTTTCCTTTGCTGTACAGGAGCTTTTTAAGTTGATGTGATCCAATTTGTCCATTTATGCTTGGTTGCCTGTGCTTTTGGGTATTACTCAAGAAAGTTTTGCCTAGACCAGTGTTCTGGAGAGTTTCCTCAATGTTTTGATTTGATTTTTGTATATGACAAGAGATAGGGGTCTAGTTTGATTCTTCTACATATGGATATCCAGTTTTCCCAGCACCATTTATTGAATAGACTGTCCTTTCCCCATTGTGTGTTCATGGCACCTTTATTAAAAAGGAGTTCACTATAGATGTGTAGATTTACTTCTGGGTTCTCTATTCTGTTCCATTGGTTTGTACGTCTGTTTTTATGCCAGTACCATGTTGTGTTGGATACTATAACTCTGTAGTATAATTTGAAGTCCAGTAATTAATTTGACTCCATTTTGTTCTTTTTGCTCAGGATGACTTTGGCTATTCTAGGTCTTTTTGTGATTCCATATATTTTAGGATTGTTTTTTCTGTTTCTGTGAAGTATGTCATTGGTATTGTGATAGGAGTTGCGTTGAATCTGTAGATTGCTTTGGGTAGTATGGACATTTTATCAATATTGATTGTTCCAATCCATGAACGTGGAATATTTTTCCCTTTTTTTTTTTGGTGTCGTCTTCTATTTCTTTCATCTATAGTTTTCATTGTAGAGATCTCTCACTTCTTTGGTTAAGTTTATTCCTAGTTGTTTAATTTTATTTGTAGGGATTGTAACTGGGAATTACATTCTTGATTTCTTTTTCAGATTGTTCACTGTTGGCATATAAAAATGCTACTGATTTTAATACCTTGTTTCTTAAAATAAATGCTACTGATTTTTTTATATATCGATTTTGTATCCTGCAACTTTACTGAATGTGTTTATCAGTTCTAATAGCTTTTGGGTGAAGTCTTTAGGTTTTCCAAATATAAGTTCATATCATTCCCAAATAAGAAAAATTTGATGTCTTCGTTTCTAATTTAGCTTCCCTTTCTTTTTCTTATCTGATTTCTCTAGCTAGGACTTCCAGTACTGTATTCAATAATAGTTGGAAAAGTGGGCAGCCAGGCACAGTGGCACATGACTGTAATCCCAGCACTTTGAGAGGCCCAGGTGGGTGGATTGCCTGAGGTCAGGAGTTCGAGACCAGCCTGGCTAACGTGGTGAAACCCTGTCTCTACTAAAACTACAAAAATTACCCGGGTGTGGTTGCGCACGCCTGTAGTCCCAGCTAGTTGGGAGGCTGAGGCAGGAGAATCGCTTGAACCTGGGAGGCAGAGGTTGCAGTGAGCTGAGATCATGCCACTGCACTCCAGCCTGGGTGACAGAGCAAGACTCTATCTCAAAAAAAAAAAAAAAAAAAGAAAAGAAAGTGGACATCCTTATCTTGTTCCAGATCATAGAGGAAAGGCTTTCAGTTTCTCCCCATCTACCATGGCACTAGCTGTGGGTCTGTCATATATGGCTTTTATTGTGTCGAGCTATGTTCCATCTATAGTCAGGTTTTTGAGGTTTTTTTAATCATGAAGAGATGTTGAAATTTATCAAATGCTTTTTCAGCATCAGTTGAAATGATCATATGAGTTTTGTCCTCCCTTCTGTTGATATGATGTTTCACTTTCATTTGTGTATGTTGAACCATCCTTTCATCCCTGATATGAATCCCACTTGGTCACGATGAATGATTTTTTTTCAATGTGTTGTCAAATTTGGTTTGCTAGTATTTTATTACGGATTTTTGCATCAATGTTTATCAGAGATATTGGCCTGTAGTTTTCTTTTTTCAATGGATCTTTGTCTGGTTTGGTATCAGAGTAATATTGGCCTGATAGAATGAGTATGGAAAGTATTCCCTCCTCCTCTATTTTTTGAAATAGTTTGAGTAGGATTGGTATTAATTCTTCTTTAAATATTTGGTAGAATTTGGCAGTGAAGCCATCAGGTCCTAGGCTTCTTTTTGCTGGGGGACTTTACTACAGCTTCAACCTCGTTATTTGTTACTGGTCTTTTTATGTTTTGGATTTCTTCATAGTTCAGTCTTGGAAGGTTGCATGTGTATAGGAATTTATCCATTTCCTTTAGGTTTTACAATTTATTGGCATATAGTTGTTCGCAGTAGTCTCTAATGATCCTTTGAATTTCTGTGGTATCAGTTGTAATGTCTCCTTTTTCATCTGTGATTTTATTTATTTGGGCCTTCTCTCCTTAGTCTAGTTAAAGTTTTGTCTATTTTATCTTTTCAAAACACCAACATTTCATTTTGTTGATTCTTTGTATTATATTCTTTGTTTCAATTTCATTTATTTCTGCTCTGATCTTTATTATTTCTTCTAATTTTGGAGTTGGTTTGCTCTTGCTTTTCTAGTTCTTTAAGATGCATATCTAGGTTGTTTTTTTGTTTTGAAGTTTTTCTACTTTTTCATGTAGGTACTTATAGCTATAAGCTTCTCTTTTAGTACTGCTTTTGCTCTATTCCATAGGTTTGCTATGTTGGGTTTCCATTATTATTTGTTTCAAGAAATTATTTAATATCCTTCTTAATTTTTTCATTGATCTGCCAATCATTCAGGAGCATACTGTTTAATTTCCATTTGTTTGTATTATTTCCAAGTTCCTCTTATTATTGATTTCTAGTTTTATTCCATTGTAGTCAGAGAAGACACTTTTAAGATTTTAATTTTTTTCTTTTTCAAGACAGGGCTACTCTGTTGACCAGGCTGGACTGCAGTGGCACAGTCATGGCTCCCTGCAGACCCAACTCTTGGGCTCAAGTGATCCTCCCACCTCAGCCTTCTGATGAGCTGGGAGTACCACTCTGCCTGTTTTTTTTGTTGTTGTTTTTTTGTTTGTTTTTAAGAGATAGGGTCTGACTGTGTTGCCCAGGCTGGTTTCAAACTCCTGGGCCCAAGAAGTCCTCCCATCTTGGCATCCCAAAGTGTTGGTATTAACAGGCATGAACCATTGTGCCTAGCTGAATTTTTAAAGACTTCTTTTGTGGCTAACATATGGTTTATGCTTGAGAATGATCCATATGCCAAGGAGAAGAATATGTATTATGCAGCCATTGGATGAAATGTTCTGTAAATATCTGTTAGGTCCATTTGGTTTACAGTGCAGATTAAGTCCAACATTTCTTTGTCGATTTTCTGTCTGAATGATCTATCCAGTGCCGAAAGTGGGATGTTGAAATTTCCAACTATTACTATATTGAAGTCTAGCTCACTCTTTGACTTTAACAATATTTGCTTTATATAACTGGGTATTTCAGTGTTGGATGCATATGTATTTACAATTGTTATATCATCTTGCTGAAATGATCCCTTTATGATTGTGTAATAACCTTTTTTGTCTCTTTTTTTAGTTTTTGTATTGAAATCTGTTTGATCTGATATAGCTATTCCTGCTCTTTTTGGTTTTCATTGGCATGGAATATTTTCTCTGTCCCTTTATTTTCAGTCTGTGTGTGTCTTTATAGGTGAAGTGTGTTTCTTGTATGCAACAGATTGTTGGGTACTGTTTTGTTAATCCATCAAGCACTCTATGTCTTTTGATTGGAGAGTTTAGTTCACTTACATTCATTGTTATTATTGATAAGTAAGGACTTCTGTCATTTTAAATTTGTTTTCTGGTTGTTTTGTGGTCCTTTTTGTGAAAGTGTTTTCTTTAGTGGTATGCTTTAATTTCTTGGTTTATCTATTGTATGAGTCTATTGTAGATTTTTTAACTTGATGTTACATGAGGGTTGCAATTAACATCTTACAATGCATGATTTTAAACTGATGACAATTTAACTCTGCAAAAACAAACAGGAAAAGAGAAAACTAATAAAAACTCTACACTTTATCCTCCTTGCTTTTTAACTTTTTATTGTTTCTATTTGTGTCTTATTATTTTGTCTATGTCTTTAGAAATTGTTATAGTTATTATGTTTGATAGGTTCATCTTTTAGTCTTTCTGCTCAAGAGATGAGTAGTTTACACACCACAATTACAGTGATATAATATTCTGTATTTGTCTGTGTACTTACTGTTACCTGTGAATTTTGTACCTTCAGATGATTTCTTATCGCTTATTAATATCCTTTTCTTTTAGACTGTGGGACACCCTTTAGCATTTCTTGAAGGCTAGGTCTGATGTTGATTAAATCCCTCAGCTTTTGTTTGTCCAGGAAAGTCTTTATTTCTCCTTTATGTTTGAAGGGTATTTCCACTGGATATACTATTCTACAATAAACATTTTTTCCTTCAGCACTTTAAATAAATCATGCCACTGTCTCCTGCCTATTAGGTGTCCACTCAGCAACCTGCTGCCAGATGTACTGGAGCTCCTTTGTTTTTTGTTTTGTTTTGTTTTTAATTTTCTCTTGCTGCTTCTAAGATCCATTCTTTATCTCTGGCCTTTGGGAGTTTGGTTACTAAATGTCTTAAGGTAGTCTTCTTTGGGTTAAATCTGCTTGATATTCTGTAACCTTCCTGTGCCTGAATATTGATATCTTTCTCTAGGCTTAGAAAGTTCTCTGCTATTGTTTCTCTGAATAAACTTTCTATCTCAATCTCTCTTGCTACCTCCTCTTTAAAGCTAATAAGTCTTTTTTTTTTTTTTTTTTTTTTTTTGAGACGGAGTCTCACTGTGTTGCCCAGGCTGGAGTGCAGTGGTGCAATCTCTGCTGACTGTAGCCTCTGCCTCCCAGATTCAAGCATTTCTCTTGCCTCAGCCTCCTGAGTAGCTGGGATTACAGGTGCACGCTGCCACGCCTGGCTAATTTTTGTATTTTTAGTGGAGACGGGGTTTAACCATGTTGGACAGACTAGTCTCGAACTCCTGACCTCAAGAGATCCACTCGCCTCGGCCTCCCAAAGTGCTGGGATTACAGGCATGAGCCACCATGCCCAGCCCAATAACTCTTAACTTTGCCCTTTTGAGGCTATTTTCTAGATCCTGTAGGCATGCTTTGTTACTTTTATTCTTTTTTTATTTTTACTCCTCTGACAGTATATTTTCAAATAACCTGTCTTCAGGCTCGCTAATTCTTTCTTCTGCGTGATCAATTCTGCCTTTGAGAGATTCTAATGCATTCTTCAGTTTGCCAATTAATTTTTTCAACTCCAGAATTCTGCTTGATTCTTTATAAGAATCAAAGAGGTTTTTAATCTCTTTGTTAAATTTATTTGATAGGATCCTGAGATCCTTCTTTGTGTTTTCTTGTATTTCATTGGGCTTCCTCAAAACAGCTATTTTGATATGTCTGAGAGTTCACATATCTCTGTCCCTCTGGAATTGGTCACTGGTGCCGTATTTAGTTTGTTTGGTGAGATCATGTTGTCCTGGATGATGTTGATGTTTGTGGATGTTCACTAATGTCTGAACATTAAAGAGTTAGATATTTATTCTAATCTTCACAGTCTGGACTGGTTTGTACCCATCCTTCTTGAGAAGGCTTTCCAAGTATTCAGAGGGAGTCTTAAGTCTTCGGTCACTGAAGCCATATGTGAGCATATTAGGGGGTACCCCAAGGCCGATAATGATGTGACTCTTGTAGTCTCATGGAGGCACCAACTTGCTGGTCTTGGGTAAGATCTGGGAGAATTCCCTGGATTACCAGGCAGAGACTCTTGTTCTCTTCTCTTATTTTCCCCCAACCAATTGGAGTCTCTCCCTCTCTCTCTATCTCTTTCTCTGTTCTGAGCTGCCTGGAGTTGGCAGAAGGGTGACACAGTCCTGTGGCCACCATCACTGGGGCTGTGTTGGGTCACACCTGAAGCCAACACAGTACCAGATTTTGCCTAAGGCTTGTGGTGACTATTTCCTGGCTACCGCTTGTGTTTATTTAAGACCCAGTTGCTCTTCAGTCAGCAGGAGATGAATTTGCCAGGACTGGGTCTTTCTCTTCAGTGCAGTAGGTTCCCTTCTGGCCCATGGTGGGTCCTGGAAATGCTGTCCAGGAGTTGGGGTGTGGGATTAGGGACTTTAGGAATCTGCTTGGTGCTTTATTTCACTGGGGCTGTCATGGTACCCAGGTTACAAGACAAAGTCCTTTTTATTCTTTCCCTTTGATTTTCTCAAGCAGACAGAGTCTCTGCCCATGGCCACCGCTGCCCCAGACCTGTGGCTACTATAGTCTGGCTACTGCTGATATTTATTAAGGGCCCAAGGTCTCTTTAATCAGTAGATGGTGAGTCCTGCCAGGCCTGGGTCTCTCCCTTTAGGGCAGTGGGTTTCCTTCTGGCCCAGAGTGGGTCTAGAAATGCCCTCTCGGAGCTAAGGCCAGGAATCAGTGACTTTATTTTTACTGTGACTGAGCTGGTACCCAAGTTGCAGACAATTTTGTTTTACTTTTCCCTCTCCTTTCCTTAAGCAGGAGTCTCCCTGTGGCCGCCACAGCTGGGAATGTGTTGGATCACACCTGAAGTCAGCATAATACTGAGTCTTGCCCAAGGCCTGTGGCAGCTGCTGCTTGGCTACTCCTGATGTTTATTCAAGGCCCAAGAGCTCTTTAGTCAGCAGGTAGTGAAATCTGGCAGGACTGGGTCCTTTCCTTCAGGGTGGCGGGTTCCCCTGTGGCCCAGGATGGGTCTAGAAATGTCTGGGAGTTACGACCTGGAATGGGGGCTTCAGGACTCTGGTTGCTGCTTTATTTTATTGTGGCTGTGCTGGTATCCAAGCTGGAGAACATAGTCTCCTCTACTCTTAGCTCTCCTCCTGGAGCTACGAACTGTGCTGTCTGAAGTTGGAGGAGGGGTGACACAAGCACACCCTTGGCCGCCCCGTCTGGTGTCTCGCTGGTTCATGTGCATCCCAAATCTGGCTCCAGGCCCAGCACAGTACCAGGACTTGCTCAGGGACTGCAGTCCTCATGGTCTAGACTGCCTTTTAAGTTTATTTAGAATCTCGGAGTGCTTTAGCCTACAGGGGCAAGGCTTGCCCAAACTTAGCCTTAAACTGCTGGGATGGACGATTCCCCTCTGGCTGAGGCTGGTCTAAAGACTCCCTCCGTGGGTGCCGGCTGACTTCTGCCCTGTGTTGCCTTCCACTGCGACAGGGCAGCACTGAGTTCCAACGCAAAGTCCCACAATCACTTGGCCTTTCCTCCCGCAAAGGCACAGATTCTCCCTCAGCCACCACACTGCACTGCCAGGGCATGTGGGAGGGGTGGTGTGGGCAATTCAAGACTGTCTTTCCTACCCTCTTCAGTGCCCCTTTCCTTGCTACGATGTTAAAACTAGGTACTATGATCAGTCACCTGATTTTTGGTTCTTATGTAGGTGCTTTCTTGTTAGAATTATTGTTTAATTTGATGTTCCTTGGTGGGGACTCTCACTGGAGGGTTCTAATGAGCCATCTTGCTCCGCCTCCTCCTCCATATTGGTTGATCTTAAAAAATGCTCCTGTAAATACTGTTGTACTTAAGTCCTTGTGTACATAGATGTACATTTATCTAGGGAAACATCTAAAAATACAGTTCCTGGGTTTTTGTTTTAGAACTTTAGTAAGCGTGTCAAACATCTCTTTAGAATGATCCATCAATTCACACTCCCACCAACAGTGCATTAGAGCTCTTTCTGCTGACCGGTGAGATTATCTTTTCATGTATTTCTTAGCCATTCTATATGGTATCTTGTACTAGGTTAATTATATTTTACATATTGATTTTTAGGAGTTATTCACATATTCTGGATAATTATCATTTGTCTCGATGTATATTTTAGATACTGCTGTAGATATTTTAGATACATCTACAGGAAGAAGTATGTAAAATATCCCCTTGTTTTTTTCATTTTGCACATGATATTTTTTCTCATACTAAAGGTATATAATTGTATTATTGTGGAATTTAATAATTTTTGCGATTAGGGTTGTATTTTTTAAATCTTTCCAAATGCTATAGAACTATTCTAAAATTTTAAATGAACTTTAAAAAAAATTTTCTTTTCACTTTTAGACTTTATCTGGAATTCGGTTTTATATTTTAGTATAAGATAGTGATTGAATGTTGTTTACTTCTTTACTCATTTTTACTCCTCTCTATGAATTTTGGAATTATTTGTAAAGATCCATGAAAAAATTTGAAGGGAGAGTGGGAATAGTATTAAATTTATAGATTACTTTGGAGAAAAAAGATAATATTAAATATTTTCACACATAAACATAGTGGATTTCTCCATTTATTGAAGGCTTCTTTACATTCTTCAATATTTTATAAATTTTTAAAAATAAGGTCTTGCTCTGTCACCCAGGCTGGAGTGCAGTGGTGTTCATAGCTCACTGTTACCTCAAATTCAGGCAATCCTCCTGCCTCAGCCTCTCTAGTAGCTGGGATTACAGACACAAGTTATCATGCCTGGGTTATTTTTTGGACGGATGGGGTCTTGTTATATTGCCTAGGCTGGTCTTGAACTCCTGGGCTCAAGCAATTCTCTCACAATGGCCTCCCAAAGTGCTGTGATTATAGGTGTGTGCCAGCATAACCAGCAATATTTTATAATGTTATCTATGAAGGTTTTTTATATTTCTTATTAATTTTATTTCTGTTCTAATAGTTTTGTAACTTGTGAATTTTTTTAAAAATATGCATAATGTTTTATATTTTCTTACCTTTTTATTTTGAACAATTTCAAACCTACAGAACAGTTAAAAGAGTAATATAAGTAGTACAGTATACACCTGTATACCCAAGAACTAGATCCACAAATTGGTAACATTTTGCTTATTCCCCTCTATTTGCGTACACACACACACACACACACACACACAGCATAGTTATGTTCAATTTTTTATTTGGTAAGTTATTTGAAAATAAGTTGCAAGCTTTATGATACTTTATCCCTAAGCACTTCAGTATGTATCTCTTAAATCTAAGACACTCTTTATAAAACCTCCATGCCATCATATCAAAGATATGTAATATTTGATACAATATCCACACATTATTATATACTCTGTAGTCTGTTGAATGGGATTTAAAAAATAACTTTTTCTAAGTAGTTATTACAAATGATCATGGGCTGGGTGCAGTGTCTCACACCTGTAATCTCAACATTTCAGGAGGCTGAGGCAGGCAGATCACCTGAGGTCAGGAGTTCGAGACCAGCCCAGCCAACAGTGAAACCGTGTCTCTACTAAAAATAGAAAAATTATCTGGGCATGGTGGCGCATGCCTGTAATCTCAGCTACTCAGAAGGTTGAGGCATGAGAATCGCTTGAACCCGGGAGGCAGAGGTTGCAGTGAGCCAGGGTCACACCACTGCACTCCAGCCTGGGCAACAGAGTGTGACTCTGTCTCAAAAAAAAAAACAAAAACCAAATGGTTATGAACTTTCAATTTTGTGTACGTATATAGCAATAATTGGAAATTCATATTAGTTGCAATACTTTGGCTTTAGATTTTCTAGAGCGCAGTGATAAATTCTTCTTCAGTGTAATAAGTTGACTCAAGTTTTTGCTTATCTTTGTAAATAATCAGGTCATCTACAAATAATTTTCTTCTTTTCCTGTGTAACTTTTAATAAAATTAATTATTGAAAAAGATTCTTCAATTAATTTTAATATCCTAATTACTTTATTTGATATATATTTTTTAAAAGATTGTGTCCTAGTTAACTTATAAGTACATGAAAATGAAATCTAAATTTTTGTATTTTAGGAAAATTCGCGAATTGTGAGAGTAAAAGTTATAGCCGGAATAGGCCTTGCCAAGAAGGATATATTGGGAGCTAGGTAAGTATGTCAATTTGGATTATAATTTTAAAGCTTTGCATTTGTTAATTAGTTTTTCCAAATTTTGGTTAAATTAAAAATCAAATAGTATTCGTAAATTGTTGTGGAAAGTATAATAATAATATTACCAGTTGATGGTTTACTAAATCTCTTGCTATCTGAATTACTAAATTTGTGAAATTAGGCAGAAGTACAAATGATAGCAATAGTCACAAGATACATTATTGAGCTCTGCTTCTGGAAATTTGCAAAATTCTAACAGACTAATCCTTTAGCAGATAACAACCATAAACTCTGGACTTAATACAAAAAGCAGCAACCTGAAGGCAGTGGAGAGTGAACACAGCAGGCAGATTCTGGTGGGGAGTTCATGTTTGGAAGAAGGGAATTGTACTGAGTGAGTTCCTGATATTATGAATTGGTCTGAGGGCAAGTAGAATCAGAACCTGGAAAAACTGTAGTCTTCATGGCCTGGGAAAATAGCAGAATCCAAACTTTGGTTCAATTAAAAATCAAATAGGGCCAGGCATGGTGGCTCACGCCTGTAATCTTAGCACTTTGGGAGGCCAAGGCAGTTGGATCAGTCAAGGGTCAGGAGTTTGAGACCAGCCTGACCAACATGGTGAAACCCTGTCTCTACTAAAAATACAAAAATCATCCAGGAATCGCTTGAACCCAGGAGGCGGAGGTTGCAGTGAGCCAAGATTGTGCCATTGCACTCCAGTCTGGGCAACAGAGTGAGCCTCTGTCTCAAAAACAAAAATACATACAAACATGCATACATATATACATACATACATACATACATACATACATACATACATACATACATACCAAATAGTATTAGTAAGTTGTTGTGGAAAGTAGAATAATATTTCCAATTGTTGATTTACTGAATCTCTGAATCTGAAGAAAACATGGCAATGGTAAGGATTCTGGAAGGGAGAGAGCTGAAGAGCTCAGCAACTCAGCTGAAGACAAAAGATCTGAACAGAGATCACAGTCACTGCCTAAGAAATGGGGTTTGGGAGACTGAGGCAGACAGATTGCTTGAGCTCAGGAGTTTGAGACCAGCCTGGGCAATAAGGTGAAACCCTGTCTCTACAAAAAATACAAAAAATCAGCTGGGCATGGTGGCGCATGCCTGTACTCCTGGCTAAATGGGGGACTGAGTCAGGAGGATTGCTTGAGTCTGGGTGGTTGAGGCTGCAGTGAGCCAAGATTGTGCCAGTGCACTCCAGCCTGGGTGACAAAGTGAGACCGTGTCTCAAAAAACAAACAAGCAAGAACAGGATTTGTGGCTCTTGTCCAAACAAGATGATTAATTGCATGATAGTCTTATTCTGTTTAGTGTTGCTGTAACAGAATTCCTAAGACTGTGTATTTTGTAAAGAAAAGAGGTTGATTTGGTGAGTGGAAAGTTCAAGACTGGGCCTTTGCATCTAGTGAGGGCCTCAGGCTGCTTCAAGTCATGACAGAAACGGGAAGGGGACCTAGCGTACACAAAGATATCACATGGCAAGAGTGGAAGCAAGGGGGAGGTGTGCCAGCCTCTTTTTGACAAATTGAGAGGAACAAATAGAATGAGAACTCACTCACTCCCTAGGGAGGGCATTAATCTATTCAAGAGGGATTTGCTCCCATGACCCTAATACCTCCAACCGAGACCCATCTTTCAATATTCCCACATTGGAAATCAAATTTCAACATGCGGTTTGGAGGATACAAATATCCAACCATAGAATGATAAGCAGACACACACACACACACACACACACACACACACACACACACACACCAGCAGCAAAATTCAGTCTCCAAAACTTAACATTTATCATATAGGTCCAGGATATAATGCAAAATTACTTATCTAAAAAGAACCAGGAAAATGGAAGGCATTTTTAGTAGAGAAAAGAAAATATGCCCACAATAAATTTTAAAAATATGAAATGAAATGGAAACCATAAAAAAATGAAAATTCCAGGAGTGAAAAATACAGCATTTGAAATTAAAATTGTTGGGTAGATTTGTCATCCAAATGGAGAAGAGGAAAGATTAACTGAACTTAAAGATACATCAGTAGAAATTATTACCCAGTTGGAAGATGAGAGAGATGAGAGAGACAAAGATTGGAGGAAAAAAAAAAAACAGAGCCTTGAGGATTTGTTAGGTAATATATAAAAGTCTAACATGGATATCATTATATAATATCTTACAGTCTAACACAGAAAGGGGAGGGAAAAAAAGAAGGCAAAATATTTTTGAAGAAATTTTGGCCGAGTTTTTTTCCAAATTTGATTAAATTTATATAGTATTAAAAAACACCAAGCAGGATAATAAACATTAAGAACACAACGAGGTGCATAATAGTCAAACTGTTGAAAGCCAAGTATAAAGAAAAAAATCTTGACAAAAAGAGAAAAATATGACACTTTATATATGGGGGAACTACAATTCAATTAATTACTGACTTCCTACCCAAAACTATGGAGACCAGGAGAAAATGGAACAATAAAATAACCATCAATCCATAATTTTATATTCAGTGAAAATATCCTTTAAGGAAGATGACAAAATAACATTTTCCAAAAAAAGACAACTAGAGAATTCATCACTGGCAGACCTGCGCTGTAAGATATCTTGAAGAAAGTCCTTTCAGCTGAAGAAAATTGGAACCAGATAGACACTCAGGTCCTGAGAAAGGAATAAAGAGCATCAAAAATAGTAAATATCTGGGAATATACAAACATGTTTTGCTTTTATCATCATACCTTTTTAAAATAAAACATACGCCTGTTGAAATCACAACTTGAAACATTGTTTTGTAGGATTTATAGTTTGTTAATGGAATATGTAAAACAACTATAACATAAAGGGTGGAGCAGGTATAAGTTATGGACTTATTTGGTAGAATGGTACAATACTAAGTATAAGTTGAATAAAAGATTAATGATGTATATTGTAATATCCAGAGAAACCAATAAAAAATAATGCAAAGAATTATAGATAAAAAAACAGTAGAAACTTTAAAATGAAGTTGTTGAAAAACTAAATAAACAAAAAAGCCAGGAACTTTAGCCCAGAGGTTCAAGATCAGCCTGGGCAACGAAGTGAGACCCTGTCACTACAAAAAGTCAAAAAATTAGCCAGGTGTGGTTGTATGCATCTGTGGTCCCAGCTACAAGGGAGGCTGAGGTTGGAGGATTGCTGGAGCCCAGGAGGTCAAGGCTCCAATGAGCCATGATTATGCCACTGCACTCCAGCCTAGGCGACAGAGTGAGACCCTGTCTCAAAAGAAAAAAAAAAAAAAAAAAAGAGTGCCAGAAAAGGAGAAACAAATGATTTAAAAAAGTAACCGAGGCCGGCTGTGGTAGCCCACGCCTGTAATCCTAGCACTTAGGGAGGCTGAGGCTGGTGGATCACCTGAGGACAAGAGTTTGAGACCAGCCTGGCCAACATGGTGAAATCCCATCTCTACTAAGACACAAAATTAGCTGGGTGTGGTGGTGCGTGTCGGTAATCCCAGCTACTCAGGAGGCTGAGGCAGGAGAATCAATTGAACCCAGGAGGCGGAGGTTGCAGTGAGCTGAGATCACGCCATTGCACTCCAGCCTGGGCAAAAGAGCTAAACGTCCAGAAAAAAAAAAAAAAAAAAAAACCAGAAAAGGAGGAACAAATGAACAAAAAAAGTAAAAGAGGCCGGGTGCGGTGGCTCATGCTTGTAATCCCAACACTTTGGGAGGCTAAGGTGGGTAGATCACCTGAGGCCAGGAGTTCGAGAGTAGCCTGGGCAACATGGTGAAACCCTGTCTCTACTAAAAATACAAACATTAGCCGGGTGTGGTGGCAGGCATCTGTAATCCCAGCTACTCAGGAGGCTGAGGCAGGAGAATTGCTTGAACCTGGGAGATGGAGGTTGCAGTGAGCCAAGATTATGCCACTGCACTTCAGCCTGGGTGACAAGAGTGAAACTCCATCTCAAAAACAAAAAAAAACAACGTAAAGGGCAGGGACAATGGAAAACAAACAATAAACCTGGTAGACTAAATTCAATCATATCAGTAATTACATGGAACATTAATGGATTAAAATAAATGTGAGACAGAGGTTGTTAGGATAAATTAAAAAACAAGACCCAACTATATACTGTCTTACGTGATGCACTTAAAATATAAAGACATAGCTAAGTTGAAAGAAAGCGGATGCAAAAAGATATGCCATGCAAACAGTAAGCATAAAAAGACTGAAGTGGATATATTAGTATCTGGTAAAATAGATTTCAACATAAAAATTTTCGAACATTTCATGATGATAAAGAATAAAGTCAGTCAGGAATATATAACAATCATAAATGTGTGTGTGCCTGCTAAAAGAACTTAGAAAAATATGAATCAAAATTTGACGGAATTAAAGGGGAAATTTTTAAAACTCCCACCGTCATAGTTGGAGGTATTAACACTTCTCTTTCAGCAGTTGATAAAACAACTAAATAAAAAAATCAAAAACATAAATTTGAACAATATTATGTACAACTTTGACCTAAAGAACACTATTTCTAACAATTTTCTTTTCAAATGTACATTCTTTTCAAGTGTACATGGTACATTCACTAGCATAGACCACACATGGGCTATATTCGTTTATTGCTGCATAATAATATTACCACAAACTGGCCGGGCACGGTGGCTCACACCTGTAATCCCAGCACTTTGGGAGGCCGAGGCGGGCGGATCACAAGGTCAGGAGATCGAGACCATCCTGGCTAACACCTTGAAACCCATCTCTACTAAAAATACAAAAAATTATCCGGGTGTGGTGGTGGGCACCTGTAGTCCCAGCTACTTGGGAGGCTGAGGCAGGAGAATTGATATGAACCCGGGAGGTGGAGGTTGCAGTGAGCCAAGATGGGACCACTGCACTCCAGCCTGGGTGACAGAGTGAGACTCCGTCTCTAATAATAATAATAATAATAATAATACCACAAACTTAGTTGCTTGAAAGAACGTACGTTTATTGTTTCACAGTTTCTGTGGTTCAGAAGTTCCTGCATTGTTTAACTGGGTCCTCTGCTATAGGGTCTTGCAAAGCTGCTGTTGTATTTTTTTTTTCTAATTTTTTCTAATTTTGCAGTCTTGAAGTCTCTCACATGAGAGTGGCTGTAAACTCTAGCCCTGCCCTGATGAGACTCTAGGAATTTGGACATAGATGTTTACAGTGTGCCTTCCATGGGTATTTCTTTATCCTGGCAAGTGCCCTCATGCCTAAGTGTCTGACCTATGACCAGATGTCCCTCTCACAGCAAACTCGCATATCCTGGCAGATGCTCTTATAGCTGTCGTTTGTGTCCAGTTTATTCCTACCAAAATAGCAGATAGCCACTCTCTAGGAGAATCCTGACAAAGAAGTTAGGGTCGAGTGTATCGGTCAGGTGAGACACGGGAGGCAACTCAACAAAACACATGAAATAACAGCAGTTTATTACTTACAGATGCCAGAGAGAAGAGGGCAGCATGCCTGCGAGGGCCAACAGGAAGTGGGGAGCCATCTAGGACATGCATAGTCAACTAGTGGGTGGGGAACAGGGCAAAGAGTACAAGGGACCTGTGGGCTGAGGCTTTTACTGGGGTCCAGGGCATTTTCCAAGCAGATTTCCTTCAGGGAGTTGTAATTGGTGGGTTTAGAGCAAGTAGGCACAAATTTCATGGAGTCATGCTGTGTCTGAGAAATCAGTGTTAGGGTTCTCTAGGGGGACAGAACTAATAGGATAGATGTATATATGAAGGGGAATTTAGTAGGAGAATTGACTCATGATCACAAAGTGAAGTCCCACTATAGGCCGTCTGCAAGCTGCGGAGCAAGGAAGACAGTCCGAGTCCCAAAACCTCAAAAATAGGGAAGCCAACAATGCAGCCTTCAGTCCGTGGCCGAAGGTACAAGAGCCCCTAACATATCACTGGTGTAAGTCCAAGAGTCCAAAAGCTGAAGAACTTGGAGTCTGATGTTCGAGGGCAGGAAGCATCCAGCACGGGAGAAAAATGAAGGCCAGAAGACTCAGCAAGTCAAGTCCTTCCACGTTCTGCCTGCTTTATTCTAGCTGCCCTGGCAGCTGATTAGATGGTGCCCACCCAGATTGAGGGTGTGTCTGCCTCTCCCAGTCCACTGATTCAAATGTTATTCTCCTTTGGCAACAACCTGACAGACACACCTAGAAACAATACTTCGCATCCTTCAGTCTAATGAAGTTGACACTCAATATTAACCATCACAGAGAGGTGGTTACTGTGGCTTTTTTCTGCAGTCCTTGGGGGTATGGGGTCAGTGGAGCAAGTCAAGTAGGTTGAATCTAGTTGTTCCTTAGGGAGGTGGTTACCAGGAGGCAGTTGTGTAAGGTAGTTATCTGGATTGACCACATTGAGGAGCTGAGAGGAGGTAGAGAACTGGAAACTCTGCTAAGGGTGACTAAGACCTGCTTCTAGTATAAAAATGTCCAACTTAACATTCAGTATGGATGCTGAGGCAACGTAAAATTATAGGAATTCACTTCAGCTGTCATTAAGGTATTGGTAGGGCTGTGGTCTTAGCTGAGGCTTGCTTAGGGAAGGATTCACTTCCAAGCTACTGTGGTTGCTGGTGGCATTCAGTTCCTTGCATGCTGCCAGTCTGAGCGTTTGCATTTCTGGCTAGCTGTCAGCTGGAGGCCCTCTCAGCTTCTTGCCATTCAGCAGCTCACAAGCTGCCGGTTTGCTTCTTCAAAGCTAGCAAGTCTCCTAGCAAGATGGATTACAATCTTATGTAATGTAATCACGTACTTTTTGTCATATTTGCCATAATCTGTTGGTTAGAATATATAGATCTGTCCCATGCTTAAGAGGAGAGGAACACAAAGAGCATGAATATTAGGAGGTGGGGATAATAGGAGCTGCCCTAGTGTCTGGATGCCACAATATTCTGGGCCTTAAAACGATAAACCACATTCTTTTGAAATGCACATGGTACATTAATCAACATAGACCATGTGTGGGTCCACAGGACAAGTTTCAGAGATTTTCAAAAGATTGAAATCATACAGAGGATGTTCTTTGAGAACAGTGGAATTCAATTGGAAACCAATAATATTAAGATCTAGAAAAACTGCAAATATTTGGAATTTAATTAATATACTTCTAAATAATATATATGTCAAAGAAGAAAACATTTTGAACTGAATGAAAATGAAAATACAGCAATATCACAATTGTGGAATTCAGCTAAAGTTATATTCAGAGGGAAGTTTATGTCTTTAAAATGCTTAACTTAGAAAAGGAGCAAGATATAAATGAATGTTTTGAGTCCTGACCTTAATAAATTAGAAAAAGAAGAGCGAATGAATTCTAAAATAAGTAGAGGGAAGAAATAATAAAGACAAGGGCCAAAATCAGTAAAAGAGAAAGTGGACAATGGTAGAAAAAAATTATTGCAATCAAAAGCTTGTTATTTGAAGACATCAATTAAAGTTTTAAACCTCTAGCTAGAATGATCAAGAGTTAGAGAGAAGGCACTAATTACTCGTAATGAGAATGAAAACTGGGGCATTGCTGTAGACCCTGTGGAAATGAAAAAGATAGAAAGAAAACATTTTGTACAATTTCATATCAATAAAGAAGTACACACAATTTAGATGAAGTAGATAATATTCTTGAAAGACACAGATTACAGAACTAGCCACAGAACAAATACAAAACTTTAATAGATGTTTATTATTGAAAGAAATTGAATTTGTTGTTAAAAGAAATTGAATTTGTTGTTAATTAAATTGAATTTGTCTTTCCCACAGAGAAAACTCCAGGCCCACATGGTATCACTGGATACAGCTATCAGACATTTAAGGAAAAAAAAATACAAATTCTACACAAATGCATTCAGAAAATGGAGGGCATTTCCCAACTCATTTTATTAGGCTAATATTATCTTGATCCCCCAACCAGACACAGACATCACAAGAAAACTTAAAACCAATATCCCTCAACATAGATGCAAAAATGAAATTGAACATTATGTAGCAATATATCACCAGGTAGGATTTTTCCTAGGAATGCAAGGTTTGTTCAACATTAAAAAAATTAATCAATGCAATTCATCGTATTAATACAGTAAAGTAGAAAAAAACACATGGTCATTTCACTTGGCATGGAATGTGCCTTTGACAAAATGTAACACTCAGTCATGATAAAATCTCTCAGCAAACTAACATAAAATACAAAGGTGGCTTAACATCTGAAAATTAACTGATGTAATACGCTGTATTAATAGAAGAAAAGAAGACAGTCATCTTTTTTTTTATTATACTTTAAGTTCTAGGGTACATGTGCACAATGTGCAGGTTTGTTAAATATGTATACATGTGCCATGTTGGTGTGCTGCACCCATTAACTCGTCATTTACATTAGGTATATCTCCTAATGCTATCCCTCCCCACTTCCCCAACTCCATGACAGGTCCCGGTGTGTGATGTTCCCCACCCTGTGTCCAAGTGTTCTCATTGTTCAGTTCCCACCTGTGAGTGAGAACATGCGGTGTTTGGTTTTCTGTCCTTGTGATTGTTTGCTTAGAATGATGGTTTCCAGCTTCACCCATGTCCCTGCAAAGGACATGAACTCATCCTTTTTTATGGCTGCATAGTATTCCATGGTATATATGTGCCACATTTTCTTAATCCAGTCTATCATTGATGGACATTTGGGTTGGTTCCAAGTCTTTGCTATTGTGAATAGTGCCACAATAAACATACATGTGCATGTGTCTTTATAGCAGCATGATTTATAATCCTTTGGATATATACCCAGTAATGGGATGGCTGGGTCAAATGTTATTTCTAGTTCTAGATCCTTGAGGAATCGCCACAGTGAGAAGACAGTCATCTTAATAAAAGCAGAAAACACAACTGACAAAATTCAACACCCATTCATAATAGACACTCTGCAAACTAGGAATAGATGGAAATGTCCTAAACCTCATCAGGGGAATCTATGAAAAAACCCAGTAGCTAACCACCTACTTAATGGTGGCAGTTTGAAGGCCCTCTACTTAACTCAGGAATAAGGCAAAGTTGTCTGCTTTCATGTTCTATCCAACATTGTACTATATATTTTAGCCATGTAGTATGGCAAAGAAAAAAAAATCATACAGTCAAAAAGGAAGAAGTAAAACTGTCTTTATTTGCAGACACCATGGTTTGTATGTAGAAAGCCCCAAGGAATCTACAGAAAAAACTACTGGAAGAACTAAGTGAATTTAACACCACCACAAAATGCAAAGTCAGTGTTTATATAACCCAAAATCAGTTATATTTCTGTATCCTATCATTGAGCCATTGGAAAATACAATTTAAAAATGTGTTTACAATTGTATAAAAGTTAAATATTTAGAAATAAATACAACAAAAGATTTGCAAGAAATGGACAGTGAAAACTATAAAACAGTGCTGAGAGAAGTCGAAAACCACATAAATCAATGGATACATATGCTGTTTTCATTAGAAGACTCAATAGTGTTAGGGTGGCATTTTTCTCCAAATCGATTAGGTTTGGCACAGTCCCAATAAAAATCTCAGCAAGTTTTTTCAGAGAAATTGATAAGCTGATTTCAATATTTGTATGGAAAGTCAAGGCACATAGAATAGCCAAAACAATTTCAAAAAAGAACAAAATTGGAAGACTTACATTGCTCCATTTCAAGACTTGCTACACAGTTATAATAAGACAGAGCGGCAATGGCATGAGAATAGATATATTGTTCAATGGAATGGAGAGTGTAAAAATACGTGCACATGTGTGTGTGAGACAGCAAGAGAATATATACACATATGTATGATCAGTTCCTGTTTAACAAAAAATGCTGATGTAGGCTGGGCGCGGTGGCTCACGCTTGTAATCCCAGCACTTTGGGAGGCCGAGGCGGGTGGATCACGAGGTCAGGAGATCGAGACCAGGTGAAACCCCGTCTCTACTAAAAATGCAAAAAAATTAGCCGGGCGTGGTGGCGGGCGCCTGTAGTCCCAGCTACTCGGAGAGGCTGAGGCAGGAGAATGGTGTGAACCCGGGAGGCGGAGCTTGCAGTGAGCCGAGATTGCGCCACTGCACTCCAGCCTGGGCGACAGAGCGAGACTCCGTCTCAAAAAAAAAAAAAAAAGAAATAAGGTTACGGAAAATGCAAGCCATACATTGGGAAAAAGTATCCTCAGACATATATCTGGAAACAACCTAAATGTCCATCATCAAATGAATGGGTAATCTCATGTATCCCATAAATACATACACCTACTATGTACCCACAAAAATTAAAAACATAAAAAAAAGAAATGTGGGCTGGGCATGGTGGCTCACACCTGTAATCTCAGCACTTCGGGAGGCCAAGGTGGGAGGATCACTTGAGCCCAGGAGTTCGAGACCAGCCTGGTGATAAGACCCTGTCTCTACAAAAAAAAATTTTTTTAATTAGCCAGGTGTGGTGATGCACGCCTGTGGTCCCAGCTACTCAGGAGGCTGAAGTGGGAGGATCACTTGAGCCCAGGAAGTTGAGGCTGCAGTGAGCCATGTTTGTGCCACCTCACTCCAGCCTGGGTGACAGAGCGAGACCCTGCCTCAAAAAAAAAAAAAAAAAATGTAGTATAGATCCTTTTGTAGTTTTTAAGTGTCATGACGGGGTGTCCATGCACATGTGTAAGATGTGCCACCCTTGAAGCTTGTTACAACATGGGCAGGTTACCAATCTCACATGAAAAGAAAAAAAAAAAGAAATGTATATTCATACAATGTTTATTCAGCCTTTAAAAAGAAGGAAATTCATATGACAATATGGGCCGGGCGCGGTGGCTCACGCTTGTAATCCCAGCACTTTGGGAGGCCGAGGCGGGCGGATCACGAGGTCAGGAGATCGAGACCACGGTGAAACCCCGTTTCTACTAAAAATACAAAAAATTAGCCGGGCGCGGTGGCGGGTGCCTGTAGTCCCAGCTACTCGGAGAGGCTGAGGCAGGAGAATGGCGTGAACCCGGGAGGCGGAGCTTGCAGTGAGCCGAGATTGCGCCACTGCACTCCAGCCTGGGCGATAGAGCGAGACTCCGTCTCAAAAAAAAAAAACAAACAAACAGACAATATGGATTAATCATTAGGATATTATGCTAACTGAAATAAGACAGTCACAGAAAGACAGATACTGCATGTTTACATTTATATATCTAAAGTAGTCAAATTCATAGAATCAAAGAGTGGAATGCTGGTTGCTGTGTTGGGGTGAGGGGTAAGTAGAAATGGAAGTTAATAATTAACAGGCATTAAACTTGAGTCAAGCAGGAAGAATAAGCTCTAGAGATCTGCAGTACAATGCTGTGCCTAAAGTTAACATTAATGTATGTGCAATTAAAAATTTAAAAGGGTAGAGCTGCCAGGTGTGGTGGCTGATGCCTATAATCCCACCACTTTGGGAGGCTGAGGCAGATGGATCACTTGAGCCCAAAAATTTGAGACCATCTCAGGCAACGTGGTGAAACTCTGTTTCTACAAAAAAACACAACAATTAGGCGTGGTGGTGTGCGCCTGTAGTCCCCGCTTACTTGGGAGGCTGAGGTTGGGGGATTGCTTGAGCCCAGGAGGCAGAAGTTTCAAGTGAGCCGATATTGCACCACTGCACTCAAGCCTGGGCAACATTGCAAGACTCTGTCTCAAAAAATGAAATGAAGTGAAATGGAATGAATGAATGAATAAATAAATAGGGTAGAGGTCATGTTAAATATTCTTACCACAAGAGAAACAATGAAACAAAGATATCTGATGAAGTCCATTAACTCCCTATATATATGAAACCTCTTACAACTCAATAATCATATAATTAAAAAGCCAATTAAAAATGGGCAAAACTCAGCTGGGCATGGTGGCTCATGCCTGTAATCCCAGCACTTTGGGAGGCCAAGGTGGGTGGATCACCTGAGACTGGGAGTTGAAGACCAGCCTGACCAACATGGAGAAACGCCATCTCTACTAAAAATACAGAATTAGCCAGGTGTGGTGATGCATGCCTGTAATCCCAGCTACTTGGGAGGCTGAGGCAAAAGAATCGCTTGAACCCGGGAGGCGGAGGTTGCGGTGAGCCGAGATCACGCCATTGCATTCCAGCCTAGGCAATAAGAGTGAAACTCCATCTCAAAAAAAAAAGGAAAAACTCTTGAACAGACAGTGTCTGTGTATTGTTCAAGTGTATTTGTCTAGCTGGATGGTGAGATTAGGGATAGATATATAATTACATTTACATTTTGTATTTATATTTAATAGTATATAGTTAGTTGTAAAAAACCATGGATAAGACTGTAAAGGGAAAGTGTAGAGAGAACAGAGGGCTGGAGCAATACCTAGGGAATATCAGTATTTGACTGGCAGATAGTAGAAGAGGAGCCACTGAAGGAACAGTTCAAGTGGTATGAGGAGCACTGGAAGAGATGTGTCAGAGAAGCGAAATGAGATGAGTGTTTCAAAGAGAAAATGGTCAGTAGTATCTAAAAACATAAAGAGGGCCAAAAAAAGAAGTATCTGGAAAATGTTGATTGCGTTAACAAGATTGGTGACTTTACAACAGCCTTTTCATAGGAATGGATCTGAAGGGAAGAGACAGAAACCAGACTGTAGGGTTTTGAAGTGTAACAGGAATTAAGGAAATAAAGAAAAGGAGCTGGTATGCTATAGTGGTTAAGAGTATAGGCTGGGAGGCTGAGGCAGGTGGATCATGAGGTTGAGAGATTGAGACAGTCCTGGCCAACATGGCGAAATCCTGTCTCTGCTTAAAATACAAAACATTAGCTAAGCGTCGTGGTGGGCGCCTGTAGTCCCAGTTACTCAGGAGGCTGAGGCAGAAGAATTGCTTGAACCCAGGAGGAGGAGGTTGCAGTGAGCCGAGATCATGCCATCGCACTCCAGCCTGGCGACAGAGCAAGAGAGTTTAAGCCGGGCGTGTTGGCTCATGCCTGTAATCCCAGCACTTTGTGAGGCCGAGGCGGGCAGATCACCCAATTTCAAGAGTTTGAGACCAGCCTGGCCAACAAAACCCCGTCTTTACTAAAAATACAAAAATTAGCTGGGTGCGGTGGCACGTGCCTGTAATTCCAGCTATTAGAGAGGCTGTGGCAAGAGAATAGCTTGAACCCAGGAGGCAGAAGCTGCAGTGAGCCAAGATTGTGCCACTGCACTCCAGCAGAAAAAAAAAAAAAAAAAAAAAAAAAAAAAAAAAAGAAGAAGAAGAGTATGGCCTCTGGAGCCAGGTGCTGGAGTTTCAATCCTGGCTGTGTGATCTGTATGAAATAAAGAAAGGAATAGTACCTACCTCACAGGTGGTTATAGAGATTCAAAGAATTAATATACGGGCTGGGCTCTGTGGCTCACATCTGTAATCCCAGCAGTTTGGGAGGCCAAGGCGGGCGGACCACTTGAGGTCGGGAGTTCGAGACCATCCTGGCCAACATGGCGAAACCCTGTCTGTACTCGTGGTGGCGGGCGCCTGTGGTCCCAGCTACTCGGGAGGCTGAGGCAGGAGAATGGCATGAACCTGGGAGGCAGAGGTTGCAGTGAGCCGAGATCGCGCCACTGCACTCCAGCCTGGGCAACAGAGCAAGACTCTGTCTCAAAAAAAAAAAAAGAAAAAAAAGAATTAATACATGAAACGTGCTTACAGCAGTGTCTGGCACTGAATAATTGCTATATAAGTGTTCTTGTTTTTATTATTAAAAACTGTCTCTGAAAAGGTTTGACTGGGAATAGAAGAAAAAGATGTATTTTGTTTTGCTGGAGAAGGGAGGGAAAGTCAAGGGGAAGAGGAGTTTAAAAACATTTATATGCCTCGAGAAACCTAGATCAAAGAAAAAGCCAAAAGTCTAAAAGAGAGCAGTGAGAACAGATGATGCAAGGCTCCAAAGTTCAGAGAACTTGGAACAAGGGGGATGAGACCCAAAACAAGAGGGCTCCTGACTCACTAGGTTAGGGGTAAGGATGGATTCTGATAAATACCAATATGTTGTGAGTGTTCTGGTGCCTTTGATTTTGGCCAATTAAGAGGTATGAGGAAATGGAGTTGGGGGAAGGATAGTTTGGATTAGTTTGGAGGGTACTTGGTGGAGAATGGTGAGTACTTTCGATACCCAAGGAAAATAGGAGAAATTTAACCACGGACAAGTAAAGTGTCCAAAGTCTTGTGGTTTACAACCCTATATTTCACAAGAATTTCCTTCTCCATGTCTCCTTGTAGAAGTGGTTACATAACACCTAGTTATTTTATCTTATTTTATTTTTTGAGACATAGTCTTGCTCTGTCGCCCAGGCTAGAGTGCAGTGGCATGGTCTTGGCTCACTGCAAGCTCCACCTTCCGGGTTCACGCCATTCTCCTGCCTCAGCCTCCTGAGTAGCTGAGACTAAAAGTGCCTGCCACCATGCCTGGCTAATTTTTTTGCGTATTTTTAGTAGAGATGGGGTTTCACCATGTTAGCTAGGATGGTCTTGATCTCCTGACCTCGTGATCCGCCTGCCTAGGCCTCCCAAAGTACTGGGATTACAGGCGTGAGCCACCGTGCCCGGCCACACCTAGTTTTTTTTTTTTTTTTTTTTTTTTAAGTGAAAGCAGTTTGCCTTTACTTTATAAGAAGAGTTTACACCTATGAGGTAACTTGAGACAACCTGAGGTCTTACAAAACCAGTCTTAGAATCATGAATTAACCATCTTAACTCAAAAGAAGAATGTAATAAAAATCCAACAGAATTTTAAAAATCTAGGAAGGTTATAATCATTAGGCCTGTGATTAAAAGGTTTTCTTTCTAACTCTTTGTGTCTTTCACTAACATGGTACTTCAGGTTTTTAATGAGATGCAAAAATTACTTTAATTGCTCACCTGCCTAAGAATCCTGACTTTTAAATTCAGGAAATAATTGTAGACATAACTAACAAGGAAAACTGTGAATTTTATAGTCTGGGTAATCTGAGCTTGGGGTAAGCAATAATTAAAATTTTTCTTTTCTTTTTTTTTAACAGTGATCCTTACGTGAGAGTGACGTTATATGACCCAATGAATGGAGTTCTTACAAGCGTGCAAACAAAAACCATTAAAAAGGTTAGACTTAGCAATATTCAAAAGTTTTTAATGTACTTTGTTTTATTTTTATAAGACAAAACCTTATTCAGTTATACTATGTTTATTATTTTTTAGAGTTTGAATCCAAAGTGGAATGAAGAAATACTATTCAGAGTAAGTATATATTTTATTTTACTAAAGTGGAAAAAGTAAGTTTTTTTCTCAGGAGGTTAGAATGATAAATTCTCATTTTTAATATTTGAAGATGTATCTCAGAATTTGCCTAAAGTTGTGAAAATATACAAGGAATTGAAATTTTGTCTTATGAAAAACATAAATGTAAGATAATGGAGAGGTAAAAGACTAGAATTATCTCATTCTACTAAAACTGATTTAGAGACTTCACAGTAGTCTTACTCCAGTTGAGCAGATTCAGTGTTTTCTCATAAAGATGATGCAAATTATATTTATGTCTCCCCAGTCATATATTATTAAGTAGATTAGGGCCTATCAAGTGAATACATTTATTTTTATCCTTTCGTCATTCACATTGCTGCCTTTCCACCCCATCTGCCTCATTTGCCGTAAGAGCAAATTCCAATCAGCAGTTATTTCCAGTTCCTCAGCAAGGCCCTCAAACTGACAGTGTCTCCTTGTACCTATTTCATATCGGAGTTCTTACTGTTGCCAGAATCGAAACCCTACCAGAGCAGTGGTAGAGATGCATTTTAGGAATTTCCCCTCTGTGGATTATTCCCACTTGTATCATCCTTAAAATGTTCTTCCTTGACCCCATATTCCGCTTTAGCTCTTGACTCGTTTCTCTGTTCACCTGAATAAGGAACATTCATGGAAGAGTTGTCTGCCCTCATCATTTCTGCTTCTCCAGGATGCTCGTTAACCCACTGTACTCTAAATCCCCATCACTCAAATGAAACTGCTGTTATTCAGGTTACCAGTGACTTCCCTGCTGCCAAGTTTATCTTATCTCATCTTACTCATGCTCTTTGCAGCATTTGACATGGCAGATCACTCCTGAAGCACCAGTCTCTCTGGAGGCTTTTATGGTACCATGCTTGATTTCAGTAAGGAAAACAGAAGCCGGTCTTCTGTACTTCATGTTTAAAGTTTTTTGTTTGTTTTGTTTTGTTCAATTTTAATAAAGTGAATTTGAAGGGAAGAAATTGCTGACACTAAGGGCAAGGAAGCTGTTGCTGAAGATCCAGCCAACGGCATCAATTAAATAGCTTCTGTTTTTTTGGTTTGGAGTAAGATTTTCCCCACTCTATGTAGTATGACATAAAAACAACCTTTTAAATCGGTTTGGAAATTTTGGATTCTTGAGGAAATGGTATTGAATCAATTGGATCGTCAAATGAAGAAAAATGAAGCTAAATTTCTGTTTTTACTATTTAACCAGAATAAATTCCAGACTTGATAATGTCTGGTTTTGATTGCCTTTTTTGGCACAAGTGTTGATTAGGAGAGTGTTTTTAAATTCCCAAGTTGTTGAGTCATTTATTTATTTATGCTTTTGTTTTATTTTACTTATTTTGTTACATTTTTGTTAGAAACATATGTATTTTCTTTTTTTTTTTTTTAATTACACTTTAAGTTCTAGGGTGCCTGTGCACAACGCGCAGGTTTGTTACGTATGTATACATGTGCCATGTTGGTGTGCTGCACCCATTAACTTGTCATTTACATTAGGTATATCTCCTAATACTATCCCTCCTCCCTCCCCCGACCCCATGACAGGCCCCAGTGTGTGACGTTCCCCTTCCTGTGTCCAAGTGTTCTCATTGTTCAATTCCTACCTATGAGTGAGAACATGCGGTGTTTGGTTTTTTTGTCCCTGCAATAGTTTGCTGAGAATGATGGTTTCCAGCTTCATCCATGTCCCTACAAAAGACATGAACTCATCCTTTTTATGGCTGCATAGTATTCCATGGTGTATATGTGCCACATTTTCTTCATCCAGTCTATAACTGATGGACATTTGGGTTGGTTCCACGTCTTTGCTATTGTGAATAGTGCCACAATAAACATATGTGTGCATGTGTCTTTATAGCAGCATGATTTATAATCCTTTGGGTATATACCCAGTAATGGGATCGCTGGGTCAAATGAAATTTCTAGTTCTAGATCCCTGAGGAATTGCCACACTGTCTTCCACAATGGTTGAACTAGTTTACAATCCCACCAACAGTGTAAAAGTGTTCCTATTTCTCCATATCCTCTCTAGCACCTGTTGTTTCCTGACTTTTTAATGATTGCCATTCTAACTGGTGTGAGATGGTATCTCATTGTGGTTTTGATTTGCATTTCTCTGATGGCCAGCGATGATGTGCATTTTTACATGTGTCTGTTGGCGCATAAATGTCTTCTTTGAGAAGTGTCTGTTCATATCCTTTGCCCACTTCTTGATGGGGTTGTTTTTTTCTTGTAAATTTGTTTGAGTTCTTTGTAGATTCTGGATATTAGCCCTTTGTCAGATGAGTAGATTGCAAAAATTTTCTCCCATTCTGTAGGTTGCCTGTTCACGCTGATGGTAGTTTCTTTTGTTGTGCAGAAGCTCTTTAGTTTAATTAAATGCCATTTGTCAATTTTGGCTTTTGTTGCCATTGCTTTTAGTGTTTTAGACATGAAGTCCTTGCCCATGCCTATGTCCTGAATGGTACTGCCTAGGTTTTCTTCTAGGGTTCTTATGGTTTTAGGTCTAACATTTAAGTCTTTAATCCATCTTCAATTAATTTTTGTATAAGGTGTAAGGAAGGGATCCAGTTTCAGCTTTCTACATATGGCTAGCCAGTTTTCCCAGCACCATTTATTAAATAGGGAATCCTTTCCCCGTTTCTTGTTTTTGTCAGGTTTGTCAAAGATCAGATAGTTGTAGATGTGTGGTGTTATTTCTGAGGGCTCTGTTCTGTTCCATTGGTCTGTATCTCTGTTTTGATACCAGTACCATGCTGTTTTGGTTACTGTAGCCTTGTAGTATAGTTTGAAGTCAGGTAGTGTGATGCCTCCAGCTTTGTTCTTTTTGCTTAGGATTGTCTTGGCTATGCAGGCTCTTTTTTGGTTCCATATGAACTTTAAAGTAGTTTTTTCCAATTCCGTGAAGAAAGTCATTGGTAGCTTGATGGGGATGGCATTAAATCTATAAATTATCTTGGGCACTATGGCCATTTTCACGATATTGATTCTTCCTACCCATGAGCATGGAATGTTCTTCCATTTGTTTGTATCCTCTTTTATTTTGTTGAGCAGTAGTTTGTAGTTCTCCTTGAAGAGGTCCTTCACATCCCTGGTAAGTTGGATTCCTAGGTATTTTATTCTCTTTGAAGCAATTGTGAATGGGAGTTCACTCGTGATTTGGCTCTCTGTCTGTTATTGGTGTATAAGAATGCTTGTGATTTTGCACATTGATTTTGTATCCTGAGACTTTGCTGAAGTTGCTTATCAGCTTAAGGAGATTTTGGGCTGAGACGATGGGTTTTTCTAAATATACAATCATGTCATCTGCAAACAGGGACAATTTGACTTCCTCTTGTCCTAATTGAATACCCATTATTTCTTTTTCCTGCCTGATTGCCCTGGCCAGAACTTCCAACACTATGTTGAATAGGAGTGGTGAGAGAGGGCATCCCTGTCTTGTGCCAGTTTTCAAAGGGAATGCTTCCAGTTTTTGCCCATTCAGTATGATATTGGCTGTGGGTTTGTCATAAATAGCTCTTATTATTTTGAGATACATCCCATCAATATCTAATTTATTGAGAGTTTTTAGCATGAAGGGCTGTTGAATTTTGTCAAAGGCCTTTTCTGCATCTATTGAGATAATCATATGGTTTTTGTCTTTGGTTCTGTTTATATGCTGGGTTACATTTATTGATTCGTGTATGTTGAACCAGCCTTGCATTCCAGGGATGAAGCCCACTTGATCATGGTGGATGAGCTTTTTGATGTGCTGCTGGATTCAGTTTGTTAGTATTTTATTGAGGATTTTTGCATCAGTGTTCATCAGGGATATTGGTCTAAAATTCTCTTTTTTGGTTGTGTCTCTGCCAGGCTTTGGTATTAGGATGATGCTGGCCTCATAAAATGAGTTAGGGAGGATTCCCTCTTTTTCTATTGATTGGAATAGTTTCAGAAGGAATGGTACCAGCTCCTCCTTGTACCTCTGGTAGAATTCAGCTGTGAATCCGTCTAGTCCTGGACTTTTTTTGGTTGGTAGGCTATTAATTATTGTCTCAATTTCAGAGCCTGTTACTGGTCTATTCAGAGATTCAACTTCTTCCTGGTTTAGTGTTGGGAGGGTGTATGTGTCGAGGAATTTATCCATTTCTTCTAGCTTTTCTAGTTTATTTGCATAGAGGTGTTTATAGTATTCTCTGATGGTAGTTTGTATTTCTGTGGGATCCGTGGTGATATCCCCTTTATCATTTTTTATTGCATCTATTTGATTCTTCTCTCTTTTCTTCTTTATTAGTCTTGGTAGCAGTCTATCAGTTTTGTTGATCTTTTCAAAAAACCAGCTCCTGGATTCATTGATTTTTTGAAGGATTTTTTGTGTCTCTATCTCCTTCAGTTCTGCTCTTATCTTAGTTATTGTCTTCTGCTAGCTTTTGAATGTGTTTGCTCTTGCTTCTCTAGTTCTTTTAATTGTGATGTTAGGGTGTCAATTTTAGATCTTTCCTGCTTTCTCTTGTGGGCATTTAGTGCTATAAATTTCCCTCTACACACTGCTTTAAATGTTTCCCAGAGATTCTGGTATGTTGTGTCTTTGTTCTCATTGGTTTCAAAGAACATCTTTGTTTCTGCCTTCGTTTCGTTATGTACCCAGTAGTCATTCAGGAGGAGGTTGTTCAGTTTCCATGTAGTTGAGCGGTTTTGAGTGAATTTCTTAATCCTGAGTTCTAGTTTGATTGCACTGTGGTCTGAGAGACAGTTTGTTATAGTTTCTGTTCTTTTACATTTGCTGAGGAGTGCTTTACTTCCAACCATGTGGTCAATTTTGGAATAAGTGTGGTGTGGTGCTGAGAAGGATGTATATTCTGTTAATTTGTGGTGGAGAGTTCTGTAGATGTCTGTTTGGTCTTGGTGCAGAGCTGAGTTCAATTCCTGGGTATCCTTGTTAACTTTCTGCCTTGTTGATCTGTCTAATGTTGACAGTGGGGTGTTAAAGTCTCCTGTTATTACGGTGCGGGAGTCTAAGTCTCTTTGTAGGTCTCTAAGGACTTGCTTTGTGAATCTGAGTGCTCCTGTATTGGGTGCATATGTATTTAGGATAGTTAGCTCTTCTTGTTGAATTGATCCCCTTACCATTATGTAATGGCTTTCTTTGTCTCTTTTGATCTTTGCTGGTTTAAAGTCTGTTTTATCCAAGACTAGGATTGCAACCCCTCCTTTTTTTGTTTTCCATTTGCTTGGTAGATCTTCCTCCATCCCTTTATTTTGAGCCTATGTGTGTCTCTGCACATGAGGTGGGTCTCCTGAATACAGCACACTGATGGGTCTTGACTCTTTATCTAATTCGCCAGTCTGTGTCTTTTAATTGGAGCATTTAGCCCATTTACATTTAAAGTTAATATTGTTATGTGTGAATTTGATCCTGTCATTATGATGTTCACTGGTTATTTTGCTCATTAATTGATGCAGTTTCTTCGTAGCATTGATGATCTTTATAATTTGGCATGGTTTTGCAGCGGCTGGTACTGGTTGTTCCCTTCCATGTTTAGTGCTTCCTTCATGAGCTCTTGTAAGGCAGGCCTGGTGGTGACAAAATCTCTCAGCTTTTCTATAAAAGATTTTATTTCTCCTTCTCTTATGAAGCTTAGTTTGGCTGGATACGAAATTCTGCATTAAACTTCTTTTCTTTAAGAATGTTGAATATTGGCCCCCACTGTCTTCTGGCTTGTAAGGTTTCTGCTGAGAGATTTGCTGTTAGTCTGATGGGTCTCCCTTTGTGGGTAACCCGACCTTTCTCTCTGGCTGCCCTTAACATTTTTTCCTTCATTTCAATGTTGGTGAATCTGACAATTATGTGTCTTGGGGTTGCTCTTCTCGAGGAATATCTCTGTGGTGTTATCTGTATTTCCTGAATTTGAATGTTGTCATGCCTTGCTATGTTGGGGAAGTTCTCCTTGATATTATCCTGAAGAGTGTTTTCCACCTTGGTTCCATTCTCCCTGTCACTTTCAGGTACACCAATCAAACATAGAGTTGGTCTTTTCACATAGTCCCATATTTCGTGGAGGCTTTGTTTGCTTCTTTTTATTCTTTTTTCTCTAAACTTGTCTTCTCACTTTATTTCATTAATTTCATCTTCAATCAGTGGTAGCCTTTCTTCCACTTGATTGAATCAGCTACTGAAGCTTGTGCATGCATCACAAAGTTCTTCGGCCATGGTTTTCAGCTCCATCCGGTCATTTAAGGTCTTCTCTACACTATTTATTCTAGTTAGCCATTGGTCTAACCTTTTTTCAAGGTTTTTAGGTTCTTTGCAATGGGTTAGAACGTGCTTCTTTAGCTCGGAGAAGTTTGTTTTTACCGACCTTCTGAAGCCTACTTCTGTCAACTCATCAAAGTCATTCTCCTTCCAGCTTTGTTCCGTTGCTGGCGAGGAGCTGCGATCCTTTGGAGGAGAAGATGCGCTCTGGTTTTTAGAATTTTCAGCTTTTCTGCTCTGGTTTCTCCCCATCTTTGTGGTTTTATCTACCTTTCATCTTTGATGTTCATGACATACAGATGGGGTTTTGGTGTGTATGTCCTTTTTATTGATGTTGATGCTATTCCTTTCTGTTTGTTAGTTTTCTGACTAACACTCAGTTCCCTCAGCTGCACATCTGTTGGATTTTGCTGGAGGTCCACTCCAGACCCTGTTTGCTTGGGTATCACCAGTGGAGGCTGCAGAACACTAAATATTGCAGAACAGCAAATATTGCTGCCTTATCCTTCCTCTGGAAGCTTTGTCCCAGAGGGGCAGCTGCCTATATGAGGTGTCTGTTGTCCCCTACTGGGAAGTGTCTCCAAGTTAGGCTACACAGGGGTCAGGGACCCACTTGAGGAGGCAATCTTTTGTAATCAGAGCTCAAATGCCATGCTGGGAGAACCGCTGCTCTCTTCAGAGCTGTCAGATAGGGACGTTTAAGTCTGCAGAAGTTTCTGCTGCATTTTGTTCAGCTATGCCCTGCTCACAGATGTTGAGTCTTTTTAGGCAGTAGGCCTTGATGAGCTGAGGTGGGCTCTGCCCAGTTTGAGCTTGCCGGCTGCTTTGTTTACCTACTGAAGCCTCAGCAATGGTGGACACCCCTTACCCCACCAGTCTGCAGACTGGCAGGTCAATCTCAGACTGCTGTGCTACCAGTGAGCAAAGCTCCGTTGGTGTGGTACCCGCCGATCCAGGCATAGGAGAGGATCTCCTGGTCTGCCTGTTGATAAGACCATGGGAAAAGCGCAGTATTTGGCTGGAAGTGTCCCGTTTTTCCAGGTACAGTTTGTCACAGCTTCCTTTGGCTAGGAAAGGGAAATCCCCTGACCCCTTGCACTTCCCAGGTGAGGCAGTGCCCCATCCTGCTTCGGCTTGCCCTCTGTGGGCTGCACCCACCGTCCAGACAGTCCAAATTAGATGAACCAGGTACCTCAGGTGGAAATGTAGAAATCACCCGTCTTCTGCGTCAGTCACACTGGGAGCTGCAGACAGCAGCTCTTCCTATTCGGCCATCTTCCAATCATTACATCTTAAAGCTCCAAAATAATCTCCTTTGACTCTGTGTCTCACATCCAGGCCACACTGATGCAAGGGGTGGGTTTCGAAAGGCCTTGGGTGTCTCCATCCCTGTGTCTCTGCAAGGTACAATCCCTTCAGCTGCTCTCACAGGCTAGTGTTGAGTGCCTGCAGGTTTTGCAGGCAAACAGTGCAAGCTGTTAGTCAATCTCCCATTTGGGGTCTGGACGATAGTGGCCCACTTCTCACAGCTCTACTAGGCAGTGTCCCAGTGGGAATCCTGTGTGGGGACTCCAGTCCCACATTTCCCATCCACACTGCCCTAGTAGAAGTTCTCCATGAGGGCTCTGCCCCTGCGATATCCAGACTTCTGTGTGGATATCAACACATTTCCATACATCCTCTGAAATCTAGGAAGAGCTCCTAAGCCTCAGCTCTTGCCGTCTGCACACCTGCAGGCTTAACCCCACGTGAAAGCCACCAAGACTTACGGTTTGAACCTTCTAGAGCAGTGGCCTGAGACACATCTGGGCCCTTTTACCCACAACTGGAGCTGGAGTGGCTGGGACTCAGAGAGCAGTGTCCCAAGGTTGTGTAGGGCAGCAGGGCCCTGGGCCTGGTCTATGAAATCATTCTTCCCTTCTAGTCCTCTGGGGCTGTGATCGGAGGAGCTGCCACAAAGATCTCTAAAATGCATTCAAGGCATCTTCCCCATTGTTTTGGCTATGAACATTCAGCTCCAGCAGCTGGCTTGAATTCCTCCTCACAAAATGGGGCTTTCTTTTCTACCATGTGATCAGGCTGCACATATTCCAAACTTTTATGCTCTGCTTTCTTTTTAAATATAAGTTCCAGCTTCAGATCATTTCTGTGAATGCATATAAGCATATGGTTAGAAGCAGCCAGGCCACTTCTTGAACACTTTGCTGCTTAGAAATTTCTTCTGCCAGATACCCTAAATCATCTCTTTCAAGTTCACAGTTCCACAGATTTCTAGAGCAGGGGCACAATGCTGCCAGTCTCTTTGCAGAAGCATAGCAAGAGGGACCTTTATTTCAGTTCCCAAAAGATTCCTCATCTTCAAGACCACCTCAGCCTGGACTTTCCTGTCCATATCACTATCAGCATTTTGGTCACAACCATTCAACAAGTCTTTAGGAAGTTCTATCTTTCCATCATCCTCCTTTCTTCTTCTGATCTGTCCAAACTGTTTCAACCTCTGTCCATTACCCACTTCTAAACTTGCTCCCACATTTTCAGGTATCTGTATAGCAATGCCCGACTTCCCATTACCAATTTTCTGTATTAGTTTGTTCTTGCATTCCTATAAAGAACTACCTGAGACTGAGCAGTTTAAAAAGAAACGGGTGTAATTGACTCACAGTTTCACAGGCTGTACAGGAAGCCTGGCTGAGGAGGCCTCAGGAAACTTAACAATTATGACAGAAGGTGAAGGGGAAGCAGGCTCATCTAACATGGCCAGAGAAGGAGGAGGAGAAAGAAGGGGGAAGTACTACACACTTTTAAGCAACCAAATCTCATAGGAAGTCACTTACTATTACCAGAGCAGCAAGGGGGAAGTCTGCCTCCGTGATCCGGTCACCTCCCATCTGGCCCCTCCTCCAACATTAGGGATTACAATTTGACATGAGATTTGGGCAGAGACATAATTCCAAACCATATGAGATACCATACAAACACCAGAAAAAATATGCTAATGGTTGTATTAACATTAGCCAAATTAGACTTCAGGACAGTATTGCCAGAGATAAAGAGGGCATTTCATGATTATAAAGAGTGAATTCAACAAGAAAACATACAATCTGAAATGTGTATGGACCTAGTAATAAATCTTTAAAATTACAAAGTCAAAATTGACAAACTAAATAAATAAACAAATCCACAATAGTTGATTTTATCACTTCTAGTAACTGATATAACAACTAGACAAAAAAAATTAGTAAACATATAGATGATTTGAACAACACTACCAATCGTGTTAACCTGTTTGACACGTATAGTACGCTACAGCTAATACCCAAGTGTATATTCTTTTTATATGCCCATGGAACATTTACCGAGATAGACCACATATTGGACCATAAACCAAGTTTCAATACACTTAAAAGGATTGAAATTCAACAGGAGTGGCTGGGCGCAATGGCTCACGCCAATAATCCACGCACTTTGGGAAGCCGATACAGGCAGATCACTTGAGGTCAGGAGTTTGAGACAAGCCTGACCAACATGATGAAACCCTGCCTCTACTAAAGAAAAAAAATATGCAAAAATTAGCTGGGTGTGATGCTGCGCACCTGTAATACCAGCTACTTGGGAGACTGGGCACGAGAATCACTTGAACCTGGGAGGCGGAGGTTGCAGTGAGCTGAAATCGCGCTGCTGAACTCCAGCCTGGGTGACAGAGTGAGACTCTGTCTCAAAAAAAAAAAAAGAAATTTAATAGGATATGTTCTCTGATCACAACAGATTTAAGTTACAATTCAGTAACACACGTATGTATATCACAAATGTTTAGAAATTAAACAGTTTCTTTTGAATAAGCCATGGATCAAAAAAGAAAATATAAGGGAAATTAAAAAGCATTTTTACTGATTGGTTGTTAAAGCATAACATACCAAAATATGGGATGAAGCTAATTCAGTGCTTAGAGATTAATTTGTATCTTTAAATACTTGTATATAAATGAAGAAATATTCAAAATCAATGATCTAAGCTTCCACCTTAAGTTCTTTAAAGAAAAAGAAGGAAGGAAATAAGAGTGGAAAGCAATGGACAAGAAAATGGACAAAAAGTAGAGAAAATAAATAAAACCAAAGATGGATCTTCAAAAAAATTAATGAAATTGATATACAACAGCTGGCCTTATATGAGAGAGACAGAGAGAGTACTCAGATGACCAATATTAGGAATCAGAGGAGGGAACCTACAGATACTTTTTAAAAGGTAATACTGTAACTAATTTTGTGCCTGTAATTTTAACAACTTAGTTTAGATAGATAAATTCTTATAAGCCAAAATATACTAAAACCAATATAAGTAGAAACAGAAAATATGGATATCTGTTAGAGGAATTAATGTTATAATTTATTTTTTATTTTAAAGAATTTAATGTGTTTATAATTTAAAAATATTGCCATTCTTTTTGATGATCTTATTCTCCTATTAGAAAGAATATTTGGCCTGGCATGGTGGCTCATGCCTGTAATACCAGCACTTTGAGAGGCCAGGGTGGGCCCCCCAAAAGTTTAAGATCATCCTGAGCAACATAGTGAGACCCCATCTCTACCAAAAAAACGACCCTCTTCACAAGGCATGGTGGCACACACCTATAGTTCAGCTACTTGGGAGGCTGACATGGGAGAGAACACTCTGAGTCAAGGAATTCGAGGATACCGTGGGCAACATAGTGAGACGTAGTCCCAAAAGAAAGAGACGGAGAGAGACAGAGAGACAGAGAGAGAGAGAGAGAGAGAAGGGGGAGGAGGGAAGGAGGAAGGAGGGAGAGAGGGAGGAAGGACTACTTTGGATTTAGAGATGTTAATGAGAAAAATAAGCCATTTAAACAACATTTTAACTGATTTATTGGGGGTATAGTTCATATAGAAAAAGCCTGCACATATTTAATACATACAGTTTGATAGGTTTAAACATATGCATACAGCTGTGAAACCATCACCACAGTCAAAGTCATAAACATATCCATCACCTCCAAAAGTTTCTTCCTATTACCCTCTTTTTTGTGGTAAGAACACTTGATATGTACCCTCTTCACAAAGGTTTTGGTGTATAATTTAGTATTAAACCACCATTCTATTCTCTGCTTCTATGAATTTGACTATTTTAGATACTTTTTGTGAGTAAGATCATCAGTATTTGTTCTTCTGGGACTAGCTTATTTCACCTAGGGTAATGTCCTCAAGGTTCATCCATTTTGTTGGAAATGGCAGGGTTTCCTTTTTGAAGGCTGAATAATATTCTATTGTATGTATATGTCACATTTTCTTAATGTATCCTTCAGTGGGTATTTAGATTATTTCCATATCTTGGCTACTGTGAATAATGCTGTAATGAACGTGGGAGGGTACATAACTATAATTGCAGTGATTTTATTTCCTCTGGCTACATACCTAGAAGTGGGATTGCTGGATGATCCGGTAGTTCTATTTTTTAATTTTTTGAGGAACCTTTATACTGTTTTCTATAGAGGCTGTACTGTTTTCTATAGAGGCTGGAGCATTTTACATTGGTACCAACGTGTGCAGGGATTCCAATTTCTCCACATCTTCACCAAAACTTGTTACCTAAAAAAATCTAAAAATTTTTGTGATAGTCATCCTAACAGCTGTGGTTTTGATTTGCATCTCCCTGATGGTAAGTGATTTTTGAGCACGTTTTTACATAGTGGGCCATTTGTTTGTCTTCTTTGGAGAAATGTCTGTTTAGGTCCTTAGTTCATTTTTTAAATTAGGTTCTTTGTTGTTTGTATTAGTCCATTTTCACACTATGATAAAGATACTACCTGAGACTGGGTAATTTATAAACAAAGGAGATTTAACTGACTCACAGTTCCACATGGCTGGGGAGGCCTCAGGAAACTTACAGTCATGGCAGAAGATGAACAGGAAGCAGGCACCTTCTCCACAAGATGGTAGGAGAGAGAAGAGAAAGTGAAGGGGGAGGAACCCTTTGTAAAACTGCCAGATCTCCAGAGAACGAACTCACTGTCATGAGAACAGCATGGGGGAAACTGCCCCCGTGATCCAATCACCTCCCACCAGGTCCCTCCATTGACACGTGGGGATTATGGATCGAGATGAGATTTGGGTGGGGAACAGAGCCAAACGATATTATTGTTGGTGGTGGGTTTTTTTGTTTGTTTGTTTGTTGTTGTTGTTGTTTTTGAGACAGGGTCTCACTCTGTTACCCAGGTTGGAGTGCAGTGGCACAATCATGGCTTATTGCAGCCTCAACCTTCTAGGCTGAAATGACCCCCCACCTTAGCCTCTCTAGTAGCTGCAAACACAAGTGCACACCATCACGCACCGCTGTTTTTAATTTTTTTTTTTTTTTGTAGTGACTCACTGTTTTGCCCAGGCTGGTCTCAGACTCCTGGATTCAAATGATCCTCCTGCCTTGCCCTCCCAAAGTGCTGAGATCACAGGCATGAGCCACTGTGCCTGGGAGTTTATTTTGTTATTGTTGTTGTTGTGGATGCTTGTTTTTTTTTTACTGTTGGGTTATGGGAGTTCCTTTTGTATGTAATTTTGAAGTTTGGAGATCAACTCTTTATCTTATACATGGTCTGCAAATATTTTTCCCATTTTGTAGGGTGCCTTTTCACTTTGTTGATTGTTTCTTTTGTCATATAGCTTTTTAATTAAATGTAGCCGCACTTGTCCATTTTTGCTTTCATTGCCTGTGTTTTTGGTGTCACCCAAAAAATCATTGTCATTGTCAAGACCAAAGTCAAGAAGCTTCTTCTCTGTTTTCTTCTATGGGTTTTACAGTGTCAGGTCTTATTTATGTCTTTAATTCATTTTGAGTTGATTTTTGTGTTTGTTTTAAGATAAGGATCAATTTCTTTCTTTTGCATATGGATATCCAGTTTTCCCAAGCCATTTGTTGTTTTTTTGTTTTGTTTTTTGTTTTGTTTTGTTTTCAGAGTCTCGCTGGAATGCAGTGGCACGATCTCAGCTCACTGCAACCACCACCTCCCAGGTTCAAATGATTCTCCTTCCTCAGCCTCCTGAGTAGTTGGGACTACAGGCACACGCCACTATGCCTAGCTAATTTTTGTATTTTCAGTAGAGACAGGGTTTCACCACGTTGACCAGGATGGTCTCCATCTCTTGACTTCATGATCTGCCCACCTCGGCCTCCCAAAGTGCTAGGATTACAGGCATGAGCCAATGCACCTGGCCACCATTTGTTGAAGAGACTGTCCTTTCTCCTTTGTGTATGCTTGGCACCTGAGTCAGAGATCAGTGGACTGTATTTCTCAGGTTTGTTTTTGAGCTATTTCATCAGTCTCTGTCTGTCTTAATTCCTGTATCATACTGTTTTAATTACTGTAGATGTGTGATATATTTGGAAATCAGGAACTATTATGCCTCTAGCTTTGTTCTTCTTTCTCAAGATGCAGGGTCTTTTGTAGTTCTGTATGAATGTTAGGATTATTTGTTCTATTTCTTTAAAAAGTACCATTGGGATTTTGATGGGTGTGGCATTGAATTTGTAGATTACTTTGGATAGTGTGGACATTTTAACAATATTAAGTTCTTCCAATCCATGAACACAGGGTGTCTTTCCATTTATTTTTGTCTTGAAAGAAGGCTTTTTGTAATTGACAAGTTAGGATTAGGACTCTACTGCCATTTCCTTATTTTTTATTTCATTTTCTATAACTTCACTATTACCAAATGTTTTAGCTAGTAACATTTACCAAATATTTACTTCATTTTTGGGATCATAGGCTGCACATTTGTTTCAATTAGAAATTCTGCTATTTTATTATAAGGATAACTATATAAATTTGTGTGGATCAATGCTAATTCACTATGCTTAGAAAAAAACTGAAAACGTATGGTGAAATATCTTCTGTACAAAGGACATTATTATGTGTGGTCCTCTATTTTCCTCTTTGTCATTTATATCATCATTTTTATATATCCCAGAATGTTTTCAACTGAATGTATTCGCCATAAAAATGTCTGTTGAGATAACATATTACAGCAAAACCTTGGTTCTTGGGCATTTGGCCAAATGGAAATTGTGGTCAGAAGTTGAAGGCAGCTTTATATCTTTGAGAAAACATGAAGTTCAAAAAAAGTTTTTGTGAAAAACTGTTATTGACAAGTTAACACAAACGGGAAACTCCAAGTTGAAGTTAGTATTCAATAGAAAATTATGGCCAGGCGCAGCGGTCATGCCTGTATTCCCAGTGCTTTGGGAGGCTGAGGAGGGTGGATTGCCTGAGGTCAGGAGTTCAAGACCAGCCTGGCCAATATGGTGAAACCTCATCTCTGCTAAAAATACAAAAATTAGCTGGGCATCATGGCGCATGCCTGTAATCCCAGCTACTCAAGAGGCTGAGGCAGGAGAATCACTTGAACCTGGGAGGGAGAGGTTGCAGTGAGCCAAGTTCACACCATTGTGCTTCAGCCTGGGCGACAAGAGTGAAACGCCGTCTCAAAAAAAAAAAAAGGAAAAAAATAGCAAATTTTAATTAAAATCTACACTTCACATGTTTAGAGGGAAAAAAGTGCAACACATTAGGTGCAATGCACGTTATTTACTCCGTGCATAAGAATTGTGCATGGGCATCTGAAAAAGCCTCACCCCATTTCCTACATTCTGCAGGTGCTCTGTGTATATTTTTAGCATTCATACTCAATATATTAGATTTATGTAATGTATATATATGCAGGTGTATGTTTATATTATGTTATAGAAGTAATGTAACTTATACAAGATAGATTTTTTTAACAAAAAGAGAAATGAAAATCAGCCATAATTTCATCTCGATAAACCACCACTGATAATATGCTCTTCTGGGATTTCCTATGTGGTTTTTTTTCTTTTGTATTTTTATGGATAGGGGGAAAAAACTTACCTACATATGCACACAAATTTGGCGTGATATTTTTCTATACCTATTTCTCAGGCACTTTGCTATGATTGTTAATGAGATGGCCACAGTCCCTACCCTCAATGAAACTTACTGTCTAGTATGGACCAGTGTGAACAGGTAACTCAAAATTATTACCAGTGTGCTGAGCTTTTTGGAAGGGAAAACAATGGTACCGGAGAGTAAATACAGGGATGGGGGGATCACTTAGCCTAGGAGGTTTAGGAGGGACCCCTCTGACAAAGTGTATCATTTAGGATGCTTTCAGCTTCAAGTTATAGACTTGAAGTAGCAATGAAAACTGCCTTCACAATAAGCACACTGGTTAGCTTTAATCATAAGAAGCATAGAAGAAGGTTGGTCATTGCAGCAGGTGAAAGAAGTCATGCTTGACCCAGCTTCTCTGGAATTCTTTTGGCTTTTTCTCTGTGGTCACAGATACTTATAGCAATTCCAAAGACATGATGATGTCTAGAGGCTGAAAAGGGAGAGCTTTTGGCTGAGTATCTTTTTTTTTTTTTTTCTTTTTTTTGAAACAGAGTCTCACTCTGTCGCCCAGGCTCTGAGTGTAGTGGCACGATCTCAACTCACTGCAACCTCTGCCTCCCGAATTCAAACGATTCTCCTCCCTCAGCCTCCCGAGTAGCCGGGACTATAGGCGCATGCCACCACGCTTGGCTAATTTTTTGTAGTTTTAGTAGAGACAGGGTTTCACTGTGTTAGCCAGGATGGTCTCGATCTCCTGACCTCATGATCCGCCCACCTCGGCCTCCCAAAGTGCTAGGATTACAGGCGTGAGCCACCGTGCCCAGCCTTTGCTGAGTATCCCTTTAAAAAAGTAAAAAACCTTTTTCCAGAAGACCCCCCAGAAGACTTTGGATCTTTTTCTCTTGGGCCAGAATTGTGTAATGTGCATATTTCCTACCCCATTGTTGGTGAGGAAAATGGTGTTACCCTAAGGCTTAAAGGAATCAAAATTCAGCCCCTGGGAGAGAGGAGTTGCTGTCTATCTCTGACATACATAGTCACCCAATATTTGAATTAAATTATAATTCTTTTAGCTAGGAAGAAGGCAGGACACCCCATCAGTGGAGCAGTAAGTAAATTATGATACATTCATACAATGAAATCCTAATCTGCTGTTTAAAAAGAGGCAGGTTTATATGTTGTTATAGATAATTCATTTCAGATTATATTAAATGAAGCAAGAAAAATGCAGAACAAGGCCAGGCATGGTGGCTCATGCCTGTAATCCCACTACTTTGGGAGGCCAAGGCAGGTGGATCACCTGAGGCCAGGAGTTCAAAACCAGTCTGGCCAACGTGGTGAAACCCCATCTCTACTAAAAATACAAAATTAGCCAGGCATGGTGGTGGGTGCCTCTAATTACAGCTACTTGGTAGGCTGAGGCAGGAGAATCACTTGAACCTGGGAGGCAGAGGTTGCAGTGAGCCGATATTGTGCCACTGCACTCCAGCCTGGGCAATAGAGTGAGACTCCATCTCAAAAAAAAAAAAAAAAAAAAGCAGAACATTGTATATAGGAATATACTATTTGTGTAAAACCAGAAAAAATTTTAATACAATAAATTTGAATAATAATAAAATTTCTTATATGCTGATATTTTTAGAAAATAATTCTGGAAGGACCTAAGAAACTGTTTACTGTATTTGCTCTGGGGGTGGGACAAAGGTAAGACAGAGATTTATAATTTACTATATATCCTTTTTTACTGTTTGGGTTTTTTCTCCATGGCCATATATCTACAGCTTATTTTTATATTTGTTGATTAGAGATAACTATTTGCATAAAGAAATAAAGTGGAAAGACAGAAAACATTTAAATTAAAATGCCGGAATACTTTCTATTCATATATTGTTTTATGCTTATGAAAATACTTGTCTAATTCATTTAACTTTTTACAGTGTTCTTAAATGCACAGAAAACTTGTGCACCAATGTTCATAGCAGCATTATTCATAATAGTCAAAAATTAGAAACAGCACAAATATCCATCAACTGATAACAAAATGAGATATACACATATAATGAAATATCATTCATCAATAAAAAGGAATGAAGTATTGATACAAGTTACAACTTGGATGAACCTTGAAATCATTATACTAAGTGAAAGAAGCTGTATTAGCCCATTCTCACACTGTTCATAAGATATGCCTGAGACTGGGTAATTTTTTTTAATTATCATTATTATTATTATTTTGAGACAGAGTTTCACTCTTATTGCCCAGGCTGGAGTGCAGTGGTGCAATTTCGGCTCACTGCAACCTCCACCTCCTGGGTTCAAGCAATTCTCCTGTCTCAGCCTCCCAAGTAGCTGGGATTACAGGCGTGTGCCACCACACCCAGCTAATTTTGTATTTTATTAGAGACGGGGGTTTCACCATGTTGGCCAGAATGGTCTCGAACTCCTGACCTCAGGTGATCTGCCCGCCTCGGCCTCCCAAAGTGCTGGGATTGCAGGTGTGACCCACTGCCTCTAGCCAAGACTGTGTAATTTATAAAGGAAAAAGTTTTAATTGACTCACAGTTTAGCATGGCTGGGAAGGCCTCAGAAAACTTACAATCATGGCAGAAGGGGAAGCAAACACATCCCTCTTCACATGGCAGCAGCAAGTAGAAGTGTCAAGAAAAAGGTGGAAAACCCCTTATAAAGCCATCAGATCTTTTTTTTTTATGTACTTTAAGTTCTAGGGTACATGTGCACAATGTGCAGGTTTGTTACATATGTATACATGTGCCATGTTGGTGTGCTGCACCCATTAACTCGTAATTTACGTTAGGTATATCTCCTAATGCTATCCCTTCCCCCTCCCCACTCCCCCCTCCCCCCACCCCATGACAGGCCCCAGTGTGTGATGTTCCCCTTCCTGTGTCCAAGTGTTCTCATTATTCAATTCCCACCTGTGAGTGAGAACATGCGGTGTTTGGTTTTCTGTCCCTGTGATAGTTTGCTCAGAATGATGGTTTCTAGCTTCATCTCCCTACAAAGGACATTAACTCATCCTTTTTTATGGAGGCATAGTATTCCATGGTGTATATCTGCCACATTTTCTTAATCCAGTCTATCATTGATGGACATTTGGGTTGGTTCCAAGTCTTTGCTATTGTGAATAGTGCCACAATAAACATACGTGTGCATGTGTCTTTATAGCAGCATGATTTATAATCCTTTGGGTATATAACCAGTAATGGGATGGCTGGGTCAAATGGTATTTCTTGTTCAAGATCCTTGAGGAATCGCCACACTGTCTTCCACAATGGTTGAACTAGTTTACAGTCCCACCAACAGTGTAAAAGTGTTACTATTTCTCTGCATCCTCTCCAGCACCTGTTGTTTCCTGACTTTTTAATGATCTCCATTCTAACTGGTGTTAGATGGTATCTCATTGTGGTTTTGATTTGCATTTATGCAAATTCTGTGATGGCCAGTGATGATGAGAATTTTTTCATGTGTGTTTTGGCTGCACATATGTCTTCTTTTGAGAAGTGTCTGTGCATATCCTTTGCCCACTTTTTGATGGGGTTGTTTGATTTTTTTTCTTGTAAATTTGTTTAAGTTCTTTGTAGATTTTGGATATTAGCCCTTTGTCAAATGGGTAGATTGTAAAAATTTTCTCCCATTCTGTAGGTTGCCTGTGCACTCTGATGGTAGTTTCTTTTGCTGTACAGAAGCTCTTTAGTTTAATTAGATCCCATTTGTCTATTTTGGCTTTTGTTGCCATTGCTTTTGGTGTTTTAGTCATGAAGTCCTTGCCCATGCCTATGGCCTGAATGGTATTGCCTAGGTTTTCTTCTAGTGTTTTTATGGTTTTAGGTCTAACATTTAAGTCTTAATCCATCTTGAATTAATTTTCATATAAGGTGTAAGGAAGGGATCCAGTTTCAGCTTTCTACCTATGGCTAGCCAGTTTTCCCAGCACCATTTATTAAATAGGGAATCCTTTCCTCGTTTCTTGTTTTTGTCAGGTTTGTCAAAGATCACATGGTTGTAGATGTGTGGTATTATTTCCGAGGGCTCTATTCTGTTCCATTGGTCTATATCTCTGTTTTGGTACCAGTACCATGCTGTTTTGGTTACTGTAGCCTTGTAGTATAGTTTGAAGTCAGGTAGCGTGATGCCTCCAGCTTTGTTCTTTTGGCTTAGGATTGTCTTGGCAATGCGGGTCAAGCCATCAGATCTTATTAGAACTCACTCAGTATCACGAAAACAGCATGAAGGTAACCGCCCCCATGATTCAATTACCTCCCACCAGGTCCCTCCCACTACACATGGGGATTATGTGAACTATAATTCAAGATGAGATTTGGGTGGGGACACAGTCAAACCATATCAGAAGCCAGTTACAAAAGACCCTATATCGTATGAATCCACTTACATGAAATGTCCAGGATAGGCAAATCTATGGAGACAGAAAGTAGATTAGTGGTTTCCTGGGAAGGTTGAGGGAAAATGGGGAGTATCTGTTAAAAGACACAAGGTTTCATTTTGTAATGGTAAAAATGTTCTAAAATTGTGGTGATGGTTGCACATTCTCTGAATATATTAAAAACCATTGAATTGTATACTTCAAAGGGATGAGTGTATGCTATGTGAATTATAGCTAGTAAGGCTGTTTTAAAGATGTACCTGTGTTGTTTGTTCCCATAACCACTGGCAGAATTTTCAGGAATATTGCTTCAGTTTCTTTATGAACACAATAGAATCATACACTTATCAACACCTTTGTTCTTTTTGGAAAATTGGATACTTTTTTGGCAACTTTGTTCCTCTGTTGTTTTATGCATTTATAGACGAACATAGTTATCCTTTTTTTCAATAAGTCTGTCACTGATATTTTTATTTTTTTCTGCTTTTGCCTTTCCTTAAAATATCATCTTATAAACTCTATTTTTTGTGAGCATAGTTTTACTTCTATCTTCAATAAATTTAAAAAATCTTGTGAAAGAATTTGCACATAGTTTTAAAATGAGATAGTATAAAAGGGCTTATAATGAAAAACAACAAATTCTGGTGCTCTGTCCTCCCTCCTATTCCTGCTACCCACTTTTTAACTGTTTGTGTTTATTACTCTGATCATATTTCCCATATTATTAAAAAGCTCATGCATGCATGTTCCAAGTTGATTTCCAACTGTGATAGATGAGTAAACAGCCAACTTATGTTTGGCCATTCATAGGATTCTTGGGTGAACATAAATTTGAAGACATTGCTTTATCATCTTTTACAATTGTATTTTGTATTCCTGTTGAAAGATATACTTGTTCCTTTTTTCTCCCTCTTCTCTTTCTCTGAAAAATTTTAATAATTATCTTTACGCCAGTGTTTTAAAATTTCACAGTGATATGCCTTGTATGTACAGTTTTTAAAATCCATTGTATTTGGCCTTTGGTAAGTAGATTAGTCCATTCTGATGCTTCTAGTAAAGGTGTACCCAAGACTGGATAATTTATAAAGGAAAGAGGTTTAATGGGCTCACAGTTACACATGGCTGGGGAGGCCTCACAATCATGGTGGAAGGCAAAGGAGAAGCAAAGACATATCATACATGGTAGCAGGCAAGAGAGTGTGTGCAGGGAAACTCTCATTTTTAAAACCATCAGATCTCCTGAGACTTATTCATTACCAGGAGAACAGTACGGGGGAAACCACCCCCATGATTCAGTTATCTCCACCTGGCCCTGGCGTTGACACATGCAGATTCTTACAATTCAGGTGAGATTTGGGTAGGGACACAGTCAAACCATATCAGTAAGCATTTCAGTCTAATGAATACTGTTTCTCTTCAACTCTGGAAATTGTGTGAATAATTTCTTTAATAATTTTCTTCCCTCTGTTTGTATTATCATTTGGGGATTCCAACTAGTTGAATGGAAGGTCACCTAGAGTGATTTTCTGTTCTTCTCAATCAGAATTCCTCACGTGAACCAGAGACTCAGAAAATGGTTTGAGTAACTTTTTTCTCACATCTTCCAAGGCTGGTCTTAACCAGTACCATTCTAGATACATGAGAGAAATTAATAGATAACATACAGTGATTGTCTAGGACAAGGGTCAGTGAACTTTTTCTTAAAGGGACAGATAGTGAATATTTTCGGTGTTGTAGGTTAGGAGGCAAAATCAAGGCTATGGTGTAGGTATTTATATATCTATCTGAAATGTAGCCATTTAAAAATATAAAAAATATTCTTATCTTGTGAGCCATTAAATTAAAAAGTAGATGGCTGGCTGGATTTAGCACACAAGCCATAATTTGCCCAGCCTCTTTTTTAGGGCATTAGGGGTTAATTCTTTCACTGAATCTGTTCAGAAAATCCTCTTTTTTATTTTCACTCATTTCCCTTCAACTTAGCTTTTTATTTTACCTTTGGGGAGATTTCCACAAATTTTTCTTAAAGCACTTCTATTTTAATTCAACAGTCATTTCTCATTCCAGCACTTCTTTTTTGTTTTCCAGTTCCCTTTTTTAGTATCTTGTTTTTGTTTTATGGATGCAAGACATTCCTAAATGTTTCTAAGGACACTCCTTATAGTTTTTAAAACTCTTTTCTTTTGTTTCCTAAATTATCTCTTTTTCCTTTGAGGACAGTTTTTCTAATTTGTACGTTCATGATCTCTGGTAATCTATCATACTTAACAGTGATAAAATAGAAAAGTCATCTGTTGTTTCTCTAGGTAAAATGCATAAACATTGAACAATTATATGTTACATTTTTAGTTACCATTTATATTTTATATATTAAAACTGATGCTTACAGGAACAGAAAACCAACCACCACATGTTCTCACTTATAAGTGGAAGTTAAACATGAGTGCACATGGATACAAAGAAGGGGACAGTAGACACCGCGGCCTGCTTGAGGGTAGAGGACAGGAGGAGGGTGAGGATAGAAAAGCTGCCTGTTGGGTACTATGCTTATTACCTGGGATGAAATCATATGTACAAAAAAACCCCATAACACACAGCTTATCTATAGAACCAACTTGTACGTGTACTGCCAAAACTAAAATAATTTTTTTTAAAAAAGGAAAAAAATCTGATGCTTATATTTTCATTAAATCTCCTCCTGAAATCAGACATAAAGAGAAAATCTCTAATAAGAGGGTGTGTGTGCGCGCGTGCTCGTGCGTGTGTGTCCATGTACCATCCGGAGGCTAAGGTGGTATTTGAGACATTCTGTCATTAGGGCAGTTGCCCCTGTTGCTTTGACACTCGGTTCTTTTGGTTGTTTTCAGCTTCCTCTGCCCTCCATCATCACTTCCATCCCTGCTTCATGTGTCTGCTGGGTAACTGTTGAAATTGCTCAGCTGCTGATGACCCTCTCCTCTTCTTTGCTGTAATCGTTTTGTATCTTTTACAAACTATTGCCTACGATTTAAATAGAATCTCCCGAGAGAGAAGATAGCTATTTATGTTCATGTTTTAATTAGTATTTTTAATTTTTAATTAGTATTCTCACTACACATTTTAAACTATATTTTTGCATTTATTATGTGCTTCTGAAATACAAAAAGCAACATGAATAAGTCATTTGTGGTGTTTATAACTCAGTAGGGAGATATCACACATATGCCAAATTAACTTTAATAAAAGGAAAAAATGTAGTAAATCTGATCAACTACTTTGAAAACAGAGGAGTAGTAGTGAATAGGGAGGTCAGGCTCTAGGGAGAGGCTGGCATTTGAGCTGGGCTTGAATGATGAGCACGATGTAGACATGTAGCATGGAGAAGGTGTTGCAAGTGGATAGACCTTAACATGCACAGAAGTACAAATCAGAAAATGTAAGAAGCAATTAGTAGTGAGTTTCCAGTGTGATTACAGTATAGGGTAGATGTATATTTGGTTGGGCAGGGGGACATCTGTAGGACACAAGGCCAGAAAGGCAAATTGGACTCAGATCATGAAGGTTATTCCATACTCAGGCGTTTGGATTTTGTTATTTAGACCACTGGGGACAACTTTTAAGTAGGGTGTAAAGATGGCCTAAATGTCTTCTGGGTAAGTCACTCCGATTACAGTAGGAAAGATAGATTAAAAAGATAAGATAGGCCAGGGTGATGGCTCATGCCTGTAATCCCAGCACTTTCGGAGGCCAAGGCAGGTGGATCAGTTGAGGTCTGGAGCTCTAGACCAGCCTGGCCAACATGGTGAAACCCTGTCTCTACTAAAAAAAATACAAAAATTAGCCAGGCCTGGTGGCATGCCCCTGTAGTCCCAGCTACTTGGGAGGTCGAGGAAGGAGAATCGCTTGAACCCAGGAGACGGAGGTTGCAGTGAGTTGGGATTGCACCACTGTACTGCAGCCAGGGTGACAGAGTGAGGGGGGAAAAAAAAGATAGTTGAGGTAGTGAATCCTGTTACAAGCTATTAATTACAGTCTGAACCAGGACAGCAGATTAGTTTCTTAGCAATATTCATTAAACATCTGCAGTGTCTGCTAGATATTTTGATAGACATTGATACTTTGGAGGTTTTTCCTCAAAAGGGTTTCTATAGCCCTGTCTCCCTCCCTACTCCCACTGGGGCCATCCTGAGCAAAGCTCTGCTGACTCCTTGCCTGAGTTACTATGGCTCCAGCTCCTGTAGACACCAGGGTCTCTCTCCAGTCCAATTCATTTTGTGCGTCACTGACAAAATAATCTTCAGATGTGACCTAAATTATGTCATTTCTCCTTTTAAAACTGCTTTGGTCCCCCTACCAATCAAGTCTTAACTCTTCTTCTGGATGTCAGTGTCCCCACCCTGGCTCTACCCTAACTAACCAAACTTTTCTTGCCAGTGTCTAATGCAAAAATATTCTTGTGAGGCCATGACGGGAGGATCACTTGAGCCCAGGAGTTCAAGATCAGCCTAGGCAACACCGTGAGACCTTGTCTCTACAAAAATTTTTTAAAAATTAGCCGAGCATGGTAGTGCATGCCTGTAGACCCTCAGGAGGCTGAGCTGGGAGGATTGCTTGAGCCTGGTTGCACTGAGCTGTGATTGCACCACTTCACTCCAGCCTGGGTGACAGAGTGAGACTCTGTCTCAAAAAAAAAAAACAATCTTGTCAGTCTTTGTCAGTCTCATTTCCTTAGAGCATGCTCATTGTGCCCCCATGCCTTCTTTTCTCATGTGACCTTGCTGTGCATGTTCTGTATACCTTCTCATTTAAATTCTTCCCATCTTTCAAGTCTCGGCTCGGTTACATCTCCTCAAAAGTTCTTCTACATCTTCTTTGAAAAAAAATCGTCTTACACTGTTTTTCTTTTCCTTTTTTTTTTTCTTTTGAGACGTAGTCTCACTCCGTTGCCCAGATTGGACAGTGCGGTGGCACGATCTTGGTTCACTGCAACCTCTGTCCCCCAGGTTCAAGCGATTCTCCTGCCTCAGCCTCCCAACTAGCTGGGATTACAGGTGCCTGCCGCCACGCCCAGGTAACTTTTGTATTTTTAGTAGAGACAGGGTTTCACCCTGTTGGCCAGGCTGGTTTCAGACTCCTGAACTCAAGTGATCTGCCTGCCTTGGCCTCCTTAAGTGCTGGGATTACAGACGTGAGCCACCATGCCCACCCTTTTTTTGGGGGGGTGGTGGAAGGGAGGGGACAGGTTTGCACTCTGTTATCTAGGCTGGAGTGTAGTGGCACAATCTCGGCTCACTGCAACCTCCGCCTCCCAGGTTCAGACAATTCTCGTGCCTCAGCCTCCTGAGTAGCTGGGACTATAGTCGCGTGCCATGACGCCCAGCTAATTTTTGTTATTTTTGTAGAGATGGTCTCCCTATGATGCCCAGGCTGGTCTCCAACTCCTGGGCTCAAGTGATCCTCCTGCCTCAGCCTGGGGGTGCTGGGATGACAGGTGTGAACCAGCACATCCGGCCATCTTCACACTAGTTTTCCATCCCCACGTTGTCTAGCCTTATGTTTGGCCCGTCTGTCCTCAGTTACTCCATGGTCACAATATGGCTGAAGGAGTGCCAGCTATCCTGACCGCATTTCAGACAGGAAAGATAAATGCAAGGGGCAAAAGGGACATCTCTCCCAGCTGAGTCAGCCACCTCTGAAAAGCTGTCCTGAGGAGTGACTGGCACTAGGTTGGCTTCATTGGTTGCCCCTAGGTACAAGGGATACATTTCTAGACAGACATATTCAGGGTCTCCATGTTAAACAATTCCATAGAACACCATTCACACACAAAAAATATAGAATAGAACAGAGTATTCAATATCTTTATCTGAGTTTGATACATATACATATGTATCATATACATATCATTTACATATACAGTATGTATATGTATTTTTACATATGTATATGTATACGTATTTTACATACTGTATATGTATATGATGCATATGTATATGTATTTTTACATATACATACTGTATGATACAATATGTATATGTAAAAAGTTATCAGGCCGTATAGTTAAGATTAGTATACTTTTTTCTTCCTCATCACAACATTAGTATACTTTATACTTCACTGAATATGTGTTGTACTTCAGTTTTCAAAAATTAATGGTTTCCTCAAGAGGTGTGTATTGTGGTGAGCCTGGGAACACGGCTGTAGGTAAAACTAGGATTATGTTCTCAGAGGGAAAAGTAGACACTGAGTTAGGTATCTAGATATCTTTGTCACAAGCATAGGACTTTTTTCTATCAATACTTTTGACATGTACACCAATGTTTTAAGATATCTCGGTGTTCAATATAATACATGTATTGTAGGCAAAAAATCAACATAAACATGAATATGTTTTGTTCATTTTAAACTCTGGTACAAAAAAGTATTAAAGATTGCCTTTCTGTTTGATGTTACATAGATTTTTATTTTGATATCAAAACATTCCTACAAGAATGAAAGCATTGGCTTTGAAAAATAAAATATTGCTTGTAATTTTTATTCATGTGCTATAAAATTTAAACCTTAAGTGAAAATGGAGTGTATACTTTTGACTGCTATGTACTTTATATAGTAAAAGCAACATGTATTTTTATTAAGTCAATAATAAAAGGATTCACAACACTAGTTTCTGAAAAATAAATGTTCACTTTGGGTGGCTCTAAACTGATAAATAAAAAGCAAGTAAATAAAACTGATCATAAGATGTCAAAATCTAGTCTGTATTTATAAGCGTTTGCAAACATTTAAGTAATCTTTTGAAATTTTCTTTTACTTCCTTTCGTTCTGTTAGAAAAATCTGAAAAATAAACAACCAGATTCACTTTGTTGTTGTTGTGAAACTACTAGTGAATGAGTGACACATGACTAGTCTGCTCTTATTTCATGTAATTTAAAAATGCATTCCAAATAATCGGAATTAGCAAGTGGCAACATCTTTTTGTTTGTTTTGTTTTGTTTTTCTTGAGATGGAGTCTCTCTATGTCGCCCAGGCTGGAGTGCAATGGCACAATCTTGGCTCATTGCAGTCGCCACCTTCCAGGTTGAAGCGATTCTCCTGCCTCAGCATCCCAAGTAGCTGGGACTACAGGCACGTGCCACCATACCTGGCTCATTTTTGTATTTTTAGTAGAGACGAGGTTTCACTATGTTGGCCAGGCTGGTCTCGAACTCCTGACATCAGGCGATCCACCCACCTCGGCCTCCCAAAGTGCTGGGATTACAGGTATGAGCCACCGCGCCCGACCAAATGGCAGCATCTTTAAGCATTTATTTCTGAGTATCCGTGGGTTGATGTTTACTTGTTTTTAAATAAAGATTGTCTTTTTCTTACTTAGGTTCATCCTCAGCAGCACCGGCTTCTTTTTGAAGTGTTTGACGAAAACCGATTGGTAAGTTATATTGTGCTTGTGTGAAATATGAAGTAAGGGTGCGTTTCAGAAGAGCAGCCGGGGGAAGGGGGTAAGCAATCTGGGATTTGAGAGATGGCTTGGGGGTGGTTATGGAGACTCTGGGCAAAATGGTGAGGGAGATAGAATTTGTTTTCTTCCTCCTGGTCCTACTCGCTCCCTTTCCATTCTCCTCCCAAGCACCTCTTCTGATTGCCAACATATTATAAGGTCTTATTCAAGACCTCTTGTGACAGGAGAGGACAGAAAACCAATCTCTTTGTCCTGCCTTCCCTCTCACTTGCCCGTGACCCCTGGTTCCTAGTCCATGGCTCTGGGAATCTTCCCCCAGGGTATCCTTCCGTTGCGCCTCCTCACTACAGTGGCCTTTCTTACGGTTACTTGTATCCAATGGACATCCTATCCACTCTCTCATCCCCACTCTTCTACAGAGGAAATCTGTCCTTTTTACACTGATAAGGAATGAGCAAATAAAGTCTTCTCAAGGATGGCCAGTTCTTACAGAAGCAAAAAGCAAAGTTAAACCTGATGTTCTTTTTATAAAATGATTGTTCTGATTTCTGAATTCCCAAAGACTCTCTTAAAGTCCTATCCTTTTCCTAATTTTGTCTCTGAGGATCCAATCTCAAACCCTCTTCTTAGCATCTTATATCTATATTTTAAACCTGTAAAATTTGAACAGGTAAGCATAGAAACAGTGTTATGTGTGCAAAGCTTATCAGTTACAAGCACCAGAAAAATTAAACAGTTTTGTTCATTTTTTAGCTAACAGAGAAACTAGCTTTTTTTAAAAGAAGTCTGTTTTTAGTGTTAAACTACATTCATGTTTTTTTGCCCTCAAGAAATGATAATTATACTAGCAACTAAAGATGTTGCCAATGAAATCTTTAATAAACATCATACTAAGCAAAGGTATATTATTGCTGCCAAAGAAGACTATCACTGACTGGCAATCTCTCTCTCTCTATATATATACACACATATATATATATTTTTTTTTTTTTTTGAGATGGAGTCTCGCTTTGTCGCCAGGTGGGAGCACAGTGGCGCAGTCTCGGCTCACTGCAACCTCCGCCTCCAGGGTTCATGCGGTTCCCCTGCCTCAGCCTCCCTAGTAGCTGGGACCATAGGCGCACAACACCGTGTCTGGCTAATTTTTGTGAATTTTAATAGAGATGGGGTTTCACCATGTTGGCCAGGATGGTCCTGATCTCCTGATCTCGTGATCTGCCTGCCTCTGACTCCCAAAGTGCTGGGATTACAGGCATGAGCCGCCATGCCCAGCCTGGCAATCTAATTTTTAAGGCTAAGTGACAGATGTTGCTGATTTGATTATCAAATATGGTTAGTTACAGAGCTATTTGTTTTCTGTCTTTTTTTTAGCTTTTTTAAAAGAATATAAAATGTTTTCCTTTTTTTCCCATCTGTCTCTATAGATCTGTTTTCCTTTATTTATTATTATTATTATTATTTGACAGAATCTCACTCTGTTGCCTAGGCTGGAGTGCGGTGGCACAATCTCAGCTCACTGCAGCCTCTGCCTCCCAGGTTCAAGCGACTCTCCTGCCTCAGCCTTCCAGGTAGCTGGGATTACAGGCACCCGCCTCCTTGCCCAGCTTATTTTTGTATTTTTAGTAGAGACAGAGTTTCATCATGTTGGCCAGGCTGGTCCCTTCTAGATGGAAACAAATTAAACTTCGTATTGGTGGAGTTTTTGTGTGTGTTTTGTTTTTAACTCATGAAATATACATACAAAAAAGCCCACATAATATAAATATTTTAAATAAGACAAATATGTATACACGTTACTCAGCTTAAGAACTAGAACATTACCAAAATCTTTGAAACCCTCCCTAGATGCCTCCTTAGTAGCATCTTCTTTTCTTCCTCCACAAGTAGTAGCCACTGTCCTCAATTTTGTATTTATCATTCTTTGCTTTTTAAAATACTTTTATCACATATATATATATTTTATATCACATATATATATATATATATATCCCTAAAAAACACATTGTTGGCCGGGCATGGTTGCTTATGCCTGTAATCCCAGCACCTTGGGAGGCTGAGGCAGGTGGATCACCTGAGGTCAGGAGTTCAAGATCAGGCAGGCCAACATGGTGAAACTCTGTCTCTAATAAAAATACAAAAATTAGTTAAGTGTGATGGTAGGCACCTGTAGTCCCAGCTACTCGGGAGGCTGAGGTGGGAGACTTGCTCGAACCCAGGAGGTGGAGGTTGCAGTGAGCCAAGATCACACCATTGCACTCCAGCCCAGGTGACAAGAGTGAAACTCTGTCTCCAAAAAACAAAAACCCACATTGTTTATTTTGCATATTTTTTAATTTATAAAAATAGAATATCTCTATAAACATTCCTCTGATATGCTTTTTTGCTTAACATTATATTTGTGAGATCTGTGATTACACATTTCAATGATGCATAATTTTCTATATTCTGAAAAATCATAATGCTATAATTTATGTATTTAACCTCCTTAATAGATATTAGTGTTATTTCCAGTATTTTGCTCTTACCAATTGATAAACACTTTTATGTCTCCCTATGTACGTGTCTGAGTCTATCTCTAAGAGATATGTTTTAGAGTTGAATTGCTAGATCGTGGTATTACTGTTATTTTTCCTGTTGCCACTGATACCTATGTGAATTCTGCCTGATCATTGGGTGTATTATTGGTGAACTATTTTATTTGCGTTATTTGCATGTTGTCCACAAGGAGGGACAGCTTACATTTGTGCTTTCCACCAAATTTGTGCTTAATTGTCTGGTCCATTTTGCCAGTAACTTTAGTATTGGTGTGACTCTTTATTAATGGCCAGAATGGCTGTTTGTCAAACACTAATCAGTGAATTAACATTCCTTAAGCATTTACTGTGTATATAATACTATGAAGTGTGTCATGATAGGTTGGAAGAAAAAAGTATTGCCTTTGATATTAACAGTTGGATATTTATAGATGGATAAATATGACAAAATTTTTAAAACTTTTAACCAAATGAAAAAAAAATAACACATTAATCAAGATATTGTAACGCCTGTAATCCCAGCACTTTGGGAGGCTGAGGCGGGTGGATCAGGAGGTGTTCCTGAGGTTAGGTGAACACCTGAGGTCAGGAGTTCGACACCAGCCTGGCTAGCATGGTGAAACCGCGTCTGTACTAAAAATACAAAAATTAGCCAGGCCTGATGGTGCACACCTGTAGTCCCGGCTACCCTGGAGGCTGAGGCATGAGAATTGCTTGAGCCCAGGAGGTGGAGGTTGCAGTGAGCTGAGATCACACCACTGCATTCCAGCCTAGGCAACAGAGTGAGACTCCATCTCGGGGGGGGAAAAAAAAAGTTATTATAGATCCCCACCCTAAGGACTAAGAAATTCTATTATAATCCTGCCTTTCTTTTGGGGCATTAGCTTGTAACCCTAAACAAATTATTCAGTCCTTCTAAAAATACCTTCTCACATTTAAAAAACGAGGACAACAATATTTGCCCTGCCTATCTCATAAGCATATTGTGAGGATAAAATGAGACAGTGACAATGAAAATACTTGGAAAATTCTTGATCATGATAGAAATATAAAGTGTCATTTAACATTCATGGACTTACGCGTTTGTAGCTCTCTTTTATGGTATATCTTGTGTTAGCTAAGATATACCATTTAGTATATCTACTGTGTTAGATGCTCTTCTATGCATGGGAGATACAGCTTTTCCCGAGAAACTTGGTTTACCAGCCAAAGAGCCAAAGATAATTAGAACATGGTGGTGTGTGTCATTCTAGTTCTCTGATTTGTTGCTAGTCTTAGCAGGTAAGGGAGGTATAGAGATGACCTGAGATGTTATAGAAACTATAGCCATTGGTGGAGTAACAGACCTGATTGTATAGCAACAAGTGACCGGTGTCATTATAAATGTCATTCCGTCTTTATTCTGCTGAGGCACTCACAACTAAATTTAAAATGTACCATTTTGCTAGCAAATTCTCTTTGAAAATAGAGGGTGAAGAACACAAGTATAATATTAAGCAGAAACAACTTTAGTCATCTGGAAAACGTTTGTAATATAAGTGATATTTGCTTTCAAGAAAGAGTAGGCTTATATCACTTTTTTCCAGCCAATTTTAAGACTTGAGGGATATAAAATATTGTCGTTTCATTATGGTGATGGTGGTGGTAGTGGTGGCAATAATGACAGAACATTTCAGAATGATGTGTCTTAAAAAAATTCTACCCACCAATGCAAAAGTTAGCACTGTGTCACCAGTCTAAGACATACACCTGTACACATTCAGCCACCGGTTTTAGGAGCCACGTATATTCTGGGTGGAGACCCTGTGCTTCTCACGTTTAGCAGTCGTATTAGTGAAGGTTCTCCAGAGACACAGAAACAATAGATTGTGTATGTATTTTTTGTATTATTGAAGGTTCTCCAGAGACACAGAAACAATAGATTGTGTATGTATTTTATGTATTATTTATTTTTCATATATTTTATATATGAAATTATGTATAATATATGAATATATATATTCCACACAATATATATATAGTGAAGACGTCAATCTGAAATCTGCAGGGCAGGCCAGGAGGCTGAGAACTTAGGCAGGGATTCTACATTGTAGTCTTGAGGCAGCATTGCTGCTTCTTACAAAACCTGTGTTTGCTCTCAGAGCCCTCAACTGATTGGATGAGACCCACACACATTGTGGAGGGTAATGTGCTCTACTCCGAGTCTACTGATTTAAATGCTAATTCTGTCTAAATGTCTTCATAGCAATATCTGTACTGGTGTTTGACCAAAACAAGTGGGTACCATAACCTATCGAATTTGATACATACAATTAGCCACCGCAGCTGACTTTGGCCTTCAAAGTTCAGTCAATGATTAAGATTACCCAGAGCCTATCCATACCATGTAGATAATCACATTATTTTCCATGTAGATGATCAGTAACCAACAGCTCCGAATGTGAGGTTCTTAGCGTCAATCCTAAGACATTATCTGTTTCATTCCAGAATATGAAATTCTATGTAGGACTTGCATGGATTCTTTCCACATGAGGGCTGCCATGTCCCTCCAGTTCTTCTACACTTAAGGTTAGGGTTAACACTCCTGTTTTGGTATTTGCTGGACTGAGGGACTACATTTTATATCTAGTTCCCTGATTTCCCATGTACCTGCTGTAATAGCAGTATAGACCCTATGCAATTTCAGACCTCAGCCAGCAATGCAAACTGTTCGGCCTCCCTAGAATTTAAACTCAGACTAGAGTGCTAGGAAGTGCATGTGATTCTCTTACCTTACTTTTCCTTAGCTGAAACCCTCTCTGTAAATTTTTCAAACGTCATTCTTTCTTGTCCACCTGCTGTGCTTTTTGATATTTCTTTAAAAGTGGCAGCTGGATCAACTTCAACAACAACAAGAAAAATCCTGAAAGAAAGCATTAGGCATTCAGAGTGACTGTGATGACACCATCCATCTATCCATCCAGACTTCTATCTGGTGTCTTTTGGTACTTACTTTGTGCCCAGGACAAGCTCAGGAGCATCAGAAGAAATGTGTAGTTATGGCCCATGCTCTCTGGAAAGTTAAAATCTAGTTAGGGGACATGGTACTGATGCTTATAGTGAAGCTTACCAGAGAAGACATTTATCTGGCCAAATACTTGGAGTTCGTTATTTTATATGTTAATAATCAGAGGAGCTTTTCTTATTTCATGGAAGTTTTAGGCCACAGGCATGAACAATTAGATCTCATTGATTAGCCTATTAGAAGGGATTCATTCTTTGAGTTATTAGACCCCACACTTAATCCCAGAAAGAACGCTGAGGTCATTTGAAGGCAGAGTAAAACAGGAGTCCTCCTTATTTAAAAGAAAAAGATGTTAAGAGAATATTGACTGAAGTCAGTAAAATCATAAAGGAGGTAGTTTATACAAAACCAAAAATAACATAATAATTGTATGACTGAGTTTCCAACTATTGTACACATTCGAAAACAGTGCTGTTTCATTCTAGTCAAATGAAATTCAATAAATTCCCATAATTCTGTTTTGTGTCTTAATTGATTAAAAATCTGTTTAGAAAATTCTGATAGAAAACAGATCTATCTTAAGCAGTTTTTTTAACAAAGTATATGTTTTACATATTTACTTTTACTTAGGAAAAAAAACTTACTTAGAAAAATACAACTTGGGTGTAGTAGCATGTGGTATAAACAACGGAACTATTTTACCTTTTACTTTCCTATGAATGAGCCAGTATATATTTATTACTGGAGTTCCAGCTATAAAATTTAGGTAAGGGGTTTAAATATACCCTAGAGTATTATTTGAAAATAAATTTGTTTCTTTCAAATAGAATACCAACCTTGGTCTATGGCATTTGGGAGAGAAATTAAAATATTAAATTTTTATTGCCTAGTAAACTGAAAATAAAGGTTAAATAAATACAAAGCAGAAAAAATATATATACAAAATCACAACCTCTAAAAGGACAAACAGTCCACTGTTCTCTACTGTGGGAGCTTTATCAGCACTGGTGAGTAATTCCACCTCTAGGGTAGGGCTAGCTCTCAAAAATGTAAACAAGTATGTACTTTGTTTATATAAAGAAATGTGCAGCTTGGTTTGTATTTCTTTATAGATATCAAACAGCTAAATGGATTGTTTCAAAGCACCAGCAGGGGCCAGCAAAGAGCTCCTAGAGTTTTTCAGAACAGAATTGGCATTGAGATATATTTATTTGATGTGTGAAATCCTTTTTAGACTTCTTTACTTACCACAACACTCTCTTAAGTGAATGAATTGCAGAGACAGTGGAATAAAATATCCTATGTGTTCAAACTATCTTGGGGTGTAGTTTTTTTTTTCTAATCTGCATATATTTTTATTGGAATGGTTGCTTAGGTTGTTTCTTGGCAGTTTTAATAGTCAAAGTATAAATGGCATCATTTAAAGACTGTTCTACTTGGCTGGAAAAGGCCTTAAAATTACAGGAGAAAATGCTTAGTGACAGCTTCTCTTAAACTTTTTTTCTCGAACCTATGCTTCAGTTTTGCAATGGTATTACTAGGTTAATTTTGTAGTTCTGTCCTTAGGCTTTCACTTTTTATGTAACCAGCACTTTGGAAGCTAAAATATGTATCTATTTGATGTAGTGCTAAAGTTTTAATTTATCCTAAAGTTTTGTTGTTTCCAAATTTACCTAACTGAATTCACACATTAAAAAAAAAAATTAACAGTCCCTATATTAACTAACTTGACTAGATTCCTAGTATGGCTACTATTTGGAAATTCAATCTTTGATTTGATGCTTAATTACATGGGGTTTCGTTCCTACCAACTTCCTGTAATTCTATACCTATGGGTAAAAATATTAGTGGTCAAAGTCGGCTGGAGAAAGTATAGGCACTGCGATTCACATAGTTAAATGTTCATTTAGTAGAGTTGGGGTGAAAAAATACTGTTTCAACTTGAAATGTTAGAAGATTGTTGTTCTTGTGTTACTCATTCATGCAAATTGGAGAAGGTATAATTGAAACAAGGTTGGCTGTGTTTGAGTCAGTGTGCTGCAGCTGAGCTCAGCTTAAAGGTCGCTGGAAATCAAGTGCTTTGTAAGTGAAGGCATTTTGACTACAAGCGATTCAAGACATTTTGGAAACGTCAGTCTCTGGAATGGGTCGTCTTTTTCTTTCTATGATATTTGGTATCTAATGTTTTACTTAGGATAAAGACTACTACTTAATAGCTCTTTTAGGCACCACAAATGATTTTTTCTTTTGATGCAGTGCAGCTGCTTCTAGCCTGTCTACCGACAGAGATCTTTGTTATGACTTTCAGCCCTTAACATGTTTGGAAATGAGAACAAATGGCACAAAGCTTACGATTGCACTTTGCAGCCAGAAGAAGCAATACTTACCCTTTGTCAGAAACCTCCAGAGATGACTTGGATAGCCATGTTCATGTGTGCTTCAAAAGACCAACACGGATTTCAACGTCTAACGTTGTTCAAATGAAGCTGACTCCCAGACAGACTGCACTAGCTCCGTTAATAAAGGAAAACGTTCAGTCTCAAGAAAGATCATCTGTTCCCTCATCTGAAAATGTTAATAAAAAGAGCAGCTGTCTACAGATTTCACTACAGCCAAGGTACAGTGCATATCTTCAGTCTAGCAATGTCTTAGCTGATAGTGATGATGCTTCATTTGCTTGTATCTTGAAGGATGGTATTTACAGCAGTGCTGTGGTCGATAATGAATTGAATGCTGTGAATGATGGTAACCTTGTAAGCAATCCAGCCATTTGTAGTGGTAGCCTTAGTAACTTTTCAGCCAGTGATAATGGGTCTTACAGCAGCAACGGCAGTGATTTTGGGTCATGTGCAAGTATCACAAGTGGAGGTTCATACACTAACAGTGTCATCAGTGACAGTAGTAGTTACACTTTTCCACCAAGTGATGATACTGTTTTGGGTGGAAACTTACCTTCTGACAGCACCTCCAATAGAAGTGTGCCAAACAGGAATACTACTCCATGTGAAATTTTTTCAAGAAGTACAAGTACAGATCCTTTTGTCCAGGATGACTTGGAACATGGATTAGAGATTATGAAATTGCCAGTGAGCAGGAACACAAAAATTCCACTAAAACGTTGCTCCTCCTTAGTCATTTTTCCTAGGAGTCCTTCAAATACCCCACCGACTTCTCCAACAAGTCCATGTACTCTTCTGAGCCAAGGGTCCTATCAAACTTCACACCAGTTTATTATTTCTCCTAGTGAAATTGCACATAATGAGGATGGCACTAGTGCTAAAGGATTTCTTTCAACAGCTGTCAATGGACTTCGGTTATCCAAAACAATTTGTACCCCCGGAGAAGTAAGAGACATACGGCCGCTTCACAGGAAGGGCTCGTTACAGAAGAAGATTGTTCTTTCAAATAATACTCCCAGACAGACTGTCTGTGAAAAGTCATCTGAAGGATATTCTTGTGTTTCAGTGCATTTCACCCAACAAAAAGCAACTACGTTAGATTGTGAAACAACAAATGGTGATTGTAAACCAGAAATGTCAGAAATTAAGCTTAATTCTGATTCAGAGTATATTAAGCTCACGCATAGGACATCTGCATGTTTGCCATCCTCCCAAAATGTAGATTATCAAATAAATATCAGTGGAGAATTGGAAAGACCACATTCACAGATGAACAAAAACCATGGTATTTTACAAAGAAGTATTTCATTGGGAGGAGCTTATCCAAATATTTCCTGTCTATCCAGCCTTAAGCACAATTGTTCTAAAGGGGGACCATCTCAGTTACTCATAAAGTTTGCATCTGGAAATGAAAGTAAAGTGGATAATTTATCAAGAGACAGCAACAGAGATGACACAAATGAACTGTCTAATTCTTGCAAGGTAAGTTTCCTTTGGTCTTGGTAAATGTTAATTTATACGAGAATAACTTAATGAAATATTTGGAGAACATATTATTATAACCAAGCAGTTTTATATATTTTCCTGGTCCTTAGCTAGCAGTATTTTGTAGTCATAAATTTTATATTTGTAAATCTGAAGAATTCTATGTATAGTTTTTTACTCTATTTGTTATTTTTACCAATCAAAATGTAAATTTTTAAAAATCTTCCTAAGTGATTTAAGCTATAAAACTTTTCTACAACATAAAAACAAACTTTGAATAACAGTCTCTTTCATAACATTTTATCTTGGTATATGTTTCCTTTAAATGGTATACTATTCTGTTGTGTAGCTCAATACTTTATTCCTATTTTCAAACGATCATTTTGTTTTCTCCCCTTCTTAATCATTATGAAATAGAGTAAAATTTAGAGTGCCTATTTAAAATATTAAACAAAAACCCATATCAAAGTGTGAAGATCTTGTTATAAATTATCATAGAGAAACTATATCTCAAATACATGTGTTTATAAGATCATTCATAAAAACTATTATGCTGCATGTTTAAAGCAGAGGAAAAATAAATGGCATTTGTATTTGTATATACCCTTAACCACAGGAATTTTGTTTCCACCCTATTTTTCTTTAGCCACGAGTTAATACTGCCTTCTAAAATGTAACTCACTCTTTCACCGATATTGAATTCTAAGTTTTAATATTTTTGAATTTGGTTTAAATTGCTAGGCATTTCCCACAATTTTCTATTTACCTTTTCATTTTTTTGACAATTCAGCTTTATTATATTAGTAATTTAACTCTTATGAATCTTAGCCAAAAGTTCTTTATGTAATTTGGCCTTTGCAAAGTATTTAAAATGGTTTGAACTGAAATAGATTTTAAAAATTTCTGTATTTGGAATGTTTTACCAGATTCCAGGAAATTTAAAAAATTTTCTAACTAAAGCAATTTTACATGACAGTACATCATTGTTTTGGGGGGAAAAACCTTATCTGTTTATCTGTGTTTTTGTAACATCCAATATGTTTATTAAAGATTGTTTTTTTAAAAAAACTTCTGGATAAGTAGCTTTAGGTGAATAAAATAGTAATTGCTAGTTTATTTTCTCTCTTCTGAAATCTGGTAAATATAATAATTGTTACCAATGCCCAGATGTTAATATAAGCCACTACTTTACTAAGGATAAAAAAAGATCAGATTTCAAATTCTGATCTATATTTTAGAATTATAAATTCCGTTTAGGAAACTTTTCTAAAACCAGATTTTGGGATATTATATTCTAGTCAACTGTTTTTCTTCCTAAAAGAAAGAAATGAGGTGGCACTGAGAAGAAACATTAATAGTATGCTAATTGAATTAATGTTACTTATAAATTTATTTTACACTTAATGAAATAATCTGAAAGGAATAATTCATGTAGAAATATTTGTAGAAACACCTTAAAATAGTTTATTTTGTGGTAATAATTATAGTTTGTTGTGGATGCTTTTGAGAAGAGTATTTTAAATGTGTTTTTTTAATGAAATGTGCATCAAATGCCTTTTGCATTGTTAAAAATATCCATTGTTACTGGTTTTATTTATGCTTAGGTAAGCTAACTTAAATATTTTTTGTGACAATCAAATGTATAACTTTGTGCAGATTCTATCTTTTGGTAGATTATTGGATTATAAAATAATTCAGAAGTGTGCAGTTTGCTGGAGATTTAAATTGTCCCCCCTTTTAATGTTTATTAGACTTCTCTTTATAAAAGCATTGTAAACCATATAGTGACAGTTAAATTTAATTTATGCTATATCTAAATAGATTTAATTGATAAATCAAAGGCTTGTTTTATGGAGAAGATTCTAGTGTTGTTTTTTCTAAATATAGCAGTGGCAACAATAATGGGTTTTAGAAATAATCCTGTTTATCAATAATTATATATTAATCTAATTATAGTGGTATATTGTAACTCATTTATAAATAAACAGCTCCCAAAATATTTCCCATGACTCCAGTTAGTCTGGGTTCGTATTCTGATATGCTGAGTCTGTATTCACATTTAACAAGTTGATATTAGAGTAGCATTTAGTAATGTCAGCTATCTGTACTGAGCAGCCGTGAAATTAAATCACTGCTTTGGTCAGAGACCCTGGTTTCTAAAGCACTGAGAGTCTACAAATTCTTTTCTTATATGTTTAGCTACCAGTCTCTAGCAGTATAAAATTGAGTTTCTAGCTTTCTATAATCAACAGCTCATTAATGACTGATTTTTTTAATCTAGTGAGAACTTTTACCTGTATCTGGGACGTCTGTGTTCTGTGTTTACAACTTAGAGTGAAGATGAGACTTTGTAGTCTGTCTGCATAATAATGTTTATTTCAGGCTTAGCAAACAACATAACAGTGACTGGCATATGTTTATTATATATGCCTTTTGAAATACAGTATTGCTTTTGTAAAGGCTATTTAATGACTTTTGGTCTGGAAATAAATACTTGATATTTTAACAGTATGTGTAATATTTTGTCAGTTCTATCAAGAAGCAGGTTAAGGAGCTAAGGTACTACGTATATAGTGATAACAATGATTGCTATTCAGATTTCTAAATCTGTATAGTAGTTAGTTTTCTCTACTGTTATTTTATTTCCCCCATCTGTTGTTTTCGAAATCTCCTATGTTATGTTGTTAGGATGCTCAGAGATTTCAGTACCCTATTATTTAATGTGCATTAGCATATTGCCCAAGCTTGAATGTCTTCCATTCTTTGCTTATATTCATATTTTTATTAGAATTATTTTTTACATTTTTTCTTTTTGTTATAAAAGTTTTTGTTCATTATATGTAACTTAATCCTAAATAGGTAAATAGCTTAAGCCTAGTATAGTAGAACTGTAATAAACTTATGTATTAGTTATTTCAAAGCCTTTAACACTAATCTCAAGATTATACATTTCAATATTTTCTTATTCAATTGTTCTTCCTAAAATAGATGTTTTAAATATATACTTACTTTAATGTTCCATTATTTTCCAGTCCCTATTTTACTAAATTTAGCAGAATATTTAGAGAGATTTGGTTAAATTTATTTTGAGCAGCACTTATATAAACCAATGTAATTTATAAATATTCTAAAATGTGATGCCACAATGTTAATGACTAGTTTTAGAAAATTGGTGAAAAATGTATATTTGTACATGTATATTTCAGACAGGTTCAGAGTGCTGAATTGTTTGCTTGAAAATGTTTTGTATTCTCTGTAGATGTGTCTTGTTTAATTCATCCAGTACACATTTGAGTGCCAGGCACTGTCCCAAGCACTGAGAATAAAAGATGAGTAAAACACAGTCTCTATTTAGGGGAGCTCCCATTCTAGTAATAGGGACATGCTGGTAAACATAAAAATTTTCAGTCTAATATGTGGTGTGCTAAATAGAGGTGTGTGTGAAAAAGTAGAAAGACGTGACATTATTTATCTGGAGAGAGGACCTGGTTGGTGGAGGAAAGTTTCGCAGAGGAGGTGACATTTGAACTGAGTCTTGATAGGTAAACTGGAGTTCATCAGGCAGAGAAATCAAAGAGATTCTAGGGTAGGGATTCCCCATCTCAGCATTATTATATTGGGCTGGACACTTTTGTGGTGGGGGCTATCCTGTGAACTGTAGGATATTTAACAGCATCCCTGGCCTCCACCCACTAAATGCTAGTAACACCCCTTTCTCCCAGTCCCCAGACATTGCCAGATGTCCCCTAAGGGCAAAATTGTCCCCTGTTGAGAGTCACTGCTGTAGGTGGCAGCAGCAGCATATGCAAGGCTAGAGATGTGAAAGAATATCACACTGTAAATAGTCCAGTGGGGCTCAAGCATAGGGTAGCCTGGGGATGTGGGAAGAGGTGATCTGCCAAAAGTGGGTCGGAGTCCGATTAGGCCTGGTGCTTCATGCTGAAGACAAAGAAGGTGGTCTTCTGCTGATAGTCAGGAGTTGGGCAGTGGAGGTCTTTATTTGAGAGTGTGAAGTGCTCTCTTTAAGGTTTTTAGAAGATAATTTTTCATGGTTTCATGGATTATAAATGAATTAAAGTTTTCCTAACTTGGATGACTGGGTTAACAGTGATGTTATGAACTAAGATGGAGAATTCAGGAGAGGGGCCAGATTGGGAGGGTGAAGAAGAAATCATGTATTAAGTTTATGTGCATCAGAGGCTGCCCTGGTAGTGCTGCTTTCAAGTAGGGCAGTTGGACATACAGGACCAAGGATCAGGAGAGAAGTGAGACTTGGAAATATAGATTGGGAGTCAGGAGTATAGTCAAAGCCTCAGATAAGGATGAACATGTTAGGGAAGGTATACAGTGAGATGGAAAGGGAAGATAAATTATAATCGTGGGGACCACCAACTTTGGTGAAGTGGTAGAAGAGGGGATAAAGAAGAGACTAAGGAGGAACCACACAGAGGCTGAGAGCACGGAGGCATTGACATGGAGGCGTGGAGAGCATGGAGTCATCGACATGGAGTTGTGGAGAGCATGGAGGCGTGGAGGCGTGCAGGCATGGGTGAAAGGCGAGGGAAGGAGGAAAGCAGACAGCACCACAGAGAACATAAGTATCCACTGGATGTGGCAGTTAGGAGGTCCGTTAGCAAGAATGGGCTCGGGAGAATGCAGGGCTAAAAGCCAGATTGAAGAAAGAATCAAACAGGTAAGGAAGCAGAAACAGCCAGCGTAGGTTGCTTGCTCGGTGTCATAAAATAAGCATGAGATAGCATAGGCAAGCTATATATGTAGTGATTGTTATACAGAAGGCATATGTGAAGTGGATATAAGATGTATAAGACAAACGCCCTCTCTACAGGGAGAGTACAGTCTCTTTTTCCTGGAGAAAAAAATAAAGGTTACAGTCTTCTGTTCTTTCCCCTTGGAACTATAGAATAAGCAAGTATGATCAGTGAAAACTGAAATGGAAATTCAGCAATATCAAATGAAGGAAACAGAAAATTACAAGTGAAAACTTGAAATCGCTTATGAATATTCATACCTAATTTTGGACAGCATTAGTCTAACTTTCTCAGTCCCCTCTCTACCACCAAAAATAAGACAAAACAAAACAGAGCTTCCATGTAGAAAACAAGTCAAGGTTTTGAGGCCTATTCCCAGAAACTACTTGGAGAATAGGCAATTCTGTCTATGTTGCTGGCTTCTTCCAGGCTATGGAGCCTACCATGTGCTGGCTGTTGTGAGGCCTCACCCGTTTGTATCCACTCTCCCTTTACATCACAGGTGACAGGGAAACAAGACAGACCAGGAGAAGCCAGGACAAGAGGCTTTGTAGTCTGAAGGGGCTTGGCAGAGTCTCTGGGTGAGGCCAGGCGATGTGTTGAGGTCAGGAAGGTGGTTAGCAGAAGGAGCAAATGAGTGCTGAGAAAGGGAACCAGTTGTCTTGTCAGCATACCCTGGAAATAATCCAAAGTATTGCTCACACATGTGGTTCAGTATCCTCTGTTCCTTGTGTAAAATTGGAAGACTATGGTCAGATGAAGACAGATACTTAGAGATATAATAATTTCAAAACAAGAGATGAGCAGATCTGTCCCAGTTCAATGAGATGTTTTGGGAAGGACTCAACATGGGAGCAATTGTTGAAAAGCAATTTTACCCACACTAAGATTGAAGCGAACTGTTGGGATAGAACAAGAGCAGCAGACCTGAGGGCTTAGACGAGCAACCAGCTAGTGTGTATGTGTACCTTGTAGCTCGATTCATGGGTGAGTCACAACAAAGAACACCTTGAACAAGTAAGTAAATTCATGGCATTTCTAGTTAGGCTCGAGGATGTCTGTTGGGGCAGAAAGAGCATAGGCCTTCTCTTGACTTAGAGGTATTATAAAACCATAACACTAGGAAACATTGTGATTACCTTAGTAGAAAAATACATTACCCAAGCAAGATATTGATGATATAGTAGACAATGTCTTTAAATTCAGTTATAACTAAACTTAGTTAAGTATAGTTATACCTGAAGTTAAGTACAGATATACCTAAAATAATATTATCCAGGATTGCTTCCTTTTATTTACTTTTTCTCTCAATTTTTTTTTTTTATGATGAGGTCTCATTATGTTACAGAAGCTGGATTTGAACTCCTGGGCTAAAGCAATCCTCTTGCCTCAGCTTCCTGTATAGCTGGGACTACAGGTGCACTGCTGTGTCCCACTCACAGGCTACCCTCTAATGCTTTATTAAGGAATTAGAGAATGGCTTATTAAGATGTCAGCTGGGCCAGTGATTTTTAAATTCTCATGTGCATGTAAATAACATGGCGCTTATTAAAATGCAGATTCTGGTTCTGGTTCAGTAGGTCTCAGAGTGGGGGCCTGAGATTTCTGTATTTATAACAAATTGTACCAATGCTGGTAATTCCCCAGACACACTTTGAGAAATAAGTCTTAAGGCCGTTCTTTGATGAGAACAGTAATACAGTTCAAAGTCGAAGTATCCATTGAGTTCCTGCAGTGCCATTATTGTGGCCATTATCATAAGTAATTCATTAAAAACACATCAATAATACTTCAGATAGTAAGTGTACATGCAGCAGAAAAAAAGTTAAAGATGGAGATATGGCAATAGGTAGGCAAATGTAAATTCACTAGAATTGATTAGAGAAGTATGCTGGAGAATGGATTAAGCAAATCTTTTCTGGGCTCAGATTTGCTAGAATACAGTTCCCTAGTATAGAGAACAACGACTAGCTCAAAATAGACAATAGATATTTATTAAATTAATGAATACAGCCAGGGACCCTTTGGAATGGGGTAGAGATGACTGCAGAATCCTGATAGGTGAGGATGACTACACACAGCCTTGCAGAAACAGATAACCAAACTAGGATATTTGAGTGAGGACTGTGACGATGAGTGGGAGCTACGTGATGCTTCATCGTTTGCATGGAAGAGTGGCACTCTTAAATGAATACCTTGTCCCTGGGGTGAATGCCAATGGAATATGATGACCGTGACTCAAGGACTAGTTTCCACAGCGGAGTCTGATTCATACCCTACATATTCCACTAACTGGTACCACATAACTGGGTGTCTGGATAGAAGCTCAGATCAAGTTTTCTGAGAAGAAGATTGAATGGACAAAGATCTTTAAGGGTGTTCAGACAAAGGCCATTTGACTAGCTTTCTTTCAGTTTATCATTGTTTTATAAAATGACTTCCCTCTAGACTTTCTGTAAGAGCTGGGATTCTCAGACTAGTTCCTGGAGTTTAAAGTAACTGTTTCAGCTAAGAATGACCTTTACTTTTGTAACAAGGCTGAAAGACTGAACCCTCTTAAACAGTCACAGAGCTTACTGGAAACTCAAGTCGTCTTCAAAGCAAATGAGTTTAACAAGTATTTATCAGAAATAGAATATGTGCCTGCCATAAGTGGCAAATGTTCTTCCTGGATTTGAAGAAGTTATAATTGAAATGAGAAAACAGCATAATCCATAGAAAACAACCAGAGAACAATATAGGATAATATATAATAATGTTTATATACCTACTGCATGCAGGTAAACACCTAAACATTGAGATATATGGTTGCCCATATGATTTAATTACTTTTATCAAGGTAACACATGTGCTTATTTTAAAAGTCAGATATTATTTCTTTGAAGATTTTCTGTCTTTTTCTCCATGTTTTCTCTTCCTAGAATTCTTGTTAGCCAAAGTTTGCACTTCCTGGATTGACCTTAAAATTTTCTTTTCTCTCCTATTTTCTGTTTCTTTGCCTCCTTAATCTACTTCTTGGAAGATTTCTTCCAAGTTTCCCCCTTTCTTTAATTTTAAAATTTTGTTTATTTTTTATTCTTTTTTTTTTTTTTTTTTTTTTGAGACAGTCTGGCTCTGTCGCCCAGGCTGGAGTGCAGTGCCATAACATTGGCTCACTGCAACCTCCGCCTCCCAGGTTGAAGCAATTCTGGTGCCTTGGCCTCCCGAGCAGCTGGTATTACAGGTATGTGCCACCTGTCTGGCTAATTTTTGTATTTTTAGTAGAGATGGGGTTTCACCATGTTGGCCAGGCTGGTCTTGAACCCCTGACCTCAAGTGATCCACCTGCCTCAGCCTCCCAAAGTATTGGGATTACGGGCGTGCGCCACTGCGCCCAGCCTAAAATTTTATTTTTTATTTATTTATTTTTTTAAATTATACTTCAAGTTCTAGGGTACATGTGCACAATGTGCAGATTTGCTACATATGTATACATGTGCCATGTTGGTGTGCTGCAACCATTAACTCATCATTTACATTAGGTGTATCACCTAATGCTATCCCTCCCCCAGCCCCCCACCCCACAACAGGCCCCAGTGTGTGATGTTCCCCTTCCTGTGTCCAAGTGTTCTCATTGTTCAATTCCCACCTATGAGTGAGAACATGCGGTGTTTGGATTTTTGTCCCTGCGATAGTTTGCTGAGAATGATGGTTTCCAGGTTCATCCATGTCCCTACAAAGGACATGAACTCATCCTTTTTTATGGCTGCATAGTATTCCATGGTGTATATGTGCCACATTTTCTTAATCCAGTCTATAACTGATGGACATTTGGGTTGGTTCCAAGTCTTTGCTATTGTGAATAGTTGCAATAAACATACATGTACATGTGTCTTTATAGCAGCATGATTTATAATCCTTTGGGTATATACCCAGTAATGGGATGGCTGGGTCAAATGGTATTTCTAGTTCAAGATCCTTGAGGAATCGCCACACTGTCTTCCACAATGGTTGAACTAGTTTACAGTCCCACCAATAGTGTGAAAGTGTTCCTATTTCTCCACATCCTCTCCAGCACCTGTTGTTTCCTGACTTTTTAATGATCGCCATTCTAACTGGTGTGAGATGGTATCTCATTGTGGTTTTGATTTGCATTTTTCTGATGGCCAGTGATGATGAGCATTTTTTCATGTGTCTGCTGGCTGCATAAATGTCTTCTTTTGAGAAGTGTCTGTTCATATCCTTCGCCCACTTGTTGATGGCATGGGCAAGGACTTCATGTCTAAAACACCAAAAGCAATGGCAACAAAAGCCAAAATTGACAAATGGGATCTAATTAAACTAAAGAGCTTCTGAACAGCAAAAGAAGCTACCATCAGAGTGAATAGGCAGCCTACAGAATGGGAGAAAATTTTTGCCATCTACGTATCTGACAAAGAGCTAATATCCAGAATCTATAAAGAACTCAAACAAATTTACAAGAAAAAGACAACCCTATCAACAAGTGGGCGAAGGATATAAAATTTTATTTTTAATTTATAAAGTTCTTTCTTGTTTCTGATGATTTCCTAGTCCTAACGTCCTACTTGTTTTTATGAATACAATCTCTTATTTCTCTGAGAATATTTTACTTCGGGTTTGATCTATTTTCTTTCTTAAGTTTTGTTTCAGGTCCTATGTTGTCTCTGGTTCCCCTTGGTCCCTTTGCTGTTGTTATTTTTCTTTAATGCTGGACATTTTCCTCCAGATATCTGTTGTTGATATTTGAGAGTAAGTCACTATGAAGTTGCCTGGAGGTTCTATAATTATGTTGGGCTTTTCAACTGGTAGGTTTCACTGTTGGGAAACTCCCCAATTGTTAGTGTCTTCTCTCTGAGGTCTATTTGTTTCTCCAGAGAAGAAACTTCTAATGATTGCCCAGTTATGTTTTACAGCCATGGTTAGTGACAAATCAGGAGTGAAGGTGATTCCTTTATATAAGTTCTGCAACTGAGTGAATTCCAGGTAAAATATGTCTTAAAATGATACTTACAGAATTCTTAACATGCTGATGATAATTTAATTCACTTGCAGTAAATGAAATGCCTGATTTTCTTTTCTTTTCTTTTTGTTTTTTTTTGAGATAGAATTTCGCTCTTGTTGCCCAGGCTGGAGTACAATGGCACAATCTTGGCTCACTGCAGCCTCTGCCTCCTGGGTTCAAGCAATTCTCCTTCCTCAGCCTCCCGAGTAGCTGGGATTACAGGCATGTGCCACCACGCCCGGCTAATTTTGTATTTTTAGTAGAGACGGGGCTTCTCCATGTTGGTCAGGCTGGTCTCGAACTCCCAACCTCAGGTGATCCACCCACATCGGCCTCCCAAAGTGCTGAGATTACAGGCTTTAGCCACCATGTCTGGCCGAAATGCCTCATTTTCATACCTCTGGTCTGACATTACCTTGTATATATTCTAGAAGCATATACACTCCTAGAAAGACTGAAGTAAACACTCTGTAGTAGAAAATGTGGTTTCCTTAACGTATTTCTCAACTTTTTGCATTCTTGGTAATACATTGAAGTGCAAATATGCATACCTGTCACTCAGAAGAAGAGGATCAACCTGTTTAAAATGTGTATGGAAATACACCGGGTGTGGTGGCTCACACCTGTAATCCCAGCACTTTGGGAGCCTGAAGTGGGCAGATCACTTAAGGTCAGGACTTTGAGACAGGCTTGGCCAACATGGTAAAACCTCGTCTCTACTGAAAACAGAAAAATTAGCCAGGCGTGGTGGTGTACGCCTGTAATCCCAGCTACTCAGGAGGCTACGACAGGACAATCTCTTTAACCTGGGAGGCAGAGGTTGCAGTGAGCTGAGATCGAGCCACTGCACTCCAGTCTGGGTGACAGAGTGAGACTCTGTCTCAAAAAAATAAAATACAATAAAATAAAATAAAAGGTGTATGGAAATAGAACAAGGAGGAAGAGACCATAACAGCCTTCTAGTAGAGTTTAATATTGGATGTTCACTGTCACTAGGACTTGAAGCCTCAAGTGTGATTTTTAGCTTGGAGAAAACCTTGATATATTCTTTTCTTTTGAGATGCAGTCTTGCTCTTGTCACTGGCGTGCAGTGGTGCAATCTCGGCTCTCTGCAACCTCTGCCTCCCGAGTTCAAATGATTCTCCTGCCCCAGCCTCCGAAGTAGATGGGATTACTGGTGCCCGCCACCACACCTGACTAATTTTTTTGTATTTTTAGTAGTGATGGGGTTTCACCATGTTGGCCAGGCTGGTCTCAAACTCCTGACCTCAGGTGAAGGTGATCCTCCCACCTCGCCCTCCCAAAGTGCTGGGACTCACAGGCATGAGCCACCGTGCCCAGCATATATATATATATGGTTTTTTTTTTTTTTTTTTTTTGAGATAGAGTCTCACTCTGTTGCCCAGGGTGGAATGCAGTGGCACGATCTTGGCTCATTGCAACCTCCGCCTCCCAGGTTCACGCCATTCTCCTGCCTCAGCCTCCCGAGTAGCTGGGACTACAGGCACCTGCCACCACACCCGGCTAATTTTTTGTGTTTTTAGTAGAGCCGAGGTTTCACCATGTTAGGTAGGATGGTCTCTATCTCCTGACCTCGATGGTCTCGATCTCCTGACCTCGTGATCTGCCCCCCTCGGCCTCCCAAAGTGCTGGGATTACAGGCGTGAGCCACCTCGCCTGGCCCCAGTAAATTCTTTTTTAAACCCTTAGCCTTATATTTGTAAAAGTTTAAAACAGCATACTTCATGTGCCACATTTTAGGAAACTGCCTGAGATAGTAATTATATCTCCATATTAGAAATAAGTAGAAAGGCCCAGAAATTTTTAAATGACTTGCTGAAAATCACAGATCTAGTAAATGTCATACTTCAACCAAAACTCAACTCCATTATGTATTTTAAAGCACCTTTCTACTACCACTAGCCAAAAGGACTCTCATCAGGCACTGGGAGAATCCTACAGGATAAAGCTGCTTGGAAAAGATTACTTTGGTAAAAATAGCATCAGAAAGAAAAAAAAGAGTTGTCTAAAGGAAAAATTCCATTTGGGCTGACTACAATCTGATGAATAACGTTTACACTCTGAAGAATGTATAGTCCAGATCAAGTGCTTTCTTATGGCCATTGTTGAGTGAAAAAAAAGTTTAGGGATTACTATTAAACATTACCAGAGAACCAGTTTCTCTCGCAAATATTTCTTTTTTTTTTTTTTTTTTTTTAATTTGAGGTGGAGTCTCGCTCTATCATCCAGGCTGGAGTGCAGTGGCACAATCTCGGCTCACTGCAACCTCCACCTCCCCGGTTCAAGTGATTCTCCTGCCTCAGCCTCCTGACTAGCCGGGATTACAGGCACCCACCACCATGTTGACCTAATTTCTCTCAAATATTTCCTTCCTTGTCTTCCAACTTGTGATTTATAATTACTTTGTTTTTTTTTTTCTGATTACTTTTATTGATTAACACATGCTTTGTTTTCTGCCTCCTATAACATTGTTTATGAATTTCATCCTTAAGTTCTTTTTATTTAATAAATGTTATAAACTACCTACATTATTACAAGCTAGTTTTTTCCCAAATATTTTAAAACTTTTTGTTAGGGAAAATTTCAAACATACACAAAAGTAGAAAGAATATTGCAGTGAACCCCTATGTATGCCTCATCCAGTTCTAGAATATATCAACATTTTGTTGATTATATCATCCATCTCCTCCTCGCTGCTTCTTTTTTCTAGAATATTTTTTAAAAAACACATATTCTAGGCCGGGCGCGGTGGCTCACGCTTGTAATCCCAGCACTTTGGGAGGCCGAGGCGGGCGGATCACGAGGTCGGGAGATCGAGACCACGGTGAAACCCCGTCTCTACTAAAAATACAAAAAATTAGCCGGGCGTGGTGGCGGGCGCCTGTAGTCCCAGCTACTCGGAGAGGCTGAGGCAGGAGAATGGCGTGAACCCGGGAGGCGGAGCTTGCAGTGAGCCGAGATTGCGCCACTGCACTCCAGCCTGGGCGATAGAGCGAGACTCCGTCTCAAAAAAAAAAAAAAAAAACAACAAAACAAAACAAAAAACACATATTCTACGCATAAACACATTGCAATGCATCTGTGATGGTTAGGAGCCTTTTACATATATAAAGCCACCATGCAGTCGTGACAAAATTAATGGTAAAAGTAACATTAATTCTAAACTGTTTTGGCTGGATAAATCTCTAAGTCACTATGTCATTTTAGTATTGACAGAATTCAAGATGGATACATCTCCTTTGACTTGTGTCTATCTCATTCATCTATTTTCTGATATTCACATCTCTTTGGGATGGAGCATGTCAGTTATTTACTATAGGGTTTTCTCTTTCTTTAATCAGATAACTTTTGATAATACATGGGTTACCAATATAATTGAGGCCTTCCTTTGGAACCTAAAACCAAGAGATTCGAGTTCAGATTTGGAATTTATCATCTAACCACATCTTATCTCAGCCTTAATTGCCGCACTGTATTTAGGGTTCAAACATCTGGGATAGCTACCTTACTCACTCCTGGCAGAGGTGAAAATGTACTCTATGTTGAAGTAACTCTATTAGTTCCTATTATAGCTTTTCCAAATCCTGATTTTTATATTTATATAATATAAAATTTGTGAAACATTGCAGCAGTGTTTCAAGTACTGGAAATGTTATATGTTTGGCAAATACTTGATGCTCAATAAAGAGTAGCTCTCATTATCTACCTTATGTTGTTGTGAGAGTATCTGAAGGCACTGTAAACTGTGAAGTGCCATGATATGTAACACATAATAATTGTTTTTTATATGTACAAACGGAATCATATAGGTAATTATGAATCCAGATGAACAGTTAAGTAATGGGAAATGAATGAAAATAACACATTAAAAAGTCAAGTAAAAATACACAGACCACGAATCTGGGGAAGCACTTCTTCATAAGAAACCAAAGCAAAGATCAAAGTCTGTTTTCAAAGGAATACAGGATTTCTAAAGCCTTACTAACAATTAAGCCACAATTCTTTTTACTTATACTCACTAATTTTGATTAGATGTATTCTTAGGGACAGAGTCAACACTGGATGTACTGAAGGAGGACAAAAATAAGAATCATACAGCAAATTAACAGGAGTAAATAATTAGCAGCTAGAAAGTCCTATATGTGGGCCACGAGCCCCACATTGAATCTCCAATAATTGGTAGTTCTAAAGCGAACTCTTGTTTCTTTGATCCCCCACTGAAAATTTTGACTTATGGAGATGATCTCATAAACGTAAAACATAAAATTGTAGACTTTTTTCTCTTCAGTTTTTAAACTAAAGAATTCCCAGAGCTCTCAATAGTTAAGATATCACGAAGGATAAATGCTTGAATGGATAGGTACCCCATCATCCATAATGTGATTATTATGCATTTCATAGCTGTATCAAAACATCTCATGTACTCCATAAATGCATACACCTACCATGTACCCACAAAAATTAAAAATTAAAAAAGTTAAGATACCAGTTTTCACTAATAGCATTATTTTTATTTAAATGAGTTTATTATATGTGAAAACATGAAAATAAACATCTTATTTTGTAAAAACCACTATTATAACTTGGTTTTTATCTTACTCTTGATCTTTAGGAATCAGTTCATCTTCTAGCTGTCATCAATGTTTTTGCCTCATATTTTTAACAAAATATTATTAATACATTTGCAATGGGAAACATATCCTAGTGTGCCAATTTATCTTCATATTAAAATGTTTAGTTGGCAGTTGTTGACAGGGTAAAAGCAAAGTAATTCAGCTATTATAATTTTACATTTATATAGTTACTCTTGGAGACATACATAAAAGCTCAATTTTATATGATTCATAGAAGCAACTCAATTTTGTGAGTCTGATAGGGCTTTCGTAAAGCTCTCTTACAGCTATGTCTCCCTTTACTGACAGTAATTATGTATTTGGCTCTTAGGATATTTTTTAACCTTCTAAGGTTAATTTGGGTATGACCCTGGCATGTTATTTATAAATATTAGCAACAGGTGCTAAAACTGCTGAACTATATTATACTGATACCATAATTTGGAGCAAGCTAATCAAATCTGTTTACTCCATTTAATCTGTTTCCCAAGCTTCATCAGCCTGCAGGGACCAGTAGATACAAAAGAACAATTATAACCCAAATTTCACTGACTTAGCTCTTCTCTTCCACTCATGAAAGATCCCAAGCAGCTATAAAGTGCTGTTCAGTATTTCTGGGATTCCCAGGCATGGCTCCCATGCACTCTAGAACAAATCCAGTCCTGTGGAGCAGTATTTCCAGGCATATGCAGCACACCTGTTGTCACTTTGGAGCCCTGCTGTGTCCCACTGGGCCCTGGTTCCTCCTCCTTTCCTTACGATGAGTTCTTGTCCAGAAGCATCCTTAAAAAGCTTATCTCAACCTTTTCTTAGGTATAATGAGCCTAACTAGTTTAAAAAAAAAAAAAAGTGGAGTCATGATTCTGAACACAGTGTGGTGTGGGGCATCATTCAGCTTTGAGGACATGTCTGAGTCTCAGAGATAGCAAGAACTAAAACTAAGATCTTAAAACCAGAAAGTACTGTTTTACTAAAAAAAATTTCCTACAGCACCACTGTCCAGTTTAGTAGCCAGTAGCCACGTGTGGCTATTGAGATTTAAATTAGCTTAAATTAAATTGGATTTAAAATTCAGAACCCCATTTGCACTAGACACATTTCCTGTGCTCCATAGCTACATGTGATCACTGGCTCCTGCATTGGACAGCAGTAGTACAGAACATTTCCATCAGTACAGAAAGTTCTGTTGGACAGGGTTCCCTTAGAACGTTAGGTTTCAAGCTGCAAGACATTGATACCCTTGTACTTTCACAATGATCCAGTGTATTGAGGAAAACGCCTAAAGCTGCTGTACTAGGTGGTTATGGCTGAAGGAGTGGAGCCCCATCCCAATGGCTTTATTTTTCTCTACTGGTACCTGCCCTAATGTTTACGCAAGAAAATACTGGTTTTAAAGGGGTTCGTTGAGTTATTTCTTAAGCAACAGTAACCCACATCCCCTTTTTTCCTGTCTTCATTGATATGTTATAGTCTTCAGTAAAAATTATGTGAGTTTTCAACCCTGGAAAAAATCTTAAAACCTGTTTATAGATCAGCTAAACTTACATTTGATCAGATAACCAGGTAATCAAATTGTAAGAATAATCAGTTTCTACTTCTGAAATACATTTTTAAAAACTAAGAAAAGACTATTCATTTCAAAAAGTAAAACTTTTTATAGAAAACATTTTATTCTGCCACTACATAATATCTTGTGCCAAGGTTTGAAAAAGAGAATTAAAAAGAAGAAGAAAAACTACTTTGGGAATTATTTGATAATTATTTTGTTTGTTGTTTAGAAATATTCTCTGGCCATATGTACAATCTTTACACATACTTCTTGCAGTGTGTTTATTTTACTGAGAAGAAATCTGTTTTCACTGATCAATGTGCATCATTTGTGCTTACTACTATTTGTTAGTGAATAGGAAAAAGACTACTAAAAATCTAACAAGCAGATTTTGCTTTTTAAAGGTCTTTTCTTGGCCAGGCACAGTGGCTCACGCCTGTAAGCCCAGCACTTAGGAGACTGAGATAGGAGGATCACTTGAGCCCAGGAGTTCAAGACCAGCCTGGGCAACAGAGTGAGACCCCTGTCTCTATTAAAAAAAAATTTTTTTTAATTAGCCAGGTGTGGTGGCGCTTGCCTATAGTCCCAGCTACTCAGGGACTGAAGCAGGAGAATCACTTGAGCCCAGGAGTTCGAGTTGCATTGAGCTACGATTGTGCCACTGTATTTAGCCTGGGCAACAAAGTAAGACCTTGTCTCAAAAAAAAGAAAAAGAAAAAAAAGTTCTTTTTTGTGAAATACAAAAGACTAGAAGACATTATCCCAACTTCTGATAGGGCAGTCTAGGCAAGGAAGACAGAGAACATATATAAGATGTTTTGAAATTATTAAAGAAGGATCAGAGTGTTGAAATTATTGTAAGCATCAAGGCTGCTTGCCCATGAATTAAGGAAGTTTGCAGGAGGATAATCTCAGTAAAGACTATAGACTGAAAACCTTCATAAATCCTGAGTTGTTAACAGTGTTTTCAGGCCCACTAATGCTAGTGTTGCTTAATACATAGAAAAAATTGAATATGAAGTTCAGTAGTTTATAACTTTTAGATTCATTTACCTTTGAAAATGATTAAAACCGGAATCTGGAGCAATAAATCTGACAACCAAATGATGAGCTAAATAGTGACTTCCAACCATGTGCAGTGTATTGGTAAGCCTTCCACTATATGGAAAAACTTAGGAATTATTTTTAACCTTCCTTTTGAAACATTGTGTAAACATTCTTAGATTATACTTAAACTATTAAATGGGGTAGTTTTATCTGAATCTAAGTCCACTTGAGTTGTGGATTTCACCTCTCATGGATGTGTGTTTTAATTGTGGGGTAATGTCAATGGAAGATCAGGGTTATAATATCATGGCACTTGAATAATAGAAATTCACGTAAAACATTCTAATCTGTCAAACTTTACCATGTGCAGATTCCACAGCCAAGGATGGGAGTGTGGCTCATGGCCACTAGAGGGCAGGAAAGGTCAGAACCGGATGCGGAAGCCTGGGGAAAAGTATAGGGGAAAAGCTTGCATCACCCCTTCGTAAGGAAGACGACTTCCCACAACTTGAAGCAAACACAATTCAGTCCCTGAGGCAGGAAAGCCAGTAAACGATGCAGGAACATAAGCCACAGTCAAAGCCAGGAGGACACATGGGCAGGGAATTAATAAACTGGGCGGGGAATTAATAAACCAGTCTGGAGCCCAAACCTTACCAGGTTGTCAAACTGCTGGCAGAAAGCTAAATTTAAGGCCAGGTTGAAGAAGGCAGTCAGATTGCAGGGAGTTGAGCAGGTCATTTGACCCTCACGATTATTGCTCCAAGTTGAACATACTGACCCTTTTGAAATGGGCAAAGTGGGACTTTAAGAATCTAGTGACTGAGAAGTACGTTAAAACTATAAAGGCAAGGCACATTGGGCTATAACAAAGAATAAAAGTTTTCGTTAACATTTCTATATACCTGAATAGAATTTTATGCTTTTCCTTTGCAATTTTTACACAGATTTTAATTATATATGCATGTTTGTCAATCATGCATGACTGGAGGCTCCATGATACCAGAAATACCCTCCTGAACTTAACCTGGAGCCTGACTCTAGAAGCTTGTCACTAGTATTTGTTGACCTCAAGGAATTTACCATCTGGTTGGAGTGCAAGAGAACTATAATACAGATATTAAAAATAGATACAAAGTGAAGTAGAATTACAGAGGAGGAAATTAGCAATTTAGTATCATCAGGTAAATTTTTATTAAAATGGCATTGAGGCCAGGCATGGTGCCTCACCCTGTAATCCCAGCATTTTGGGAGGCCAACGCAGGTGAATCACTTGAGGCCAGGAGTTCGAGACCAGCCTAACCAATGTGGCAAAACCCCGTCTCTACAAAAAAATACAAAAATTAGCTAGGCGTAGTGGTGCACGCCTCTAATCCCAGGTGCTTGGGGAGGCTGAGGCAGGAGAATTGCATGAACCCAGGAGGTGGAGGTTGCAGTGAGCCAAAATCGTGCCATTGCACTCCAGCCCGGGCAACACAGTGAGACTCTGTCTCAAAATAAATACGGACAAAAATAAATAAAATGACATTGAGCTGGGTCTTATAAGTAGTTAAGGATTTACACAGGCAGAGACGAAAAAGAAACTTTCCAGCAAGAGGGTGTGCCGAGTGAGCTTGAGAGGGCAAAATATAAGATCATTGCAGCTATTGGGGGGCTTTTGTTAATAGAAGGCTGAAAGGTAGATTGGAAAAAACAAACTAGAATCCCATGCCAAGGAATTTAGTTTTTCCTCTGGACCAGTATTTTTGAAATGTGGTCCTCACCAGTGTGTAAGATGCCTCATATAAAACCTACCCCATTGACAGATAAGTTTGTATAATGTCACATGCTATATCTTGGAATACCACAGTGCACATTAGTAAATTTAAGTTCCTAAAGTTCTGTAGGAAATAAACTTTTGAGCTTGGTTTAACCAAATGTATCCCAATTATATGACCAGCGTTAGATGGCCTGCTCGTTTATCTTCAGCTGTTAACAATCATTGCTCACTCCTCCTGGTTTCTCCAAACATTGAATAGAGACGTGTTTCTCAAGGTGTATTGCTAGCCAGATGCATTAGTATCACCCGAGAACTGCAAATTCTCACACATCATCCCAGATCAGCAGAATCAGAAATTCTGGGGATAGAGCCCAGCAATCTGTCTTTAAAAAGTCTATCAGGTGATTTTAACACACTGAAATTCAGCCTGAATCTTGAAACTCTAGATTAGGTTGGGCACAGAGCCTCCAGCTTTCCTCAGCTACCACAGTTTCCTTTTATCCATTTTAAAGTAGTTTCCTGTTTATCTGTTTTAAAGTTCACCTTCTCACACTTACTTGTTTTTAAATTGAACATCCAAGATTTTACACAGCTCAGCTCCTTGGTTTCTTAGAATTGAAGGCACTCTATATTTTGCAACAGTAGCAGCCGTCTGCTGATTTCATTTCTCATTTAAACTCCAGAGATAATTCTCCAGAGAATGTTAGCGTCCACCTCTTTGAAAGTTATCTTTTCCTTTCCCTAGTAGCTTGGCAGACGTTTCTAAAAAGAAAAAAATTAATATCATAATTAGCGCTCAGAAGTGTGAATCTCTATTTTCAGTGGAGAGTGAATACTTTTCTTTTGGAAAGGAAGAGCTTTATCCATTTTAGCAGTTACCTAGCTGTGGGTATTTCCTGGCTAAATTATAACTTTATACACTTAGTTCTCTTGTTATTTTCCTTTGTTCAGAAATATAAATTTGAAACAATGGGATGAGCCCCTCCCTTTTTTAGAGGTGTAAAGAAAGTTGAAACAAATGCAAAACCTTTTTCTCATCTTTAGTAGTCATCTAGTTTAGGAGCATACAATATAAATTGCTCCTAAAAGTGTTGTATATATTAAATTTTAACTTTGGAAATAATTATAAAATCCTATTTATATTTGACACAGACACAACCTCTGATTCCTGTTATGTCTTGTCTGCTTCAGATCCTTCTTTCCTGTAGCATATTAAAAAGTGGTTTGTATTTTTAAATCCTCACGATAAATCATGAATGAAACTTCAGAGCGTGTAAAGATAAACTCGACAAGGTAAATCATCTGTTTTCACAAGTCTGTGATAATTAGAAAGTAAGAACTCCAAAGAAACTGAAATTCAAAGGACAATAATTCAAACCGAAACTGATTGAGAAAGTGGTTTCTCCTGACTTCCACCTCGCCCCCATCTATGAGGTAAAAGTCCCTTTAAAGATGTGAGGGTTTCTAAGGGCCGTAGAATTTCAAGTAGTGTGAAGCTACTATCAAAGAACCAAGTACAGGTGTCTCTTGGTATTTGCAGGGGGACTGGTTCCAGGACCCCACAGACACCAAAATGAGCAGATACTGAAGTTCCTTAAATAAAGTGGTATAAAATTTGCATGTAACCTACACACATCCTCCCATACATTTTGTCATCTTTAGATTACTTATAATACCTAATACAATGTAAACACTATGTAAATACTTGTGCTGCATTGTTTTTTAATTTGTGTTTTTTTATTGTTGTGTTATTTTTTCTTTTCAAATATTTTTGATCCCGGATTGATTGAATCCACAGATACAGAGAGCTGACTATACAGTTTATGTCTTATAGTCAGATGTACCAGGAAGGCTAGAGGCCGAGCAAATCACAAACTGAAGACATGGAATGCTTGCTTTAGGCAAAGATACGCAGTTTCCAAAGCCCTGTGATTTTATAGCACAGATTAAATTGTTTATCTAACTCCATTTCCTCATTGACATGCTAAAAAGATTGACTCAGTAAATTTTGAACTTCTAGGAAAATGTTTTAAAGAAGCCCACTATAGTATAAAGCACAGTCAATAAGGAAGCAGGAAAGAAGCAGCTATACAAATGCAATTTTGTTTAATAAGATTGGTTTACCTTAGAAAACAGTTAAGTTAAATTTACAGTGATTTTTATGAGCTTTTTTCTATCTATATCTAGTATGTGGTATGAATCCATATAGTATGGATTTTGAGAGGAAGCATGTTCGTTTAAAATAATAGTTTTTATTCAGCAAGCAGAAAAATATGGTTTCTTATTTTTAAAATACTATAAATGGTCTATTCATATAAGTTCTGCTTATTTTTTCTGAGAGACTCATGTGAATATCATCTGTGTCCAAATACCCACTTTTCATACGTTCAAATAAAAAAAAATTTAATGTGTTATAAATAGAATGGAAATTTAAACTCCACTTTAAACAAAGAGGTTCTTAAATAATTTCACTTTTAGTGTTTCAGCTTCACAGTTTTTAATTGTGTTCTGGTCTTTTGTGATCTCTGAAGTACTTCTTGATCTCTTAGCTTAATTTAAATAATATGATTAATAACGGGTTGAACATTTTTATGGCTGTAAATTCATTCAATTTCTTTTTTCACTGCCTGCCCCAGTTCTTGTTTTTAGAATTATATGATGTATACAGAGGAATCATGACATTTGCGCATAGAGGATTTTAACACAGCTCTGTGAAAACAGTTGTTATTAGCAAAGATTAAGATATTAATACAAATGTAAGCCTCTTGATCTTGAATCTTTGATCTTGATCTTATCTTTGAAGAAAGGTATTTAAACTGATCTGGGCTTCTTCGCTCACTCGGAAAAGTATTTCCTTCTGTAGCATCTGATTAATCACTAAGATGTGTTTCTATTTCAGGTTAGTTTACTGTAGTCTTTATTGTTACACAAAATAAAAACTATTTTTGGTATATATGCAAATTAATAAATACCAGCTTAGTTGACGCATTGTTTGCATAGCAAAAGATTTGAAACCATTTAGATTGTCAGTCTGAATTTAGATTGACAATCTAATTGTCTGTCAATAGGGAACTAGTTAAGTAAATTTTGGTGTACCATATAATGGCATACCATACAACCACCAAAATGGTAAAGCGTCTCTCTATATATTGATATGTGAACAAAGTATGAGAGATAATGTTGAAGGGGGGGGAAAGCAAGCTGCATAACACTACGTCAGAGAAAACTCTAAAGGGGGCATAGGCACAAAAATAAAACAGCTATCACCTTTTGCAAGGACAGAGGGTAGAAATGGATAGCTGGAGGGTAGAAACTCTTTCGTTTTCTTTTTGATTTTGTACTTGGTATATGTGTTACTTATATTTTTAAATTACTTTTTAAAACATGTTCTTGAAAGAAAAGTGCTGATAGCTAAGTCTGAAAACTGAAAAAACATAAATTATACTATATCTAATATTCAGGTATAAAATTTATTTTTACTCTTTAAAAAGCATGATTGAAACAAAAAGTTTGATATTACAGTAGAAAACCTTGGCTATCTTGTTGGCCTCTGGCTATGAAGAAATTATTCTTTCTATAATCCTTTGGTTTTTACAGTAGATTTGCCCTGGAAAATTATTTATAATTCATATTTACTTATTTATTTATTTTTTTTTTGAGTTGGAGTTTTGCTCTTTTGCCTAGGGTGGAGTGAAGTGGTGCAATCTCAGCTCACTGCAGCCTCTGCCCCTCCAGGTTCAAGTGATTCTCCTGCCTCTGCCTCACGAGTAGCTGGGATTCTAGGTGCCTGCCACCACGCCTGGCTAATTTTTGTATTTTTAGTAGAGACGGGGTTTTGCTGTTTTGACCAGGCTGGTCTTGAACTCCTGACCTCAGGTGATCCACCCGCCTCGGCCTCCCGGAGTGTTAGGATTACAGGCATGAGCCACCGTGCCCAGCCTATAATTCATATTTAATAGAAAGTCTTTTTAAAGCAAAGGATTCTTCAAAGTTGTGACACTTAACTGTTTTTTAAATTCTGATTTTTTTATTACACTGGATTCTCTTAAAGCATAACATTTAGCTACTATTCATTCTTATTAAAGTTAACAACACTTGTCCTCCTAAAATTAGAGCATCTTTAATTAAAGTTTTTACAAAAACAGCAATTTGGATTTTTTTCTTGTTCTAAAAATTGTTTTAAGAAACCGAAATTCATGTCGTTATAGTATTAGAAAAGGTATTATTTACTGACTAAACTGTGCCCATTGCAGATGGTCCTGTTTAAAATCACCTGGTGTTCTAAATTCTTTTTCAGACTTTCAGGCATTCTTAAATTACTTATATTGTACCAAATACAAATTTGTTTTATGAAGTAGGCTGCATGCAGTTCAAATATAGGAAATAACTCTTGCAAAGAAATGGTTGATATTCAGAATTTGGAACAATTGGTTGGCTAGGGAAATATTAATGAACATCACAGACTGCCTTGTCTTCATAGGAATGCATTTAAAACTATTACTTTTCCTTTGTAAATGGAAAAAGAACCTCTAATTGTCCTGTATTTATAGCAACCATATGTCCCAGACTTTCCAGGATAGTTCCCAGTTTCAGATTCTCCATCTCCTTCCGAGACCATGCATATTGACTTTTAGTTTGGAAAAGTTTTTATTTTTCAAATACTGGAAATACAGCTATTTGGGATCATTTGATTTTATGTAGAAGTGAAGAAACTCATTTCAGATCATTGGCTTTAAATAAAACACCATTGCAAGAAATATTTAAAATGTAGGTACTTGAGACAAGAAAATTCTCACCATGTGGGATTTTTGTTCTTTTGTTCCCAAACACAACCAATGAACAACGAATATAGAGCAATAAAAACAGGTGATTTTTTTAGGGAGATGGGATGGGATGAGTTTTCTCTCTGTTCCTGAGTGACCAGGCACTGCCTCTCCAATGGAGATGAAAGCTGTAGGGAAGATTATAAGAGATTTTAGGAAATAAGCACAATAAGCACATGAAAAGATGCTCAACCTCATTGGCTGTCAGGGAAGTGCAAAAAGCCAGGATGACATAATACTTCACACCAACTAAGAAGGGTATTGTCATAAAGACAGGTCATTGTTGGTAAGACAGGGGAGGAACTGAAATCTTCTTACAGTGCTGATAGAAATGTAAAATGATGCAGCAACTTTGGAAAACAATCTGGCAGATTTTTAGCAAATTCTATTCCTGAGTATATACCCAAGAGAAATGAAAACGTGTTCATACAAAAGCTTTTACTCAAACGTTCACAGTGGTATTATTTATAATAGCCAAACAGTTGAAACAACCCAAATGTCAATCAACTGAAAAATGGATAAATAAAATGTGCTATATCCATCTAATGCAATACTCAACAATAAAAAAGGAATGCTACGATGTGGATGAATCTTGGAAACATGCTAAGCAAAATAAGTCAATCATAAAGGACCACGTAGTATATAATTCCACTTATATGAAATATCCAGAATAGGCAAATCCATAAAGACAGAAAGTGGTTGGTGGTTGCCTAGGACTGAAGGAGGGGTAGGGAAATGGGGAGTGAGTGCTGATTGGTAAGGGTTTTCTTTTTGGGTGATGAAAATGTTCTAAAATTGATTGTCTAATGGTTGAACAACTCTGTGAAAATACTAAAAAACATTGAATTGTCCACTCCAAGTGGGTTAATTGTATGGTATGTGAATTATATCTTAATAAAGCTTTTTTTATTTTTAATTTTTGTGGGTACATAGTAGGTATATATATTTACGAGGTACATGAGATATTTTGAAACAGGCATACGATGCATAATAATTGCTTCAGAGTAAATGGGGTATCCATCCCCTCAAGCATTTATCCTTTCTGTTACAAACAGTAGAATTATGCTCTTTTAGTTATTTTTAAATGTATAATTAGTCTGGGTGTGGTGGCTCATGCCTGTAATCCTAGCACTTTGGGAGGCCAATGTGGGCAGATTGCCTGAGCTCAGGAGTTTGAGACCAGCCTGGGCAACACGGTGAAACCCTATCTCTACTAAAAAATACAAGAAATTAGCTGGGCATGGTGGCACATGCCTGTAATTCTAGCTACTCAAGAGGCTGAGGCACAAGAATTGCTTGAACCTGGAAGGTGGAGGTTGCGGTGAGCCAAGATCACACCACTGCACTCCAGCCTGGGTGACAGAGCAAGACTCTGTCTCCATAAAAAAACACTAAATTAAATTATTTTTGACCAAAGTTACCCTATTGTGCTATCAAATACTAGATCTTATTTATTCTTTTTTGTGTAGCCATTACTTATCTCTACTTCCCCCTACCCCACTACCCTTGTTAGCCTCTGGTAACCATCATTCTACTCTCTATTTCAGTTCAATTGTTTTAATTTTTAGCTCCCACAAATAAGTGAGAACATGTGAAGTTTGTCTTTCTGTGCCTGGCTTATTTCACTTAACATAATGACCTTCAGTTTCATCCATGTTGTTGCAAATGACCGGGTCTCATTCCTTTTATGGCTGAATAGTACTCCATTGTGTATATGTGTCATATTTTCTTTACACATCTGTTGATGGACACTTTGGTTGCTTCCAAATCTTGGCTATTGTGAACAGTGCTGAAATATCTCTTCAGCACTGAAGTGCACATATCCCTTCAATACACTGATTTCCTTTCTTTTGGGCATATACCTAGTAGTGAGATTGCTGGATTCTGTGGTTGTTCTATTTTCTTCCAATCTGTGGGCTGTCTCCTCACTTTGTTGATTGTTTATTGTGGGCTGTGCAAAAGCTTTTTACCTTGATGTGATCCCATTTGTCCATTTTGATTTGGTTGCCTGTGCTTATGGAGTATTACTGAAGAAATCTTTGCCGACTCCAATGTCTGCAGAGTTTCTTCAAAGTTTTCTTTTATTACTTTCATAGTTCAAGGTCTTAGATTTAAGTCTTTAATCCATTTTTATTTGATTTTTGTATAAGGTGAGAAATGGGAGTCTATTCTAGTTTGTTTCTTTTGCATGTGGATATCCAGTTTTCCCAGCACCAGTTATTAAAGAAACTGTCCTTTCCTCAGTGTATGTTCTCGGCACCTTTACCCAATATGAATTCGGTGTAGATGTATGGATTTGTTTCTGGGTTCTCTATTCTGTTCCATTGGTCTGTGTGTCTGTTTTTATGCCAGTACCATGCCGTTTTGGTAACAATAGCTTTGTAATATAATTTGATGTCAGGTAATGTGATTTCTCCAGTTTTGTTCTTTTTGCTTAGGATGCCTCTGGCTATTCTGGTTATTTTGTGGTTCCACATAAATTTCAGGATTCTGTTTTCTATTTCTGTGAAGAATGTCATTGGTATTTTGATAGGGATTGCATCAAATCTGTAGATTGCTTTGGGTAGTATGGGTATTTTAACAATACGGATTCTTCTGATCCATGAACATACCTTTCCATTTTTTGTGTCCTCTTTGATTTCTTTCATCAGTGTTTGATAGAGATATTTCACATCTTTGGTTAATTCCTAGGTAATTTATTTGTAGTTACTGTAAATAGGATTGCCTTCTTGATTTCTTTTAAAAATTGTTTACTGTTGGCATTTAGAAATGCTACTGATATTTGTATGTTAATTATATATCATGCAACTTTACTGAATTTATCAGTTCTAATGGTTTTTTGGTACAGTCTTTAGGTTTTTCCAAATATAAGATCATATCATCTACAAACAAGGATAATATGACTTCTTCCTGTCCAATTTGGATGCCCCTTATTTCTTTTTCTTGCCTGATTGCTCTAGCTAGGACTTCCCTTACTACATTGAATAACAGTGGTGAAAGTGGCATTCCTGTCATGTTCCAGATGTTAGAGGAAAGGCTTTTAGTTTTTCCCTATTCACTATGATATTCGCTATGGGTCTGTCATGTATGACTTTTGTTATGTTGAGCTATATTTCTTTGATACCATTTTTTGTAGGGTTTTATCATGAAATGATGTTGAAATTTATCAAATACTTTTTCAGCATCAATTGAAATGATCATTCTGTTTATAATCAATACTTCATTCTGTTGATGTGACGTATCACATTGATTAATTTGCATATCTTGAACCATCCTTGCATCCCTGTAATGAATCCCCCTTGGTCATGATGAATGATCTTTTTAATAGGTTGTTGAATTTGGTTTACTAGTATTTTGTATCAATGCTTATCAGAGATTTGGCCCTGTAGTTTTCTTTTTTGGATGTGTCTGTTTGATTTTGGTCTCAGAGTAATACTGGTTTCATATGATAAATTTGGAAGTATTCCCTCCTCCTCTGTTTTTCAGAATTGTTTGAGTAGGGTTGGTATTAGTTCTTTAAATATTTGGTAAAATTTATCAGTGAAGCCATTGGATGCTGGGCTTTTCCTTGCTGATAGACATTTTATTACAGCTTCAATCTCACTACTTGTTATTGGTCTGTTCGTGTTTTGGATTTCTTCATGGCTCAATCTTAATAGGTTGTATATGTCTAGGAATTTATCCACTTCTAGATTTTCCAATTTATTGCATATACTTGGTCATAATCTCTAATGATCCTTTGATTTCTGTGGTATCAGTTGTAATGTCTCCATTTTCATCTCTGATTTTATTTATTTGGGTTTTCTCTCGTTTTTTCTTAGTCTGCTAAAGGTTTGTTAATTTTATCTTTTTTAAAAAACCAACTTTTTTTGTTGGTCTTTTGTGTCATTTTCTTCATTTCAATTTCGTTTATTTTTGCTCTATCATTATTATCTCTTTCATTCTACTAATTTTGGGTTTGGTTTGCTCTTGCTTTCTAGTTCTTTAAGATGCACTTTTTAAGCTGTTTATTTGAAGTTTTTTTTTTTTCTTTTTTGATGTAGGCACTGTTAGCTATAAACTTTCCCCTGAGTACTACTTTTGCTGTATCCCAGAGGTTTTGGTATGTTATGTTTCCATTATTTGTTTCAAGAAAATTTTCAATATCCTTCTTAATTTCTTCATTAACCCACTGGTCATTCATTCAGGAACATACTATTTAATTTCCATGTTTTTGTATCATTTCCAAAATTCCTTTTGTTATTTATTTCTAATTTTATTCCTTTGTGGTCAGAGAAGATACTTGCTATTATTTCAATTTTTTTTTTTTTGAGACGGAGTCTTGCTCTGTTGCCCAGGCTGGAGTGCAGTGGCGTGACCTTGGCACACTGCAACCTCTGCCTCATGGGTTCAAGCAGTTCTCCTGCCTCAGCCTCCCAAGTAGTTGGGACTACAGACCAGCACGCTCTGCTAATTTTTTGTATTTTTAGTAGAGATGGGGTTTCACCATGTTAGCCAGGATGGTTTCGATCTCTGACCTGGTGATCCACCCGCCTTGGCCTCCCAAAGTGCTGAGATTACAGGCATGAGCAACCACGCCTGGCCCATTTCAATTTTTTTAAATGTTTTAAGGCTTATTTTGTGGCCTAATGAATGGTCTATCCTTGAGAAGGATCCATGCACTGAGAATAATGTGTAATCTGAAGCAGCTGAACGAAGTGTTCTCCAGATATTTATTAGATCCATTTGGTCTGTAGTGCAGATTAAGTCTGATGTTTCTTTGTTGATTTTCTGTCCAGATATCTGTCCACTGCTGAAAGTGTGATGTTGAATTCTCAAGCTGTTATTGTATTGGGGTCTGTCTCTCTCTTTATCGCTAATAATATTTTCTTTTTATATCTCAGTGCTCCAGTGTTGGGTGCATATAGACTTACAATTGTTATATCCTGTTATTGAATTGACCCATTTGTTATTATATAATGACCTTCTTTGTCTTTTTTTATAGTTTTTATCTTGAAGTCTATTTTATCTGATACAGCTACTCATGTCCTTTTTTGATTTCCATTTTAATGAAGTATCTTTTTCCATCCCTTTGTTTTTAGTCTTTATGTCTTTATAGGTGAAATGTGTTTCTTGTAGGCAACAGATTGTTGGGTCTTGATTTTTTTTTTTTTTTAATCTATTCAGCCCCTGTATGTCTTTTGATTGGAGAGTTTAGTCTGTTTATATTCAGTGTTATTTTTGTTCAGTAAAGACTTACTCCTGCCATTTTGTTATTTGTTTTCTGGTTGTTTTAGTTTTTTCTTCCTTTTTTTCTTCCTTCTTTTCTTCCTTCCTGTCTTCCTTTTAGTGAAGGTGATTTTATCTGGTGGTATGTTTTAATTTCTTTCTTTTAATTTTTTGTGTATCCTTTCTATGTCTTTTTATTGAAGGTTACCAAGAGGCTTGCAAATATTTTATAAGTTATTATTTTAAACTGATGACAACTTAACACTGATTGCATAAACAAAGTAACAAGCCAAGAGAAAACTAATAAAAACTCTTTGTCCCCTTGCTTTTTATTTTTTTTGTTATTTCTATTTATATCTTCTTATACTATGTCTTAAAAAGTTGTCATAGTTACTATTTTTGATCAGTTTATCTTTTAGTCTTTCTACTTAACATATGAGTAGTTAACACACCACAATTACAGTATTATCATATTCTGTGCTTTTCTGTGTTCTTACTGTTACCAGTGAAATTTGTACCTTCAGATGATTTCCTGTTGCTCATTAGTATCCTTTTCTTTCAGATTGAAGAACTCCCTTTAGCATTTCTTGTAGGACAGGTCTAGTATTGATGAAATCCCTCAGCTTTTGTTTGTCTGTGAAAGTCTTTATTTCTCCTTCATGTTTGAAGGACATTTTCGCCAGATATACTATTGTAGGGTAAAACTTTTTTTCCTTCAGCACTTCTAAAATGTCATGCCATTATCTCCAAGGTAGTAAGGTTTCCAGTGAAAAGTCTGCTGCCTGATGTATTGGAACTCCATTGTGTGTTATTCGTTTCTTTTGCTGCTTTTAGGATCCGTTCTTTACCCCTGACCTGTGGGAGTTTTGTTAATAAATATCTTGAGGAGTCTTATTTAGGTCATATCTGCTTGGTGTTCTGTAACCTTCTTGTACTTGAATATGGATCTCTTCCTCTAGGTTTGGACAGTTCTCTGTTATTACCCCTTTGAGTGAACTTTCTCCTTCAATCTCTGTCTCTACTTCTTTAAGGACAATACCTCTTCAATTTGCCCATTTGAGGCTATTTTCTAGATCTTGTAGGTGTGCTTCACTGTTTTTTGTTCTTTTTATTTTGTCTCCTCTTACTGTGTATTTTCAAATAGCCTGTCTTAAAATTCACTATTCTTTCTTCTGCTTGATAAATTCTGATATTAACAGACTCTGATGCATTACTCAATATGTCAGTTGCTTTTTTCAGCTCCAGAATTTCTGCTTGATTCTTTTTAATTATTTCAATCTCTTTTGTTAAATTTATCAGACAGGATTCTGAATTCTTTTTCTGTGTATCTTGAATTTCATTGAGTTTCCTCAAAACAGCTCTTTTGAATTCTCTGTCTGAAAGGTCACATATATCTTTGTTTCTAGGATAGGTCCCTGGTGCTTTATTTAGCACATTCTGTGAGGTCATATTTTCCTGGATGGTCTTGAGGCTTGTGGATGTTTGCCAATGTCTGGACATTGAAAAGTTAGGTATTTATTATAGTCGTCACAGTCTGTGCTTATTTTTACCCATCCTTCTTGGGGAGGCTTTCCAGGTATTCAAAGGGACCTGGGTGTTGTGATCTGGGTTTTGGTTGCTACAGCCATATGTGTGTTAGGGGACATTCCAAGCCCAGTAATGCTGTGGCTCTTGCACCTACAGAAGTACCACCTTGGGACCAGGCATGGTGGCTCATGCCTGTAATCCCAGCACTTTGGGAGGCCAAGGTGGGTGGATCACTTGAGGTCAGGAGTTCAAGACCAGCCTGGCCAATATGGTGAAACCCAATCTCTGCTAAAAATACAAACATTAGCCAGACATGGTGGCAGGTGCCTGTAATCCCAGCTACTTGGGAGGCTGAGGCAGGAGAATTGCTTGAACCTGGGAAGTAGAGATTGCAGTGAGCCAAGATCATGCCACTGTACTCCAGCCTGGGCAACAGGGTAAGACTCTGTCTCAAAAAAAAAAAAAAGGAAGAAGTACCACCTTGGTGGTCTTGGATAACATCTGGAAGAATTCTTTGGATTACCAGGCAGAGACTCTTGTTCTTCTCCCTTACTTTCTCCCAAACAAATAGAGTGTCTCTCTCTCTCTCTCTCTCTCTCTCTCTCTGTGTGTGTGTGTGTGTTGAGCTGCCTGGAACTAGGGGAGGAATGACACAAGCATCCCCGTGGCCACCACCACTGGGAATGCACTGGGTCAAACCTAAAGCCAGCAGAGCACTGAGTCTCACCCAAGGCCTGCCGTAACCACTCGCTGGCTGCCACCTCTGTTTGCTCCAAGGCCCTAGGGCTCTACAATCAGCAGGTAAAGCCAGCCAGACTCGTGACCCTCTCTTCAGGGCAGCAAGTTACCCTGGGCCCAGAGTGCATTCAGAGATGCCGTCTAGAAGTCAGGGCCTGGAGTCAGAAAGCTTAGGAATCTACCTTGTGCTCTATTCTGCTGCAGCTGAGTGGACACACAAACCATAAGACAAAGTCCTTCCCACTCTTTCCTTCTCTTTCCACAGGCAGAGTCTCCCCATGGCCACTCCTGCCACAGGGCTATGGGGAGTACTGCCAGACTACCGCTAGTGTTCACTCAAGGCCCCAGGGCTCTTCAGTCAGTTGGTGGTGAATGCTGCCAGGCCTGGAATTCACTCTACTGGGAAGTGGGCTCCCCTGTGTCCCAGGGAAGGTCCAGAAATGCCATCCAAGAACCAAGCCTTGGCATCAAGGACCCCAAGAGCCTGCTTGGTGCTCTACCCCACGGTGGCCAAGCTGGTACCTAAACTGTAATACAAAGTCCTCTTTACTCTTCCCTCTACTCTTCTCACACAGAAGGAGTCTCTCTTTATAGCCAACACAGCTGAGAATGTGCTGGATTTCACCTGAAACCTGTATGTCTCAGAGTCTCACCTAAGGCCCACGATGTATACTATCTGGTTACTGCTGCTGATTATTCAGGACCTAAGGCTCTTTAGTCAGCAAGTGTCCTAGCCTACTATGGCTGAGCTGGTATCCAGGTTGTAAGACAAAGTCCTCTTTACTCTTCTCAAGCAAAAAGGAAGGAGTTTCTTTCAGAGCTGCATGCTGCACTGCCTGGGGTTGGTGTAGGGGTGGCACACACACTCCCTTGGCCACTCCAACTGGTGTCTCGCTAGATCACCTGTCCCCCAAATCCACTGGCTCCAATCCAAGCCCAGCACAGCGCTAGGACTTAACTAGGAATTGCAGTCCTTGTGGCCTAAACTGCCTTTCAAGTTTATTTAGAACCCCAGAGTGCTTTAGCCCACAGTGGTGAGGCTTGCCAGAATTCAAGCTCCAACCACTAGGATGGACAATTCTCCGCCGGCTATGGCTGATCTAAATGCCACCTTCATGGACCATGGCTGAGTTCTGCCTGGTGTTGCTTTCCACTGTGACAATGCAGCACTGAGTTCCAATGCAAAGTCCCACTGTCACTGAGCTCTCCCAACCCTAAGTGCACAGATCCTCCATGCCATAGAGCCACTGCCAGGGGATAGAGGGGGTGGGTGTCAGCAATTGAAGACTGTCTTTCCTACCCTCTTCAGTGCCTCTTTCAGTGATGTGAAGTTAAAACTAGATACTGTGATTGGTTCTTAGGAAGGTGCTTTTTGTGTGATTTTTGAATTTTGTGTTTCTGCAGGGAGGATGATCAGTGGAGGCTTCTATTTGGTTATCTTGTTCCACTTCCTACCTAAAAGCTGTTACTTTTAAAAACCAAAATTAGGAAGAGACTTCTGCACATTTGATGGAACATTTGGTCTTATACCTTCTGTAGCAGTGGTTCTTAATGAGGAATGATCTTGCCACCCAGGGGATATTTGGCAAAGCCAGAAACTGTTTTTGGTTGTTATAACTGGAGGGCGGGCACTACTGACACACAGTGGGTAGAGGCCAGGAATGCTGGTAAATATCCTTCAATGCACAAGACAGCCCCCACAACAAAAAGAAATTATCTGGCTTGAATTGTCAGTAGTGCCCAAGCTGAGAAACCCTGTTCTATGCCTCTATTACTCTGGTGACAGTTGATCACAGCTATGTTTTTTAAGCACTGCAAGGTCACAGATCATCAAACATACAGATGTTCAGCATATTCTGTTTACTCAGGACAAGGCTATTTAATAAGACTAAACAAAAAAAAAAGTTTTGTTTTTTTTTAAATCTGGTTAAGCCTAAACCTATGTTAACTAGATAATTCAGTTACCGAAAATATTTTATTCCTCAGTCATCCTGGTTGAGATTTTACTATTTTTTGTTATATTTTACTTATTCACTTAGAGCTTCTTAAAGATCAGAGTTATGAAGTATAACATCTACTTGTGATAAAAACAGGAATAAAGAAACATACTGGCTGGGCACAGTGGCTCACGCCTGTAATCCCAGCTCTTTGGGAGGCCGAGGTGGGTGGATTACTGGAGGTCAGTACTTCAAGACCAGCCTGGCCAACATGGTGAAACCGTGTCTCTACTAAAAATACAAAATTAGGCGGGAATGGTGGTGTGTGCCTGTCATCCCAGCTACTCAGGAGGCTGAGGCAGGAGAATCGCTGGAACCCAGGAGGTGGAGGTTGCAGTGAGCCGAGATTGCTCCATTGCACTCCAGCCTGGGTAAAAAGAGTAAAACTCCGTCTCAAAAAAAAGAAAGAAAAGAAAAGAAAAACTTACTACAATATAGCCTTGAAAACATCATTAAAAGCTAACCTACCCATTTCAAAAATTATCATCAACTCATGTTCTAGAATAGGAACATGGCGTTAAGCTAAGCTAATTTGTTAAGCCTTAGTCTCCAACCATACTCCTTTTCTTGGATATACCTGTTTGAAATGTCCACAAACTGGTCCAGGGAAAGGGGAGCAGGGGTTTCATTATAGACGCCCGTATTTTAAATATATATTACCTAACATGTATTGAATACTTACTGTGTGCTGGGTATTATGCAAGGCACTTTGTATTCTCTTATTTAATTCTCACCAAACCCTACTAGTAGATATGATTATCCCTACTCTTCTAGGAAACATCTCTCTTGTAGCTTCCTGCTCTGGTGTGCACTGTTTGCTCTCTAGCTGTTACATAACTGTTACTCTAAGACTTCCTTTCCCTGTCCTTCTGAGATTCCTCTATGCTCTCCTATCTTGAATCCCCTGCATCTTCCATATCACGGCACACTCCCTCATTTTGGTGAAGTATATCCTCCATTACCTCCCTGAAAATACCAGTATCTGAAAATATCTTTATTCTACCATCATAATTGAAAAAGATAGTTTTTCTGAATGTAGATTCTACATAAGAAATATCTTTCTCTCATTATTTTGCAGGAAGTACTCTCTTATCTTTCAGGTTTGTGTATTATCTACTTTGTTACTCTCCAAGCTTTTAGAATTTCTTTATCTCTGGTGCTCTGAAATGTCACAATGATGTGCCTTGCAGCAAGTCTTTTACCTCTTTCATGCACTTTGCCTCATATTCAGTGGGCCTTTTTATTTTATTTATTTATTTATTTATTTATTTTTTTTTTGGAGACAAGGTCTCGCTGTGTCACCCAGACTGGAGTGCAATGGTGCGATCTCGGCTCACTGCAACCTCCACCTCCTGGGTTCAAGCAGTTCTCCTGCCTTAGCGTCCTGAGTAACTGGGATTACAGGCGTGTACCATCACACCCTGCTAATTTTTGTATTTTTAGTAGAGATGGGGTTTCACCATGTTGGTCAGGCTGGTCTCGAACTCCTGACCTCATGATCTGCCCGCCTCAGCCTCCCAAAGTGCTGGGATTGATTACAGGTGTGAGCCACCGTGCCCAGCCAGCCCTTTTATTTTTAATATTCTCTTCCTTGAGTTCAAGCAAAGTTACTTAAAATGCTTTTTTGATAATGTCCTCCCTGTCCTCTTTTATTTCTGGAGTGCCTATTATTTCGATGTTGACTTTTGAATTTTCTCCTGTAATTTCCTTATTTCAAGAATCCTATAGTCTATTGTCTTTTAGTTCTGCTTTCTGAGAATTTTTTTAACTCTATCTTCTAACTCTATCTTGAAGTTTTTATTTGAGTTATACTTTTTATTTCTAAGAGTTATTTCTTGTCCTCTAATTGCTTCTTTTTTGCAGCCTCCTATCTTGTTTGACAGATGGCTCATCTCCTCTTATCTCTGGGAATATTACGGTTTTTCTGAGGTATTTTTCTTGCAATTTGACTTGATTCTTATTCATCAGACTCCCGTCTTTCATTTAGGTCTGTGTGTTTCATGTTATAAACTTTCCCCCAAATATTTAGTAGTCCTTAACTGTCCATAATGTATAAGATTCCAATATTTATTGGAAGGGTTTTGTTCATGGGCATCTACTGACTAGTGGACTTCACTTTGGGGTGAGCAGAGAGGATTAGTCATTTTATTGGAAGACTTCCTGGATTTAATATCTGTAAGTCTGTCTCATTGGGTTGCTTAGTTGTTCCAGAGAGGAATTTTCTTTCCTGGGAAGTATATATTTGTCTGCCAGTATTCTAGAAGCCAAGTGAAACAAAGGAGTTGGAGAGGTCCTTACTGTTTGGTATTAGGACTTTCACTCATTCTCTCACTTCTCTCTCTGCTGTCATCTATTCTTCCAGTCTCCCTTTTTTCTTTCTTTTACAGTTCATGTAAATTAAATCGGACAGCATGTACTGTTTTGTATCTTCTTTTTATAATTAAACTTTTCTGGCCAGGCGCTGTGGCTCACGCCTATAATCCCAGCACTTTGGGAGGCCAAGGCGGGTGGATCACCTGGGGTCAGGAGTTCGAGACTAGCCTGGCCAACATGGTAAAACCTGTCTTTACTAATAATGCAAAAAAAATTAGCTGGTTGTGGTGGCACATGCCTGAAATCTCAGCTACTTGGGAGGCTGAGGCAGAAGAATCGCTTGAACCAGGGAGGCGGAGGTTGCAGTGAGCCAAGATCGCACCACTGCACTCCAGCCTGGGCGACAAGAGCGAAACTCCGTCTCAAAAAATAAAAAAAAACCACTTTTCTTTGAGATTTATGTATGTTATTTTGTATATCCGTTCATTTTATTTCATTGCTGAGTAATTCTATTAATTGCATATCCCACAGTTTCATTTTTCAAAGGACATTTGAGTTATTTCCAGTTTAGGCTATTATGAATGAAATTCTGTGAACAGTCTTGAAGAAGTATTTTAGAGGATATTTGTTTTTATTCTCTTAAGAAAATACAAGGAGCAGAATTTCTTGGTCATATACTGGTATATGTTTAACTTTATAAGAGAGTTTTGATTGCTCCACATCCTGACCAATATTTGTTTTTGTCAGACTTTTTTTATTTTAGCTATTCCAGGGGGTTTGAAGTGGTACTGCGTTGTGATTTTAATTTGCATTTCCCTGGTGATTAATAGTGATAAGCATATTTTCATATAATATTTACCATTTATTTATCTTCTTGTTTGAAATATCTGTTCAAGTCTTATGCCCATTTTAATTGGATAGTTTTCTGTTTATTATTGATTCACATTATTGACTTACGGTAATATTTTATGAATTGATCTCTTTATTATTATGAAATGTTTCTTTTTATTTGTGGCAATACTCGTCGTCATGAAATCTGATTTGTCTGATATTATTATAGCCACTTATACTTACGATATACCTGATTATTTTTTCCATACCTTTATTTTCATTTATCTGTGTATTTGAATTTAAAGTTCATCTCTTGAGCCTAAAAGTAATAAGCACCTTGAACCCGGATCTTTATATCTAAATATGATTCTCCAGTAAAATTTATCAGGGTTCTCTGGAGAAGTGGCTGATTGTAGAGCAGGGATAAGAAGAGTATATGCTAAACCTGAAACATTTTTGTGGTGCCAAAAAGTAAGGAAGTATACAAAAAAATTGAGAAGCTATCAGAAATGCACAAAAACTAACCTGAAGTGACTCTCAATGACCATATCTGGGACAATTTGAGTAAAAAAATAAGTAACAATGATGGATTATATCTTATAAGATAATATAAAATAAATATCAATGAGTCTATGATGATATAAATTAGAATGTATAAATGGGAGGAAGGGGAAAATTGTTAAGTAGAATAATAATTAATATAAAAAGAATAATGGAAATGGTAGAAATAGAAAGTCAACATTTGGCAAGCACCACAGTAATAATTGTTGCAGGCAAGAATCATCGACGGATGCTAAAGTTTGTGAGAAAAAGTTTGATGAGAAATGGGCTATTTACGTAACCTCAAAGGCTTTTCCCATAAGATACTGTTAATTACAAAGGGGAAAATATTGAGAAACTTGGAAGACAGCACCTTAACCAAATGATTGAAGTTAATACCATTAGTAATGCAACAAATCAGTATCATGTGCCTCCTGATATGATGCACTGAGAAGGGCACAAGCATCACCTTTGTGGTATTCTTGCAAAAAATGCATAATCTAAATGCAACCATGAAGAAATATTAGAAAGATGTTCTATAACTAGTCAGTACTGCTCAAAAATGTCAAGATTATGAAAGACAAAGAAAGACTAAGGTACTTTCCAGATTAAAAGAAATTAAGGAGACAGGACTACTAAATGCAATATGTTAATCTGAATTGGACCCTGGACTAAAATTAGGCAGACAATTGGTGAATTTTGAGTCAAGTCTGTAGAGTAGTTAATAATATTTCTGGTTTTGATCGTTATAATATGGTTATTTAAGATGTTAACATTTGGTGGATCTGGGTGAAAAGTATATGAGGATTCTCTCGCAGTATTTTTGCAATTTTTTTAAATCTGAAATTCTTTTAGAATGAGAAGTTGGCTGGGCACTGTGGCTCTCACCTGTAATCCCAGCACTTTGAAACACCAAGGCCAGAGACTCGCTTGAGCCCAGGAGTTTGAGACCATCCTGCATAAGATGGCAAGACACCATCTCTTTTAAAAAAAAAAGAAAAAAGAAAAATACAAAAGAAAAGAAAAAAAGTGAAAAAAAAAATTTAATAAAATATTTTTAAATAATAATGATAGATGTCTTTTATAGGCAACATATGGTTAGGTTTTGCATTTTTATTCAGCTTGCCAATCTCTGTCTTTAATTGGACTAGTTTGTCATAATTTATATGGCTGGATTTGGCTCTCAGAATGTGCAGTTTATTTCTGTTCATCTCATCTGTTTCTTTGTTTCTCTTTTCCTACCTTATTTTGGGTTGGTCAGATATTTGCAATATTCCATTTTAACTCTTCTCTGTGCTTTTTAGCTCTGCAGTCAATTAATGATTAACTTATATCAATCATACCACTTTATATAAAATATAAGTCTTGCAACAATATAGATTTGATTATTCCACCTATCTTGTGCACAATGTTGTCATTTTTATTACATCTACATATATTTTAAACCCATAGTATAGCGATACAATTTTTGTGTGTGTGTACAACAATTTGTTCTTTAAAAAAAAAAAAACTTTACCCACGTATTTACCATTTTCTGGTGCTCTTTATTACTCTCTTTAGATCTGAATTTCTATCTGGTGCCACTTATCCTCAGCCTGAAGAACTTCCTGTATCATATTCTGTAGTGCCAACGATTTGTCTGCTGTTGACAAATTATCTCAACTTTATCCAAAAGTACCTTTATTTTCCTTCCCTTTTTGATGGATAGTTTTTGCTAGATACAGAATTCTTGGTCCATTTTCCATTTCAGCACTTACAGAGATCATTCAGTTGTCTTCTGGCTTCCATTGTTTTTGATGAGAAGTCAACCATTATTTGTATTCTTATTCTCCTGTGTGTAATATATTATTTTTATTAGGCTGTTTTCAAGATTTTCTGTGTATCTTTTGTTTTCAGCATTTAATAATGATGTGCCTACCCATGTTTTCTTTATATTTATCCTGCTTCAGCTCACTGACTTTACTGACTGTCTCAGCTTGTGTTTTCCTAAATGTGTGAGTATTTTGGCTGTTTTCTTCCCCAAATATTTCTCTGCCCTATTACCCATCCCCTTTTATGGAACTCCGGTTACACATACGTCAGACTGCTTGAAATTTTTCCACAAGTTTCCTTTATTTTTCATATTAGATAAATTCTGTCTCTATATCTTCAAGTTCATGATACTTTTCTCCAGTCATCTTCAATCGTCTTTTAAACCCATCTACTGAATTTTTTTATTTCATGTATTATATTTTTCAGTTCTAAAATGTACATCTGGCCGGGCGTGGTGGCTAACACCTGTAATCCCAGCACTTTGGGAGGCTGAGGCAGGCGGATCGCCTGAGGTCAGGAATTTGAGACCAGACCGGTCAACATGGTGAAACCCTGTCTCTACTAAAAATACAAAAATCAGCCATGCATGGTGCATGCCTGTAATCCCAGCTACCTGGGTGGCTAAGACAAGAGAATCACTTGAACCCAGGAGGTAGAGGTTTCAGTTAGCTGTGATTGCACCACTGCACTCCAGCTGGGGTGACAGAGCAAGACTCTGTCTCAAAAATAAAATAAAATAAAATAAAATGTGCATTTGATTCATTGTTAGTTTCCCCTTCACTGCTGAGGTTCCCCATCTTTTCATTCATTATGACCTTATTTTTCTTTTAAGTCCTTTGAACATCTTTATAATAGCTGCTTTATTTTCCCTGTCTGCGTATTCCATGATCTGCGTCATCTTGTGGCTGGTTTCTGTTAATTACTTTTTCTCTTGATACTGGGTTTTTTTTTATTTCTTTGCATGTCTAGTAATTTTTTTTTTTTTATTGTGGGCTAGACAATGAATATAGTAACTAATAGAGACAGTGAATTTTATTATATTTCCCTGAGGAGTGTTGATTTTCTTTTTTTTTTTCTTTTTGAGACGGAGTCTCACTCTGTCACCCAAGCTGGAGTGCAGTGGCATGGTCCTGGCTCACTGCAACCTCTGCCTCCTGGGTTTCAGCCACACTCCTGCCTCAGCCTCCCAAGTAGCTGGGATTACAGGCATGTGCCACCACACCTGGCTAATTTTTATATTTTTCGTAGAGATGAGATTTCACCATGTTGGTCAGGCTGGTCTCTAACTCCTGACCTCAGGTGATCCACCCACCTCGGCCTCCCAAAGTGCTGGGATTACAGGTGTGAGCCTCCATGCCCAGTGTTGATTTTTGTTCTAGCAAGTTAACATAGCTGAACTCCAAATTCTACTTCCCTTTTGGTGAACATCAGCTGAAATCAGTGCTGAGCCCTCTTAGTCTTCCAGCTGTTGACTTTCACTTGTTCAGTTCAGGGTAAAACTAGGGGTTTAGGTAAGAGTTTATATATAGATTTGGAAGAACTCTGGTGGCTCCTTTTTTTTCTGGGATTTTTCTCCTCTTTTTCCAGATATGCTGTCAACCCCAAACTAGGCCTTCTGACTCCTCAAGCCAGTAATAGTGCGGTTTTCAGCTTAAGTTCTAGGCTCTCTGCATTATGTGGACTGTGGAACACTACTAGAGGAAAAGCCATATAAATACTGAATCTTACCTAGTGTAGTTCCTTCTTTGAAGGATTGACGTCCCTCCAGTTTCTGCTTGTTTTGGGTCATTCTGTTGTACTTTCAAATAGCTCTTTTAGTATTTTGTCACAGAATATAATTGTTATCTGCAGAAGGATTAATCTAATATATGCTACTCTGCCATTACGAGAAGTTGTACCACATTACTCTTTATTTTCCATTGGTGCTGCATAGAACTGAATAAAAAAATTCTACATTTTCTGTGAATGGTGGCACTATCTCATAAAACTCTTCTAAAGGAATTGAGCGTATTACTAATTATATTTTTTCTTCTTTCTCTTATAGACAAGAGATGATTTCCTAGGTCAAGTGGATGTTCCACTTTATCCATTACCGGTTGGTATAGGTGTCCATGATTTTCCTTTTGTGCTTATTTTTTTAATTTAATAAATACTTACATATATAATATAGTTAATGTAAATAATTGATTTACATACTGTTTTCTAAAAACTCATTTCAATTTTCCGTTTGCATTTTCTCTTTAAGATTTCCATACATGAACCCCAGTGAGAAATAGAGAATTTTTGATGTTTGCTAGCATTGTGAAAACACTGTGTAAAAAAGATTAGTTTGAAAATATTCTGCTGAATAACTAGAATGAGGAGTGCCTAAGCTCACAGAAGAAAACTAAGATAGTTTACGACAATTGAAACATAAAACGCTGAGAATCAGCACTAAGAATATAGCAAGGAGAAAAACAGATTCAGGAAACATTGCAAAATAGAACATTATTGAATCACATGTCTGACATGGAGGCTTAAAATAAGAAGTAAAGATAATACAAGTTGAACTTGGAAGATAAGAGTGGCATCTCATGTAGAAAAGTGAGGAAGAAAAGCCATTTTGTTTTGAAATGCAAAAAATTTATTTTTGGACAGAGTTTTGATAGGAAACAAAGAAAATGAAAGTTTAAAGTGGACTGCTGACAGAGAGATAAAAATCAGCTATGTAGGGAAAAGGGACTCGAAGGATTGAGTGTTATCACTGTCCAGATAACAGCAGAATCTCTGAGAATAATGGGCTTTCCTGATAAAAGAGATAAGAACGGAGGGCCAGCCATTGACCCTCAGTCAACGTGAGTGGATCAGAAAAGAAAGAGAAAACAGACAAGGGGAAACAGGAAAAGAGCCAAGTAAAATAATGTCACGAAAATTTAAGCAAAGAGTTTCAAGGCAGGCTGGGTAGTTAACAATGCAAAACATCAGAGAAGGATGATAAAAACCAACAGCTGCTGAATTTTAAAGAAAGAGAAAAAATACTTCTTTTTCAGTCTAATGAGTTATATTACTTAGCTCTCCACAGTCTTTCCAGAGCATAATCTTTTTTTTTTTTTTTTAAACAGGGTGCAGGACCATAAGCTTTCAGTAATATATTTAATCCAGTCTTACTTTCCAGGCTGTGGACTTTTTTGATCTCCTATCTCCATGCTCTAACCAAGCCAGCCTGCAGACATGTGCATAGTCCATATTCTTTCGGGATGTCAACATACTAACCACTCTGTACTGTTTTTCTGCCTATTCTCTTCTGCCCTCCCTTTGGCTCCACAACCCACCTGCTCAGCTAGTTTTCGTTTGAGTTGTCATGTCGGCTGCAATTCCTCTTGGGCAGGAAAGTGAAAGCACTGTCAAGTTAGCATTTGATAAACTAAAGCTACTTTTTTTTCTCACTTCCAACTTAAATTATGCCTTAGGTGATAGTTCATGCGTATTCTTGAAAAGTACATGCTTTTGGTGTTACAGATATATTTTGAAAACCCACTATTTTATTCTAGACAGAAAATCCAAGATTGGAGAGACCATATACATTTAAGGATTTTGTTCTTCACCCAAGAAGGTCAGTAAATATAAAATAATAGCATATTAAATTTTTTATCTCTTCATTACACGTTATAGTAGCCTCATTAGAAATTCAGGGTTTAAACCTCTGTAAATAAGTTACTTGTAAATATTATTATTATTATTATTATTCTAAAAGCTTCATTGCTATTTCTGATTAAAAGTACTATATGCACATTGCAAAACATTCTGAAAATACAGAAAGTGATCACAGCCCTTTGGGAAAGATTCGTCCTCTTAGTACTTATCAGACTAGAAGGCTATTTATGTCATATTGTCATGCTATGCTTTAAAAAAATCACGAACATGAATTCATCTAAAACCGTTATCCAACTCGACATGCACAAAGCCAATTTCAGAAAAACCTAACTATATTTTGCATACTTTAAAAAGTATTTCAGAAGACTCAGATATTTAGAGAAAATAACATAAGACTGGAATTTAAAACCCACATAGCATGCTTATAATTCCATTTTCCCAAAGTTACTTGTTGTTTATCAAAAAAATTTAAACTTAAGCTGTAACTAAAACTCCTTTTGATCTTCTGTACCTCATTGACAAGTAAAATCTAGTGAAAATGTGTGTGGATTTACTGTCAAAAAGTTCAAACTAAAGCATAGAAAGGACATCTGTGAAAGCAACAGTATTTGTCTTGTTTCTTAAACTATAAAATGCATTTGAAAATGTACTATTGGAACTTAGTAAAATTTTTCACTTAAAAATGATTTTTTAAATTATTGTTTGTAATATAAATATTAAAACAAAATGAAAAGGAGTGCTCACTGACTTAATATTTACTGTCTGTAAAGGAAGTCACATTTAATTTCTGTAGATGTCTGGAATGTAAATCTCTTTTCGTCTTTTAATTTTAGACTGATTGTGACATCTGCATATCAAGAATAACTAAATTGTTTTTTCTTATTTGATTGTCCTAGCAGCCTGCTTTTCAATTTGTCACATGCTTTCTAGCGTCTTTATCTTTAAAAAATACAATTTGCTTCTTCTGTCTGCAATGAATATTATTGCAATTGTAGAAAGAACTTTATTCAGATAGAAAATGTACTACATTCCTAAATTTGTTTGAGCCCCATTAAGTCAAAACCTTGAGGCTTCTTTTCCAATTGAGAAGACATGAAACATACAATTGTAGAGAAACTTTTCAACAAAACATTATCTGAGCACATTTTCTGTATCCATCTTTATAGCCACAAGTCAGAATGTTCACATCTCCTTCAGTATGGAGACACAAGCCACATTAGCGGCCTTGGAAATAAGCATCGGGGATTTCACTGACTACTCATGAAAGGATACACTAAATTTGCCAAATCCATGAGAACTATACAGAGAAGAGCTAAAAAGATTAGGGGAGGCTTGGGAGTGGGGGTAGGTAATCTCCTGAAGACAGAATAAAAGGATTAGGACTCTTTTCTAGAAAGACAAAGGATAATTGCTACATATCTGATATCTGTAAAAAAAATCATCCCCAAAAAATCTATGTAGAGAACTGAGATAAGCAAAGATTTCTTAAGTAAATCATAGGATGCTAGAATTGATGAGGACAATAGAATCAAGCCTTAAATTAGAACCTTATGAAAGCATTGTAATCACAGCACTTTGGGAGGCTGAGGTGGGTGGATTGCTTGAGCCCAGGAATTCCAGACCAGCCTGGGCAACATGGCAAAACCCCATCTCTACAAAAAAAATACAAAAATTAACCGGGCATGGTGGCATGTGCCTGTAGTCCCAGTTATTTACGAGGCTAAGGTGTGAAGATCACCTGAGCCTGTGAGGTCAAGGCTGCAGTGAACCGTGATTGAGCCACTGCGCTCCAGCCTGGGCGACAGAGGGAGATGCTGTCTCAAAACAAAAACAAAAACAAAACAAAAAAAAAAGAAGAAAAAAAAAAAGCAGCAGCAGCTTATGAAAGACAGGTTTTCAAAAGATTTAAAATATTACTACAGCAGGCAGCAGTCTTTAGCTTAGACAACTAACTCAAAGAGGTGATACAATATAAAAATAGATTAGGTAAATTAATGTGTGACAGATTCAAACAGCTGCCAAAGATATGTAGCAGGTTGCAGACACTTATCAGGCCTTACCCTCTACTCTTCTGTCGTCCAAAAAAATATGGCCAGATTAGTATCCCTAAAGCACATCTCTGAGGATACCTTTCTCTATCCCCCAAATTCTCAGTGATTTACCAAAATATGAAAATAAAGTCTGAAGTTGTCTGATTTGGCATGGCCTCTGGGCCATCCCAATCTCCTGTAGTCCCCTTTACATGTCCTGTAATCTAGCCAAACTCAACTACTGCAGTTTCCTCAATTGCACCCCAGATTTCACATCTGTTTCCTGGATCTGCCCTCTTCTCCACTCATATGCCTTTTCCTGTACTGCCACAGATAAGAATCCTCCCCGATCTTCTAATCCCAACTCAAAGGCCAGCTTCTCTTTGACATTGTCTCTGATCATTCACTTAAACTTCCTTAGCATCTTCTTTGTGTCATAACAATTATTTATTTATATATGTTTCCCTTTTCTCTGCCTTCTGTTCCTTTCCCTAGATATCTTCTGCCCTGGAACTTGTCTTTGAACCTCCCTTTGTAGACCCCCTGGTACCTAGTGGGTGTTCATTAAACTCTTATTAATTGAATACTTTTCTCCCTGGTGTTAAAGTTATATGAATATTTATTTTCTTTTCTACAGTCACAAATCAAGAGTTAAGGGTTATCTGAGACTAAAAATGACTTATTTACCTAAAACCAGTGGCTCAGAAGACGATAATGCAGAACAGGCTGAGGAATTAGAGGTGAGATTTTATAAATATTTGGTTAAACTGCGAAAAATTTTAATTTCTTATTTTGCTGTAGTCTAAAGAACAATAACTATTGAATGAAGTTAATGTGTGCAATAAAGATTATTTACTTGGACATTTATTTCACCCAAGCATTCATTAGTATTTTTCCTCTAGGATATTTCTGTAGAAGGAATGGCCATTAGTAATGGCCTTCTTAAAGGTTAAGGAGTAGAGAATAGAATATAAGTCTAGTTTTTCAAAGTTTTCTAAAACTGTATATTCTCCATTAAAGTAAGAACACAATTTAGTATTTTGAAGTTAAATATATGGACATTTTGAGGAGACCCCACTGATTAGGAACTCTTTTATGAAGTTTAAGTCCTGTTAATATTCTTATTATGGTGGGAGGCTCATAGGAAAGAAGGAGAATTGGGGAGCAAGGAGAATTTAAGTGATCTAATAAAGAGCCTTCTGTATGTGGGGCAAGTAGAATTTAACAGTTTTCACGGATGACAGGATGAGAGGAAGGTCCAAGTCAAGACTTGTGTAGAGTTACATGCATCTGGAGTAAGCAAGTAGGAGGCAGAAAGTATGTATTTGGAATAGAATTGGATAGGGTTTGGAGACTGGAATCCTAGTTGCACACTCTATCTAGCCAGTCTTGTGTGAGTCATTGAACTTTTCCGAACCTCAGGATCTTGTTTGCAGAGTGACAGGATGGCATCAGATGACCTCGAGGGTTTCTTCCAGCAAAAAAATTTATGATTTGGAAAGGGATCAAAAAAACACCTGCTCCTTGAGGTTCCCTTTGAAAGCACATTATCATCAAAAAGAAGTATCATTTATTCAGTAGCTGTGTTAGTCCATTTTCATACTGCTGTGAAGATACCCGAGACTGGGTAATTTATAAAGCTTTAAAAACAGGTTTAATGGACTCACAGTTCCACATGGCTGGGGAGGCCTCACAATCATGGTGGAAGGTGAAAGAGGAGCAAAGGCACAGCTTATATGGTGGCAGGCAAGAGAGTGTGTGCCAGGGAACTGCCCTTTATAAAACTATCAGATCTCATGAGACTTATTCACTATCATGAGAACAGCACTGGGAAAACTCACTCTCATGATTCAGTTAATGATTCAGTTACCTCTCACTGAGTGCCTCCCATGACACAAGGGGATTATAGAAGCTACAATTCAAGATGAGATTTGAGTGGGGACACAGCCAAACCATATTAACAGCAGTTACGGAAAGCAAAGCACACAGCGTAAGGCATGAAATTGCTCTGGAGGGTTCTTATTTGTTGCCTTGCTAACACTTTCTCCTCTGACTGAGGGCCTGCTTAGGTCTCCATAAGAACAGTGAAGCTGAGGGCCTTCCCCAGGGGCTAGGCTCTACCTCACATGCCCATGTACCTTGAGAAAGAAAAGCTCTAGAACAGGTAGTGAATTTGCAGCAGAGCTTTCCTGGAAAATTTTAAATGCACTAATGAGATTTTGCTTTGCAGGAGAATCTATAATAATAGAAGGAAATACCTTTTTTTTTTTTTTTTTCTGGAGTCAGAGTCTTGCTCTGGGGCCCATGCTGGAGTGCAGTGGTGCAATCTCAGCTCACTGCAGCCTCTGCCTCCTGGGTTCAAACAATCCTCATGCCTCAGCCTCCCAAGTAGCTGAGATTACAGGCATGTGCCACCATGCCTGGCTAATTTTTGTATTTTTAGTAGAGACGGAGTTTTACTACGTTGGCCAGGCTGGTGTTGAACTCCTGGCCTCAAGCCATCCATCTGCCTCGGCTTCCCAAAGTGCTGGGACTATAGGCATGAGCCAGGGTACCCGGCCAGGAAAGAAACTTTTTTCTTCAAACCACAGAGTATAGATAGCCCCTAGTTTGGTGATCAAAGAACTCTCTTCACTTATTTGATTAACGTTGTGTTATGTATTTTTCTCTGATTTTCATATAATAATCATTTTTAAAGTTTTCAAGTATTTATTCAGTAGAAGTTTCTCTACCTGGCTTTTTGGTGTACCAGAGTATCTTGCATAATGGAATTCTGTTTGAAATGAAGGATATCTGCTGTAAAGAAAGAAAATTATTTATTTAGTAACTTAAAAAAATTTAACAGCATTTCATTATTTAGTAACCTGCTCCAAGTTTTGCCCACATGCGTACATCATAGGACCCTATTCACAGTTGAGTTTCTGTGGAGAGAACTGCTTCACTTCATTTTGTGGTCTCATGTCTCAATGTTTGAATTCCCTCAGAATGCACCTTATAATTTCAGGAGATGTAAGCGTGTAGGAGTTTATTTATGAAAGGCCCTAGGAATTCAAACACGTGAATCTGTGCTTATTTACCTTCTGTATAGCTAATGACTGGAAGAGTCTTGCCTAGTCCTTTGACAGCTAGTTTGTGACTGTATATATAAAATTCTACTATTTAAGGAAGACAATTGTAATTTTGAAATGAAGCTCACTCTTAGGTAGTTTGTATTCTGTAGTAAAGTATGGCTATAATAGATAATTATGTAACATTTGATTTTTGTACCATTTGCAACTTTAGGGTTACTTGTTTGTATTTACAAAGTTAACATATAAAATGTTGGTTGTACCTCTGAATGCTTTCTTTCTGACCCTCTTTGACTTGATTAAATTGTGAGCAATTACATATTGGCTTTGCGGTTAGAACTTAAATAAGGTTCATTGATACTTAGAAAGTTATTTTACAAAGAATAACAGCTGATACATATTTAATAGGAAGGCCTTCTATCCGAAAAATCGACTGTATAGAGGCATTCTATCCAGTCTTTCTAAGCCGTGTTTGATTGTACAACTCTACTTCCACAAACTTGAGACAGGTTTTTTTAAAGCCCTTAATTAAATTAATTTTTGTTCTTTCTCTTCTTGAATTTATTCAGATAATAAAAATACATTAAGCAGACATTTAAGAGAGAAATCTCTAAGAAGCTTTAAAAGAAGTATTCTTTTGGTACCATTTTTCTAGCACTGAGTATTTTTATAATCCTTTATAGCGGTAGTGAGAACTATTTTATTAATAAATTGTATTAATCCTAAAGGAAAGTAATCAATGATTATATTCAACCAAAAAATGTTAAGCTTGTATTTTCTCAAAAGAGTAAAATATAAAAACTTACATGTTTTGGGATTGAAACCAGAAAAATACAATCTGATTCAATATATGCAAGACTAAATTTTAGGTATGCTAGATCCTATGTTATCATAATTTAAGGGAAAGGAAAAGAAAGAAAGAAGGAAGATAAACATGGATGGGCAGACAAAGTAAGAGGATATAGGGAAAGAAGCGAATGAAATTTGGGCAATAAAAAGAAAAAAAAATAGAGGTAACAATTCTTATAGAAGAGGTAAAAATAAAAAAAATTTAAAAAAAGAAGAAAGGTTGGGCACAGTGGCTCATGCTGGTTATCACAGCACTTTAGGAGACCAAAGCAGGAGGACTGCTTGAGCCCAGGAGTTTGAGACCAGCCTGGGCAACATAACGAGACCCCATCTATACAAAAAAATTGAAAATTAGCTTGGCATGGTAATACGCACCTAAAGCCTGAGGTGGAAGATTGCTTGAGTTCAAGAGGTCAAGGCTGCAGTGAGCTGTGATGGCACCACTGCACTCCATCCTAGGTGTCAGAATGAGACCCTGTTGAGAGAGAGAAGAAATAGAGAAATTCCCATCCAGACCTTTTCTCCCAAAATAATTTATTCTGTCATCTTCCTCCCCCACTACCCGTCACCTTCTATACAGAGCTAGCCAAAATAGATCAACCTTGCTGCAGAAACCCCTATCCATTTCTCCCTGCTACCAAAAAACCTTCCTTTCCTTCCCAACTCTTCCCTGAGGCCTCGTTTTCAGGTCTAGCCTTCCAACATAGAAGAATTCTCTTCCATCTTGGAAGCAGTCCACTGCTTGTCACACAGCAGTCATTTACTGCTGATCTCCAGGCCTAGAACAGAAGCTCTGTGTATCTAAGGAAATTGTTCTGTGTCAGTTATCAAAATACCAAAAATGTTTGCCACTTTGTCATTTGCTCTTTTTTTTTCAATGTTATTTAGTAGTTTTGGCCATATACAAATGTGGGTGTTTTGTTGTCAAATTTATGGATCTTCTCTTTCATGCCTTCAAGGTTTGGTGTCATACTTAACAGTGTCCCACTTTTAAAATATATTTCTAAAATTTTCAAAAGTTTGTTACTAATACTTTTTGGTTTCACTTTTAAACATTTAGATATTCTTCAGTCTGTAACTTATCCTGATATGAGGCATGAGGTAGGGATTCAAGTGAAGTCTTTTCCAAATGGATGCCCATTTTCTAAGTAATCTGCCTATTTTGCCACAGATTTCAAATGTCTTTATCATATTCTAAATTCCTATAAAGTTTTTTTTTTGTTTTTGTTTTTGTTTTTTTTGAGACAGAGTCTTGCTCTATCGCCCAGGCTGGTGTGCAGTGGTGCAAGCTCAGCTCACTGCAACCTCTGCCTCCTGGGCTCAAGCAATTCTCCTGCCTCAGCCTCTCGAGTAGCTGGGATTACAGGCGCCTGCCACCATGCCCAGCTAATTTTTGTATTTTTAGTAGAGATGGGGTTTCACCACGTTGGCCAGGCTGGTCTCGAACTCCTGACCTCAAGTGACCCCCTCACCTCAGCTTCCCAAAATGCTGAGATTGCAGGCGTGAGCCACTGTGCCCAGCCAGAATTCCTATAAAGTTGCGTTTCTTTCTGGGCAAATCTGTTGAGCTGCCTGTCGATGTATGCACCAGAACCATACAGCTTTAATTGTTGTCATTTATAATGTGTTTTTATCTGGTAGGGTTGATCTTCACTACTTGCTTTTCTTTTTAAAAATTGTGCTGCTTATTCCTGCTTGTTTATGTTTCTATTGAACTTGAGAGTTGCCTTGTATCTTTTTTTTTTTCTTATGAGACAGAGTTTCACTCTTGTTGCCCAGGCTGGAGTGCAATGGCGTGATTTTGGCCTACCGTCACCTCTGCCTCTCGGGTTCAAGTGATTCTCCTGCCTCAGCCTCCCGAGTAACTGGGATTTACAGGCACGCGCCACCACACATGGCTAATTTTGTATTTTTAGTACAGATGGGGTTTCTCCATGTTGGTCAGGCTGGTCTCAAACTCCCGACTTGAAGTGATCTACCCGCCTTGGCCTCCCAAAGTGCTGGAATTATACGCCTGAGCCACTGCACGTGGCCTATTTATTTTTTAAATCATAATGTAGTTTTGTTGGAATATTGGCAAATTTATAGATTAACTTGGGAAGAAGACACCTTTGTGAGACTGAGTCTTCCCAGCCAAGAACAGACTATGTCTTTCCCTTATTTAGGTCTTCTTTTGTGTCCTTTTGGGAGCATTTTAAAGTTTTCTCACCAGTTTATTTCAGTTTCTAATGCTTTCCTAACCAATCAGTATTTAATAGAATCTTTGACCTACTGCCTTTTCTTTTATGAGGTTTCTCATATAAAAGCATTAACTCTTGCTACTCTTTTGTATCAATTCCTTACTTTAACTGCCCTAAGGCCTTATGTTAATTTTGGCCCTTGTTAGTCTCTGAGAAACCAAACTTCTCAGTGCATTTTTTAAAAATCTTTCCTTGGCTGTTTTACGACTTGATAAAATGCCTTGCCTTGGTCCAGCGGAGAGAGAAATCAGACAAGGGAATCAGAATGACTTTTCCATCACTAGAGAGTTCACTGTAGCAGTTATTTCTAAATCATTTGCCTTCCCCATCTTGCCTCTCTGTGTATTTGACCTTTATCAAATGATTTTTTCCATGTGTCAGATAGTTATTGATTTCTACCATAAGCAAGGTGCTTTCTCGGTGGGAAAGACAATGACCAATAAGAAATAATCCTTGCCTTTCATTCAGCTGATAATTTAGAGAATAGCCTAAGATTACACTAGTAGTTTAAACTATACTTCTCAATTTCTCAGTACTTTCTAACTTTCCACGGTTGTTTATTTAAAAGATTTTTTGTCCTTTTTTTCTATTAGATTTTTTTAATTTTATTTTTGATTGACAATAATTGTATATATTTATGTAGGACAATGTGATGATACATACTTACAAGGCAAAATGATTAAATCAGGCTAATTAAATCTGTCACCTCACATACTTTTACTTTTTTGTTATGAAAATTTTAAATAGATTTGTTTTAAAGTTCTGTTTTATTGTTGTTTTGAGATGGGGTCTGGTTCTGTCACCCAGGAAGAACCTGGTGGAAACTTTACAGGCTTGTGCCTTTAAAGTTTTTTTTGAAAAATTTTTGGACAATTTTAAACAAAATTTAAATGGTTATCATTTTTGCAAAAAAAGGCTTCATTATCATAAAGTATTTACATTATGGTCTTAAAAGTTGAGGGTTGTTAATTCTGTCTATGCATAAAAACTTGATATAATAAATTTCTTTTAAAATTTCCTTTAGCATATAATTTATAAAGTTCAAAAAATCATGCATAAACTTCATTGCTACCATCCTGTTTTTCAGCCTGGCTGGGTTGTTTTGGACCAACCAGATGCTGCTTGCCATTTGCAGCAACGACAAGAACCTTCTCCTCTACCTCCAGGGTGGGAAGAGAGGCAGGATATCCTTGGAAGGACCTATTATGTAAACCATGAATCTAGAAGAACACAGTGGAAAAGACCAACCCCTCAGTATGTGCTGATGGCTTTCACAATTTTAATCTGGAAACACTTTTCATTTTGAAGTCATATCTCAGATGGATTCATAACAGTAGAGTGATCCATAAACTATAAGAATACTAGGATTTTTATTGCCCAGGACTTTAAAAATCCTAACTCTGCTGTTTCGTTTTTTAAATGACTTGATAATATTCAAAATTACTTGACTCTAGATACTACCCTTTTAATTGTGTCTTAATTTTAATAGGTTTTTAATTTTATGTAGCCACAAATGGTACATTTTTATTTTTAGGCTGAATTAGAAGTCTTGGAGAATTTTTGTAGTTTGTTATTAAAATATAATAAAATGTTAATTTCTATAGTACTCTATTTTTAAAATATGAATTATTTATAAAATATAAAGGACTCAATAATAAGGGTATTACGTTAAACGCCCATTTGACAGTCTGGTCGATGTCCACATAACTTCCGGCATGCACAGATCAAGGACGGCAGTCTGGTCAATGTCCACATAACTTCCAGCATGCACAGATCAAGGACGGAATGGCTTTCAACATATTCTAACTTACATCTCCTCAGTGGTTTTTTTTTATTATTAGACTGTATATACATTTATAAAATCTCCTATTATTCATATTATTCTCAAATCCCCTTCCATTTTTCCTTCCATATAGTCTTATAAAGTCTTCCTTTACTTTTCTGTTTGAAACATACTTGTAATTTTTTAATGTATTCATTAGCCTCCTAATTTTTGGCTTTGATATTTTGTGCCTGATATATGCCAAGCACTTTCATAGATATTTTCTGTTCTCAAATCCTTCTAAAACAAATCAGCAGTTCAAGTACTTCATGGCACAGAAGCTTCAGTCTTCATAGAGTGAGGTACAGACTGCAAAGCTGAAGACACTATAAATTCTGCAGAATTGCCCTGGTGCATACCTCAGTATTATGGCAAGCCTTACATGAGCAAAATCACATTTCTTTCACTGTGGCTGATGTCATTTTCAGGTAGCCAAAATTAGATATTTAGGGGGAAGAAAACTGAAGCATTCCCTTAGAACCGTGTATCAAAATTATGTTCTCTTTAGCTATGGTACAGTAAGAACTGGTCTTCTGACTAGCCTGAGCTCATGTGGCATTAAATAAATTAACAATAATTTTATTATTAAATATTTGAACAAAATTCTTGACCTGATAGACTGGTTATATTAAATGCAAATAATTAGAATGATATAAATGACTGAGGTGAGGGTGTTCAATCTGATTTTTTAAAATTTTAATTTCTGTGGGTCCCTAGTAGGTATATATGTTTGTGGGGTACATGAGAGGTTTTGATACAGGCATACAAGGCATAATAATCACATTACGTAAAATGGGATATCCATCCTCACAAGCCTTTTATCCTTTTTGTTACAAACAATCCGGTTATAGTCTTCTGGTTGTTTTTAAATGTACAATTAAATTATTATTGACTGTGGTCACCTGTTAAGCTATCAAATACTAGGTCTTATTCATTCTTTCTATTTTTTTTAATACTCATTAACCATCCAATCTGATTTATTGTACCTCTCCTAAGCTTAGACAAATCTTTACTACTACCTTTTTCAGGACAGGCTCATGACTGTATTTTACGAAAAACAGATACCATTCCTAATAGATATGTAATTCCTAAACCATTAAGCTTTTCATTATAAAGTTCTTACACCATCTTTCATTCTGCCCTTCACATTGCTGCATGGAGTACTCTACTCCTGGCTTAAGACCAATTCTAGAAAATGTACTATCTGATTCACAAAGATGTATGTATGTGTAACTCTATTACTCTTATAATAACATGGCAAAATAATATAATGAAATAATCTATGAAGTGCTCTGATAGTTATTCATTCAACAAATATTTTTGAGTACCTATATGTGTTGGACATTATCCTAGACATAGTGACAAACTAAAATATCAAATCAGACATGTTATATACCTTTTCACAAAACCTTGAACTCCATAAGGTACTCTAAATAGACCAGTCTGCCTGCCCATGATTGAATCTTTGCATGTCGAAATAGCCTTTGGTCAAAGACAATAAATTTTTTTATTGATCTAATGTAGATATTTTTTCAACGATCACAGAATCTTTGACAATCATTTTAACTACTTAAGACATGGATCATGGCTTATACTTCCAATATAGGGACAACCTAACAGATGCTGAGAATGGCAACATTCAACTGCAAGCACAACGTGCATTTACCACCAGGCGGCAAATATCCGAGGAAACAGAAAGTGTTGACAACCGAGAGTCTTCCGAGGTATAAGTAGTTTCCTAGTTCTCCTTGAAAGACACATGCTATAGCAATAAAGTATGTATGGCTCAAGCTTATTCTGTTCATTTTAGAACTGGGAAATTATAAGAGAAGATGAAGCCACCATGTATAGTAGCCAGGCCTTCCCATCACCTCCACCATCAAGTAACTTGGATGTTCCAGCTCATCTTGCAGAAGAATTGAATGCCAGGCTCACCATTTTTGGAAATTCAGCCATGAGCCAGCCAGCATCCAGCTCAGTAAGATGCTCTTAGATTTTGTTATGGCTTCAGTAGTTTATATTATGCATATTATACCATTCAACAACTATTATGTAAAATTTTGTCTTAAATGCAGTAATGTGTAATAATATGTTAGGGACCTTGGGACTTTACAACATGGTCATTTTTCAAATATCCTCATTAATAGTATGGACCAGAGTCATGGCATCCAAATTTCCATTATGTCAGTGCCCTCCAGTCAAAAATCACGAGGGACACATTTGTCATTGAACAAGTGGGGTTTATTATTCATTTCAGCAAGGGAGAACACGCACCATTGGTGTTTTGGTAGCAGAATATTAGAAAAGACTTCAAGGATTTGGGCTCCTGTTAGGTGATTTTGAAGAGGGTTTTAGGAAGCAGGACTTTGCTCTACATGAGATGCTGTTGGGAAGCAGGGATAATTCTATGATTTTGTATCTCAAATCTTATCTGTAGTGAGGCTAAAGCTATGATTAGCAAAGTAGAACAGTCACTCACATTTGCCAGGATAGGGAAATGTTTGGTATTTTGTGGCTTGGACAGTGTTCATGTTTTGTCTATATTCAGCCACGATTACAGAGTGGTCTTGATTTTGTCTTGATCTTACCTATGAGTGCCAGGCCAGCTCCTGGATGTTAGGGACTGCTTTTCTCTCCCAGTTATGCTGAAGTTGGTTTTTTGTTTGTTTGTTTGTTTGTTTGTTTGTTTTGAGACATCTCACTCTGTCACCTAGACTGGAGTGCAGTGGTGCTATCTCAGCTTACTGCAAACTCCGCCTCCCAGCTTCAGGCAATTCTCATGCCTCAGCCTCCTGAAAAGCTGAGATTACAGGCACACACCACCATGCCCAGCTAATTTTTGTATTTTTAGTAGAGATGGAGGAGTTTCACCCTGTTGGCCAGGCTGGTCTTGAACTCCTGGCCTCAAGTGATCCACCCGCCTCAGACTCCCAAAGTGCTGGGATTACAGGCATGAGCCACTGCTTCTGGCCTGAAGTTTTAACATTATATCACAGATGTCACCAACGGGTATATATGAATAAGAACTGATATACTTTGACTAAACAAGGAGATAGATGACATTTTTACTTCAGCCACCACTGTAAAAACTGTTGTCCATAGGGTTCAGAATAAAGTATCCCAGCATATGCTTCCACGATGAGAACTTCATAGCTAGCTGTCTAATATGTATCATCAAGGGAGATTCAGTAGAAGACAAAGATTATTCTCTGAGGATGCTATTTGTCATTTCCAGTTGAGGTTTCCCTGCCTTTCATTTAGTTAGTAAATATTTATTGAGAGCTGATCACATATATGCAAGGTACTATACGCTGGTTACTGAGGATACATCAGTAAATAAAATGTACAATATCTCCTGCCTTCATGGGACTTATATTCTAGTGCAGAGGAAAGCAAACTACAACCAGTGGGCCAAATCGGCAGCTGCCTGTTATGAATAATTACCATTGGAATACAGCCACATCATTTGTTCAGGTATTGCCCATCTCTGCTTTCACACATCATCTGAATTAAGTAGTTACAGCAGCAACCATATGGCCCACAGCCAGTATTTACTGTCTGGATCTTAACCGGAAACGTGTGCTAACCTCTGCTCTAGCATCTTCTCCAAGAAGCTTCACAGTAGATAGTTGTATGTGAATATGAATATCTGCCAGTAAATCCACCTGCCTGCCTCCTGCCCTTCCTTTCTTCCATCTGTCTGTTCTGTCTTCCATTCATTTCATTTTTTCACGGGGGGAGTAGGACAGGTCAGTCAAAGACCTAAAGAATAAGCTACATTAGGCCGGGCGTGGTGGCTCACGCCTGTAATCCCAGCACTTTGGGAGGCTGGGATTACAGATGGGTTGAGGTCAGGAGTTCAAAACCAGCCTGGGCAACATGGCAAAACCTTGTCACTACTAAAAACACAAAAATTAGCTGGTCGTGGTGGTGCACACCTGTAATCCCAGCTACTTGGGAGGCTGAGGTGGAAGAATTGCTTGAACTCAGGAGGCAGAGTTTGCAGTGAGCCGAGATTGCACCATTGCACTTCAGCTTGGGTGACAGAGTGAAACTCCGTCTCAAGAAAAAAAAAGAATAAACCGTATTGATTTGCTGATGATAAATCACATTCCCCTTCTTCCTGGTATTTTTTTTACTTAAAGTAATACATGGCAACCATATAGTGTAATACTATGCAGCCATTGAAGAGAACAAGGTGGGCTCGAGTGTATATGTTGGATGGAACAATCCCTAAGAGATGCTGGTAAATGAAGAACAGCAAAGTACATAACAGTGTGTTTGTTACACCAATGTAAATTATTTAAATGCAGAGCATAAATATGTGTAGAATTTACTTGAGGACTAAACAGGAAACTAATAATGTTGCTTGCCCCTGAAGACAGGCAAAGAGTGAACAGGATATATATTGTTTATGCCTTTTGCTTTTTTGAGATAGGGTCTCACTCTGTCGCCCAGGCTGGAGTGCAGTAGCATGATCATAGCTCACTGCAACCTCAGACTTCTGGGCTCAAGGGATTCTCCCACCTCAGCCTCTGGAGTAGCTGGTACTATAGGCACATGCCATTGTACCCCCGCTAATTTTTAAAAATTTTTTTTGTAAAGACTTGGTATAGTATTGTTTCCCAGGCTCCTTTCAAATTTTATAACGTGTATGAGTGTTACCTATTTTAAAAAATATTTTTAAAGCACTGTATGGTTATGGTTACAAATTGAGATTGTATTTAGGTATGTAAAATAAAACTTAAGGCTGGGCATCTTGGCTCACACCTGTAATCCCAGCACTTTGAGAGGCCAAAGCAGGCAGATCACATGAGGTCAGGAGTTAGAGACCAGCCTGGCCAACATGGCGAAACCCCATCTCTATTAAAAATACAAAAATTAGCCGGGTGCAGTGGCGCGTGTGTGTAATCCCAGCTACTCGGTAGGCTGAGGCAAGAGAATTGCTTGAACCTGGGAGGTGGAGGTTGCAGTGAGACAAGATCGCACCACTACACTCCAGCCTGGACAACACAGCAAGACTCTGTCTCAAATAAATAAATAAATTAATAAATAAATAATAAATAAAAATTAAACCTTCCATCTTAACACTAATATATGCTCCCTCAGTTACTATTAGTGGTCAACGACCTAAAGAATAAATGATATTGATTTGCTGGTGATAAATCACATGCATACATATATAGAAACTTTTTCTGTATATTCATAAACGTGCATGCATACATATATATTTGTAGATGATTTTTTAACCTGAGATCATCTTACACATACTTTTTGGTAACTTACTTTTTTCACTTGCTGTCTCTTAGACATTGAACCATTTCAGAACATATAGATGTACTCCCTTAAAAACCAACTAAAACAATCATTAAACTCTGGCATATTCCATTGTACAAGTAACCCTTCAGGTATTTCACCAGTCTCCTATTGAAAGACTTTAGATTGTTTACAGTACTATTGTAAACAGTACTACAGTGGATATTCTGATTTAATTTGTGCATTGTAAATTTTGATGTCATTAAATAACAAAACTAAGATATTTCAGATAGTGATAACTATTTCAGATAGCATGTATAGAAAAACATAAGGAAAGAAAGAACATGAGATTTCCAGGAAACAAGTAGTCTGGAATGTCCAGGAGGTAGATTGCGAAGTGGGAAGTGGCTGAAGAAGTAAGGAGGAGGCAGGTTGTGGTGTTCAGGAAGCATTGTTTTCTATGCTGTCATTGGCTTCAGCTCCAGAAGGACAGGACTGGCACTGCAGGATGCTCTGAGCCTGCAGCGTGCAACATGGAGAATGGACTTAAGGAAGTAAGACTTGCAACGGGGAAAGCTATTAGGATATTGCTGCCATTGTAATCAAAGTGACAAAAGATGAAAACTTGAAGTTAAAACAACAATAAAACTGGTAACTAAAGTGGAAAGGGAGTGTATTTGAGAATGGTTTCTGTGAGACATTCAAGAGAAGGTGTCTAGGATGCAGGCCAGCACCGGGGGCGTGGGAGCTGGATGTGTGAAGGTGTCCACATAGGGGGCTGGGAGCGACCACGTGCCTCAGCCCGCACTCTCAACATTTGCATCCTAGCCAGCCTTCTCTCTTCTGCCCTGTCATACTCACCCTCACTACCTTAGCTGTCACTCAAAGGCAAATCACAAATCTCAAGGTATTCTTTTGTTGTCTTGTTTTTTTACAAGAATCATTCCAGCAGAAGAGGCAGCTTACAAGCCTATACTTTTGAGGAACAACCTACACTTCCTGTGGTGAGTTTTACCCTCTCCCATCAATCAATAAAAATATAAAACTCAGCATCTCTTTTTATTTTTTATTTTTTGGAAGACTGAGTGTGAACGTTTGCCTTACAAGGAGCCAATACAGCACAGAATGTAGGCTCCAGGTGGTGGTGTTCAGGGAAGGGCCTTAAAGACACAACATGGAGAATCATCTCTCCCATGTTGAAAGCAAAGTTTCTGCATGCTGGTGACTGTGGGTGGTATCTGGGCTTGTCAGTTGAAGCGCTGTGCTGGCTAGAGGTGATCCGCTGCATGCAGCACACAATTCAGGACCACTGTGTCCAGTTGCCGATGTTCTGCGTGTGCACATGGCATCCAGCAGCCATGTCTGCCCTGTACATGAAGCATAGCCAGGGTTTCATCACCCAGGTGTGCACTGGTATTGACATGCCCAGCAGCCAGGCTGGAGTTTATCAGTCCTTGGTCTGTTTCTTCCCTGCAGTATCACATCCATCAGTCTACTAAGGCCTTCTGCTTCCTGCTCAGTGCTGTCCCAGCCACAGCCTGGATGGCAGCTTGAACCTTAACCCTGCCTGCATCCTCTTCCTGACATAAGCCTCACTACTCTGAGTTTGTCTCTGTTTTCCAGAGGCCCTACTTGTTTTTGAAACCAAAGTAAAACTCCCAGGCTCCCAACCTCTTCAGCCTACCCTTCTCCTTATCCCCGAACAGAAGCCTCCTGCTGCCTTCATTCCTGTCTGTGCTTTTTTTTTCGAAGCAGACTGTTCCCATGTCCTGATTCTCTCCCGCTTCTGAGTCTGTGTGCATTCCATTTCCCCACTTGGAATGGCTTTCTCATTTTCTTCCCCAACCATCTGGAAGTTTGAATGGCAGTCTAGGTATCAGCTTTGAAAAGTAGGGTATGTTCTAGCACAGGAATGCAGTCTCCGAAATCCTCAGCCCACGAGTGGTTTATCTGTCTACATAACACCCTGCACTAAGAAAGGGACCCAGATCCTGTGCTGAAGAATGAGAGGTCGCCCACCTATGCATCCATTGCTCTGGCCAATATTGACCATCAACAACAGGACAGATGCCATTGAAAGGCTATCATCGCCAACCTTACTCTCACTGTCATCTGTCCAGCCTCCTCCATTAGATCAGAGCCTGCTCAAGCTGACTTCCATGGTATTTTTCCCTCTGCACCTTATAATGTCCTCTATACAATGAATATGTGGAAGTTCTCATTGACTGACAGACATTCACCCAAGACACAACTTTAGGTGCACCAGATGAGCAGCAGAATCTCGAGATGATTTATATTTTAGTACCAGAAAAGTTGTTTCCATTCCTTTTTTTTCCCTCAATACATTGATTGGGGTTTTTTTGGTAAGAGCTTTCTTGGAGTATAATTTACATACCATAAAATCCACCCATGTTTGATCATACAATTAGAGAGTTTTTGTAAATTTATACAGTTATGGAGACATCACCACAATCAAGTTTAAGAAACTTCTATCACCCCCAAAAGTTCCCTCAATCCCTACGCCTACTCTCTTGCAAGCAACCACTCATCTGCTCTCTATTGCTACAGTTTTGCCTTTTCTAGAAATCTCATGTAAAGGGAGTCGTGTCTGACCTCTTTCACTTAGCATGCTGTTTTTCACATAGACCCATGTTATTGCATGCCTCTATTAGGGCACGGTATTCCATTGCAGAGATATATCCACTACATTTATCTGTTCACCAGCTGATGGACATTTGTAGAACTGGGCAGCATTTAAATCCATCATTTTGTGATCTAACAGCTCATCACAACTGTCCCCAAAGTACGCAGGGCTCCCGTGTATTTAGTAAGTGGTATCTTCCGTGTGGAGACTGGTGGTGATGGTTTTTATGTTGTAAGCCACCTTAGGGAGCCACACCAAACCAGGGCTTATCTGGTTCAAAATGACAACAGGAAGGCCAGATTTAGGACTTTTTTTTTTTTTCTTTTTTTTTAGATGGAGTCTCGCTCTATTGCCCAGGCTGGAGTGCAGTGGTGCGATCTCAGCTCACTGCAACCTCCGCCTCCTGGGTTCAAGTGATTTTCCTGCCTCAGCCTCCCGAGTAGCTGGGACTACCATGCCCAGCTAATTTTTGTTTTTTTGAGTCGGAGTTTTGCTCTGTTGCCCAGGCTAGAGTGCAATGGTGCGATCTCAGCTCACTGTAACCTCTGCCTCCCGGTTCAAGCGGTTCTTCTGTCTCAGCCTCCTGAGTAGCTGGGATTACAGGTGCCCACCACCATGCCCAGCCAATTTTTTTTGTATTTTTAGTAGAGACGAGGTTTCACCATGTTGGCCAGGCTGGCCTCGACCTCCTGAACTCAGGTGATCTACCCACCTCAGTCCCCCAAAGTGCTGGGATTACAGGGGTGGGCCACCACGCCCAGCCTGGATTTAGGACTATTTTAAGTAAGCCTGGAAATAACCAGACCTCTCTTTATTCATTTGTAACAAACTATGATAAATAGCATCTCCTAGCTTTTAGAGAAACAAGGCAGGAGTAGGACTGTTCATTCAGCAGATAAGCATGATTTCTGTTGTTAGATTACCTGGGTTCAAATCTCAGCTCCATTCCTTAGAAGCAATGTCGCTTAACAAGTTACTTCCATCACTCTGGACCTTTTGGCTAAGATCAAGTGGAGTTACAAGTTACTTCCATATTGTAAGCTTCTGTTTACTCACCAGTAAAATGAGCCAGTATTAGTAATTATCTCATTGAAATTCAGGTGGGAAGTAAATGACGTTATCTGTGTTTTAAACAGAGCACATGCTTGTTATTGTTGTTATGTTTTATTAGGGTTGTTATCACTCTCATCATTATTGTTCTAGTGTTTTTTTTCCCAAGTCAAGTACTGTACACTTTATTTTGCACACTTTAAGATATTTAAAATGTGTTTTATTTCACTAAAATGTATAATTTACCCATTTTTGTTATACTACATGGTTTTAGTTCAAAATAAAATATAATTTGTTTTAAAGCAAACAAGTAGTGAAGAAGGGATGTGGTGTTTTTTAAAGGATTCTTTCTTATTAATATTTAATTCTTCTGGCCAGGCACAGTGGCTCATGCCTGTAATCCCAGCACTTTGGGGAGGCCAAGGCAGGTGGATCACTTGAGATCAGGAGTTCGGGACCAGCCTGGCCAATATGGTGAAACCCTGTTGATACTAAAAAAAAAAAAAATTAGCTGGGTGTGTTGGCACATGCGTGTAATCCCAGCTACTCGGGAGGCTGAGGCATGAGAATAGCTTGAACCCGGGAGGCAGAGGTTGCAGTGAGCCGAGATCATACCACTGCACTCCAGCCTGGGCAACAGAGCAAGACTCTGTCTCTCTCTCTCTCTCTCTCTCTCTCCCCCTCTGTCTCCCAGAGAGAGGGAGAGAGAGAAATATATAATATATATTTCTAGAAAAGGCAAAACTGTAGCAACAGAGAGCAGATGAGTGGTTGCTTGGGGCTTGGGAGTAGGCATAGGGACGGAGGGAACTTTTGGGGGTGATAGAAGGATTCTTAAATTTGATGTATTTAATTCTTCTGTTATTCTTCACTTTAGCTTTTGCCTACTTCATCTGGATTACCACCAGGTTGGGAAGAAAAACAAGATGAAAGAGGAAGATCATATTATGTAGATCACAATTCCAGAACGACTACTTGGACAAAGCCCACTGTACAGGTATCCTGCAGTCTATTAACTTGCTTTCTTACAGGATTTAAACTGTCACATCCCTATGTAAACTATTACATCACTTTGTAGTATACACTGGATACTTCTAGCAGCTTTTTTTTTTTTTTTTTTTTTTTTTTGAGATGGAGTCTCACTCTTGTCGCCCAGGCTGGAGTGCAATGGTGCGATCGTGGCTCACTGCACCTCTGCCTCCTGGGTTCAAGCGATTCTCCTGCCTCACCCTCCCGAGTAGATGGGATTACAGGCGCCCGCCACCACGCCTGGCTAATTTTTGTATTTTTAGTAGAGACAGGGTTTCACCATGTTGGCCAGGCTGACCTGAAACTCCTGACCTCAGGTGATCCACCCACCTCGGCCTCCTAAAGTGCTGGGATTACAGGCATGAGGCACCGTGCCTGGCCATAGCATCTTCTAATTATTTATTTTCTGACACTGATGTTAAGTGTCTACCATTTCCTATGAATCTCTAATATACACGAATTACCACTTGTTATTATATAAAACAAGTACAAATGAGAATAAGAGGAAAAAGCAAATGATCTAGTCTTTGGGTATTTTTGTAATTTGAATAGTTAGAATCATTATTTTAACTAAAAGATACTCTTGGCGATTGGGATCTATTAAAGAAGTTTATGCTGAGCCGGGCAAGGTGGCTCACGCCTGTAATCCCAGCACTTTGGGAGGCCAAGGTGGGAGGATCACCTGAGGTCAGGAGTTCAAGATCAGCCTGACCAACATGGAGAAACCCCGTCTCTACCAAAAATACAAAAATTAGCCAGGCGTGGTGGCGTATCCCTGTAATCCCATCTACTCAGGAGGCTAAGGCAGGAGAATCGCTTGAACCCAGGAGGCGGAGGTTGCGGTGAGCCAAGAGTGTGCCTGGGCACACTCCAGCCTGGGCAACAAGAGCGAAACTCCATCTCAAAAAAAAAAAGTTGATGCTGATGACACCTCACCCTTGGCAACAGGGTCATCTGTAATATTTCCTTGGAAGTGTTTAGCAAAAATATTTATTTTCTCTTATCACCATGTCTCTTGTTGAGAAATGTTTTAACATTGAAAAGTGCAGAGAATAATATAGCAAATGCACATATTGTTTACACTCAGAATTACCATCATTAACAACTTACCATATTAATTTGTAGACATTTTATTTTTAAAAATAAAGTCTTATAGATTAAATTCCTTTTAGCCAAGCTCTTGGTCCCATTCCCCAGGGGGAACCACCATCTTAAATTTGTTGTGTTTTCTACCCTTTTTTATATACTTAGATAAAGAGCTTAAAAAATGTAAAATAAAATTAGCTGGGCGTGGTGGTGCATGCCTGTAATCCAGCTACTTGGGAGGCTGAGGCAGGAGAATTGCTTGAACCTGGGAGGCAGAGGTTGCAGTGAGTGGAGATTGCACCCCTGTACTCCAGCCTGGGCAACAGATAAAAACTCCGTCAAAAAAAAAAAAAAAAAAAAAAAGAAAATGTAAAATACTGTTTATATGCCTTTGTTTCTAATTTTGCAACGAGAGAACACTCATTTTATTTTATAGAATGAGGTGCTGCTTGATTAAAAAAACTTTGCATTGATATTGTGGCCCTGTAAGTCTACATCTTTTTTGCTTAACATTGTTTTAAAGCTCTGTCCATGTTGTTATTTATAGATCCAGTGTCTTTCTCTTAACTACTAATATTCCATCATGAATATATTACACTTCAATTATCCATTTCTGTGGTAGATATTTGCCATTCATTTTGTCTGCCCAACATTTGAATCTACTTCTGTGTATGAGGAATTCCCCATCCTGTGAGTTTTGGGAAAACAAAGGCGACGTCCTCCTGTAGGCACCAGAGCTCCCCTTGCATCTAGGGCTTGAGCTTGTGGACCTCGCTCCTTCAGTCAGATGCACCCACAGCAGACTGTTAACTATCATCTTACTGCTTGAGAACTAGTTGAGAAATTATAAATTACTGTAAAAAATAAAGTTTTACAAAATAATTTATTGGAAAAATGTTATTAAATGTAATGCATTATTGAAATGTTGGGAAAATATTAACATGCCATAACTACATTTGAAAATGAGCCTCAAATATTTAGAGTCTCTTTAATGGAGGGTGCGTATTCTATTTGCAGGTTAAGTTACCTTTTTAACTGCATCTATTTGTGAGTTCTCTCTCTATAAAATATTACAATATGATTTCATTAATATGCCAGGCCACAGTGGAGACCAGTCAGCTGACCTCAAGCCAGAGTTCTGCAGGCCCTCAATCACAAGCCTTCACCAGTGATTCGGGCCAGCAGGTGACCCAGCCATCTGAAATTGAGCGAGGATTCCTTCCTAAAGGCTGGGAAGTCCGGCACGCACCAAATGGGAGGCCTTTCTTTATCGACCATAACACTAAAACCACCACCTGGGTAACTCTGATACTCTTCCATTTAAATTCATAACAACAATAATCATCTCTTATGCATAGTTCCTTAAAATCTTTACGTGTATATTAGTATAACCTATGTTTCCTAATATTCATTGAAAGATATATTGAATTCTTAATAATATTATTTGTATTCAGGAGAATGCTTATGCCTCTTTTTAATATTGTTTTGGATTATGATGGAGATATTCATGTTTACTTCCTATTTCCAGTTTTTAGCTCACTAGCCATAAATGCTTAAGAAGATATATAGGAATAATCCTTTGCTTTTATATGAGGGTTTATAGCTCCAAAGCACTTTTGAATCCATATCTCATTTAATATCAAAAAAACCTTGTGAGGCTAGGTAGAACAAGTATTTTTATTTTAAGATAAGGCTTAAAATTGTTTAGTGCTTGGCTTACCACTAATAGAAAAATTACCTAAAGGCTGGGTGCAGTGGCTCATGCCTGTAATCCCAGCACTTTGGGAGGCCATGGGGGACAGACCACAAGGCCAGGAGATCGAGATCGAGACCATCCTGGCTAACATGGTGAAACCCCGTTTCTACTAAAAATACAAAATAATTAGTCGGGCGTGGTGGCGGGTGCCTGTAGTCCCAGCTGTTCGGGAGGCTGAGGCTGGAGAATGGCATGAACCCAGGAGGCAGAGCTTGCAGTGAGCCGAGATTGTGCCACTGCACTCCAGCCTGGGCAACAGAGCAAGACTCCATCTCAAAAAAAAAAAAAAAAAGAAAAGAAAGAAAGAAAAATTACTTAAAATTAGCAGCAGATGAATAGATTTTAATTAATTATTAAAAGACCAACATAGCTTAAATAATACTAAAATTATTTAATAAATTAATAATATATGTAAATTAAACCAAAATAAATTGAATTTTGTTCTCTTTTTTAACATTCTGAATTAGCCTTTGATAACCTTTTTGGGCTTACCTTCCTGCTATTCAAAAATATTAACCCTTGAACAGATAGCTGGCAAAATGCATGTTCTGGGGTTTAGAAATATGTGGTCCAGGGCCGGGCACAGTGGCTCATGCCTGTAATCCCAGCACTTTGGGAGGCCAAGGCGGGTGGATCACCTGAGGTCAGGAGTTCAAGACTAGCCTGGCCAACATGGAGAAACCCAATCTCTACTAAAAATACAAAAATTAGCTGGGCATGGTGGTGCATGCCTGTAATCCCAGCTACTCAGGAGGCTGAGGGAGGAGAATCCCTTGAACCTGGGAAGAAGAGGTTGCAGTGAGCTGAGATGGTGCCATTGCACTCCAGCCTGGGCGACAAGAGCAAAACTCTGTCTCAAAAAAAAAAGAAAGAAATATCATGTGTCCCACTCTTTCACCAATTTTTACATAGAGAAAAGCCCTATATAGTGACACATTTCCTAAAGAGCAGGGCAAAAGAGATGACCAGTTAGTGGTGATCCCTGAAAACTGATCGTTATTCCTTTTGATATTATAGCCTGACAGTGATAGATTTTAGAAGGAGAAAATATCGTGTCACATATTTAGGAAATAAAGTATAAATTGACTTTTACAAGAGAATATTTTAAATATCCATTGATGTTAGAAAATATGGTAACAGACTGACTTTCACTATTTTAAAATTTGTGTGTATTGTTCTTTATTTACTCCACCAAAAAAGGAAGATCCAAGATTGAAAATTCCAGTCCATCTGAGAGGAAAGACATCACTTGATACTTCCAATGATCTAGGGCCTTTACCTGTAAGTGTATAGAAATGCTAACCCATCTAACTTGGCTATCTCAAATATTTTGCATTTTCAGATATAGTAGTTCTTTATCAGCTAACATTAATATTATTATTAAAATGTTGATACCTTCTAAGAATGGAATGGAATATGCAAGTTAAATTACCCATACAACCAGTGTTATTTTTCTATCCATTCATCTAAAACCCTATCCTAAAATAATTGAAATACATTCTTAATTATAGCCAGGATGGGAAGAGAGAACTCACACAGATGGAAGAATCTTCTACATAAATCACAGTATGTGCAGTGCGATTTTTCATTATGTTATTTTTTGTAATAAATTTTATGTGTGAGAAAGTACATCTTTTTTCTTTTTCTTCCCTTCAGATATAAAAAGAACACAATGGGAAGATCCTCGGTTGGAGAATGTAGCAATAACTGGACCAGTAAGTCTCTTCTGTGCCAGTGTGCTTTGATGGGACTGTCCTCTCACCTGTCTCTTCAAGAGCAGATAGTCAAGGGCATAATCCTACAGGCATTGAGAGGAAAGCACATATTCTCTCCTCTCCCCCATTTCCCATACTCCAAGTCTCAGTTATTTGAAAAGATTCTATAACGTCATTATCCTTACCCTACGCAATAGCAGTGGGGGACAAGTGAGCCAGACAGTCAGAATGCTAAGGCAGTGTGGGCTGCTGAGCTCTGGCTGGTGCCTTCCACTGTCTGAACAAGAATGATGACAGTCCTCCACAAATCAGAGAGGAGCAGAGAGTGTATGCGGATGAGGAAGCAGCAGCACCCTATCCACTCCAGGGTCATTCTTAAATTTTTTGATAGAAATCAAGCCAGGCTCACACCTGTAATTCCAGCACTTTGGGAGGCCAAGGCAGGTGGATCATCTGAGGTCAGGAGTTTGAGACCGGCCCGGCCAAGGTGGTGAAACCCTGTCTCTGCTAAAAATGCAAAAAAAAACAGCTGGGCATGGTGGCAGGTATCTGTAGTCCCAGCTACTTGGGAGGCTGAGGCAGGAGAATTACTTGAATCCAGGAGGTGGAGGTTGCAGTGAGCTGAGATTGCACCACCACACTCCAGCCTGGGCGACAGATCAAGACTCCATCTCAGGCCGGGCACGGTGACACACGCAAGAAATCATTGCAAATGCCCAGTATGTAAGACACATCCACACTTAAGTATAAATATTACCATGTATGATAATTGTACTACTCTTGAGTCAGATTGATAGGAAAATTATCCTTTTTTATAGCAGCTTTTTCCATTTTATTCATATTTTTTCTAATTCATAAAAATAAATAAAACTGAAGATACTGCTTTTTATTACTATTTACTATCTCAACATGTAGTCCTTTAATAGCTCAAAAAGGCAACTCCTTGGAGTTCAAGGAAAAGGTACACTTTTCACATTGTCCCTTTAATGGAGAAATCACTTTGAAAGTCTCTTTAGAAATGGAAATTTTTGTTTCTAATATTTCTGTACCTGGAAGAAATTTCTTATTTCTGGCATGCTGCATTTTAAGTATATTGCATAATGAAAATTACAGCCATAGGAATTGCTGAATATAATTTTGTCTTAAACAGAGAAATTAAATATTTTAAAGTTTAAAGTTTTGTATTTGTTTTTCTTCTAATTAAACTTTTCTTTCCAAATATTTTTCTTTTAATGCCCTTAACTTAGGTTCATAAAATACCCTGCAGGGAACTTTAAAAATTGTTCCAGAATAAAAACAACCTAAATTTCTTTATTTTTCCAAAATTTCCAACTAAAGGCAGTGCCCTACTCCAGGGATTACAAAAGAAAGTATGAGTTCTTCCGAAGAAAGTTGAAGAAGCAGGTTAGTGGTATTTGTAATAAATACTTAAGTCATTAATATATAGATGGAAAGTAATGGGAAATTTTTTTGAAAGTAATAATTTGTTCTATATTTGTAACAACTTTGAGTGAACAGTTTTTCCTAGAGAAAGGATGCTCATTTTTTGAGTAGCTGTGATATATCACTACAGACCATAATTACTTTATGTCTTTATTTTTCAATATATTTTATAATATAGAAAAATGGCATTTAAAGTTTGCTTTCCAGAGCTCTAACCTGGTGTATCCTTGTGGGGTTTATGGGGCTTGATCTTTGTAGAATCTGAGCAAGAGTGGCTCAGGAAATTATCTTCTGGCCTAGTCTTTGACTGTGTTGGAGGACTCTCTGGATTTTTTTATGACTTTGTTGTTTTCCAGCGAAAGTCATTCATTCTCTACAGCTTCAAATGTAATGTCTCTGCATCATTTAAAAATACAATCATGAGCGGAACTGTGCCTCCTTATGTTTATCAGTTATGTTCACTACACTTTTTCCCATCACCACATATGCAGTATGTTTGGAACTAAACTCATCATCTGCCATCTATTTCATTTCTGTTGGTGTCTACTAGTTTACTTGCTCATCCTGTCCTCCTTTGCCTGCAGTTTAGGAATACTACCACTAGGTGGCCATGTTGAGTTATACTTTCTTGCATTCTAAGCCAGAAGCTGGCTTTCACAAAGATTCAAGATGGTGGGTGGGCTACCTCAGATTTTCACCCAAATTTTTAACAGAAATAAAACATGATAGTTTTTTTAGTGTAAACATTTTATGCCCTAATAAAATCCTTAAATATCATCAACTTTCTAAACTCATTTTTAAGGATAATTTTGTGAACCAGGCGCAGTAGCACATGCCTGTAATCCCAGCACTTTGGGAGGTCGAGGTGGGTGGATCACTTGAGGTCAAGAGTTCGAGACCAGCCTGGCCAACATGGTGAAACCCCCGTCTCTACTAAAAATACAAAAATTAGCTAGGTGTGATGGTGCACACCTGTAATCCTGGCTACTCGGGAGGCTGAGGCAGGAAAACCGCTTGAATCCAGGAGGCAGAGGTTGCAGTGAGCCAAGATTGCGCCACTGCACTCCAGCCTGGACAACAGAGTGAGACCCTGTCTCAAAAAAAAAAGAAAAAAAAAACGAATAACTTTGTGTCAAAATTTCCCTGGAAATTTGTTTTCTACTTCTAGACTTTGGGATTTTAAATGTTTGCTGATTTATTGTTCTGTTAAATATTTTCATTGTTAATGAGAATATGCTGGAGGAATAGAAGCACTAGCTTCTCCATTTGCCACTCTGAGTGGTTGAAACATGTTGTTGTATCTAATTGTTAATGTCTTCCAGGCAGCAGAAGATGGGAGAATGCCATTACAGGCCACAAAATACAAAAAAAAAAAAAAAAAAGATAAAAGCAATTATATTCGTTGATCTCTCACTGCATACCAGGCATTCTTCTTAGAAGTTTACATGTGTTATTCATTTAATGTCTACAATAACTCTGTAAGGAAGGGACTACTATTACATTTCACAGATGAGGAAACTGAGGCACAGAGAGAATAGGCAATGTGATCAAGTCCCATGGTTATTAAGTAGAAAAACTAAGTGGTCTAGCTCCAGATCCCATGTTCCTAAGCAACATGACATATCATATTGGTGACTAAGAGAATTAAGAGAGAAATTAATTAATTTGTATGGAAATTACCCAGAATGCAACAAAGGTATGTAAAGGGATAAACATGTAAAAGAAAGGTTAAAAGACATGAAGTCACTCCAGAAGGAGGGGACCAAGATCATGAGGAGAAGGCTAAGAATATGAATTCTCACAGTAATAAAAAGGCCCAAGCAGTACTTTAAAAATAAAATCTGTATCTAGACACATCATAGCAAAAGAGCAGAATACTTAGAATGTAAGAACGTGTAGCACCAAAACAGAAATAAAGAATATTAAAAACACCAGGTGCAGTGGCTCATGCCTGTAATCCCAGCACTTTGGGAGGCTGAAGCAGGAGGATTACTTGAGCTCAGGAGTTCAAAGCTGCACTGAGCTATAATCATGCCACTGCACTCAGCCTGGATGACAGAGCAGTACTCTGTCTCAAAAAAAAAAAATTAAAAACTGATGCTTGAAAGCCGTGCACTGTCTTTAACCTTTTTCTCTTCCTTATCCTCAACATCTTGTAGTTAGGAATAATGATGGCTAATAATTACCATATGCCAGATACTGTGTAAGCATTTTTAATGCATGGAATTGAAACAACTCCATCTGGGTAGCTATCATTATTATTATCCCTATTTTATAGATGAGGAAACTAATCCTTAGAAAAGACATGTAACCTGCCTAAAGTCTCACTCCTAGTGAATGGTGGAGTCAAGATTTGAACACAGGGCCAGATTCCAGAATGCATGCACTTGTCTACTACTCAGTTCAAACACTGAAGTTTCTCCTGTAGCCCGCTCTTCTTCCACTACCATTGCTCCTTCACAGGTCCCTCTGTCTTCTCTCACTGAGCTATTCCAGGGGTCTTTAACTGACCAGGGTGCCTCTTGTTTCTCCTCTTTAGAACCACCCTTTGCACCCTGTCCCATCAGCTTCTGAGAACCCAGCAATCTGACCATGTGGCTCCCCTACCCAGAAACTCTCTTCCCAACTGCATTTACACTGTCCACCCTCTGGCCCCAGACTACTTTTTTGCATTTTTTCACTAGAATCCCTGCTTTCTTTCCCTTCCTCTCCCGTCTTCTCCTTCTGTGCCCTCTAGGTGTTAAATGTATCAGACCCCTCAGGTATGCCGTTCCTCCGTCCTTCCCTCCCGTTCTCTGTCTAAAGACTTCCTCTCAAAGCCTTCTAGATTGCCTCATTTGAAGTCAATAGCTCAGCCTTTTATGCCCCGCAGACATTGCTTCCATCTCTGTCATCAGCAATTGTCCTCCTATTTTAAGTCTCAGAATTAGCAGCATTTATACTTGTTTTTCACATATGCACCAGATGAGAAACTCCTTGAGGAAGCAACGACATCTTACCCTATGTTTTTATTCCCTTTATTCCCCATCGTTGACCCTACTACAATACCACCTGGCCCAGAGTAGGCCTTTGATAAATGCTTACCTGCACCAGCTGCCTAGTATCCAGTCTAAAGTTGCTTTTCTGCAAGCTTACCATTTTTTTAATGACATAAGCAGTATAGGAAACTGCTCATATCATGCTTATATTGCTTATATCAACTGCTTACATTATTATATTTCTATAGAGCTTTCCATTTTCCCTAAATAAATTGAAAATGAAATTGATTTTTTTTCCTTAGAGCTAACCTTTTTTGGAGGTGACAGAATATTGATGGCATGTTTTCTCTTACTGATTTCCCCTGGAAATTTGCCCATGAAGTACTGAGGAATAAAATATTTAGATATATCTTTTGTAAAATTTACAATAAGTTCTGCCTAAAGCATAGTTGTGTACATATTGTCACATAAGCCAAGAAGGTACTAAAGATTAGTGAGGCGATGTAGCTCCATTAATTAAGAGCACAGACTCAGGAGCTAAGACTTTGTTGTCTTCTTCAGTTTTATGTGTAAAATGAAGACAATAATAGTAGCTTTTGCATAGTGTTGTTATAAGGCTAAATGAGTTAACCTACCATTCCAGGGGACCCATGCCTGGCTGTATTAGTCCGTTTTCACGCTGCTGATAAAGACATACCCGAGACTGGGCAATTTACAAAAGAAAGAGGTTTATTGGACCTACAGTTCCACATGGCTGGGGAGGCCTCACAATCATGGCAGACGGCAAGGAGGAGCAAGTCACATCTTAACGTGGATGGCAGCAGGCAAAGAGAGAGCTTGTGCATAGAAACCATTAGATTTCGTGAGACCCACTCACTATCACGAGAACAGTGCGGGAAAGACCCGCCCCCATAATTCAATCACCTCCCACTGGGTTCTTCCCATGACACGTGGGGATTGTGGGAGTTACAATTCAAGATGAGATTTGGGTAGGGACACAGCCAAAATATATCAGTGGCACAGACTGTAAATGTCACCATATGTTAATAAGTGAAGGAAGACAGACTCCAGGGAGGAAAGTAGAGGTAGGGAAAACCCTGAACAGACAGGCACAACAGCTAGCAGGCAGTGCCTGTCCTACAGGTCACAGAACGGTGTTCATTGGAACTTAATATGAAAAGGACTGTTAACGAAATGCCTTCATGGGGGCATTACCATCACCATCAATAGCTTCTTTAGGCCAGGTGCCGTGGCTCATGGCTATAACCTCAGCACTTTGGGAGGCCAAGGCAGGAGGATTGCTTGAGCTTAGGAGTTTGAGACCAGCCTGGGCAAGATGGCAAGACCTCAAAAACTTAAAAGATTAGCCAGGCATGATGGCATGCGCCTATGGTCCAGTTACTTAGGAATCAGAAGCAAGAGGATCACTTGAGCCCACGAGGTCGAGGCTGCAGTAAGCCATGTTCACGCCACTGCACTCCAGCCTGCACTACAGAGCTGTCTCAAAAAAAAAAAAAAAAAAAAAAGCTTCTTCAGATATAAAGAAGTCTATATTACTGAGTGATTAGAGAAGATGCAGGAACTCTCTCATACCATAGAGGAAACCAAGACAATATACGTAGTTGTGTTTTCCCTGAGTATATTATGTAAGGAAAAAGAGACTTGGACACAGGGTGTAGAGGGAATGGTATAACTTTATGAGAGATAGGTTTGTTATTATGTTGAACTGATTTAAACAATAAGTCTCTCCTCTGGATTTTCAGAATGACATTCCAAACAAATTTGAAATGAAACTTCGCCGAGCAACTGTTCTCGAAGACTCTTACCGGAGAATTATGGGTGTCAAGAGAGCAGACTTCCTCAAGGCTCGACTGTGGATTGAGTTTGATGGTGAAAAGGGATTGGATTATGGAGGAGTCGCCAGAGAATGGTTCTTCCTGATCTCAAAGGAAATGTTTAACCCTTATTATGGGTTGTTTGAATATTCTGCTACGTAAGTACCTTTACAATGATTATAGACAGAAAAAGAAAAATCACTGTTTTAAAAGTAAGAGTCGGCCAGGCGCAGTGGCTCACGCCTGTAATCCCAGCACTTTGGGAGGCCGAGGCAGGTGGATCACGAGGTCAGAAGATCGAGACCATCCTGGCTAACACGGTGAAACCCCGTCTCTACTAAAAATACAAAAACTTACCCAGGCGTCGTGGTGGGCGCCTGTCGTCCCAGCTACTTGGGAGGCTGAGGCAGGAGAATGGCGTGAACCCGGGAGGTGAAGCCGAGATCACGCCACTGCACTCCAGCCTGGGCAACAGAGCCAGACTCCTCAAAAAACAAAAAAAATTACCATTTTAGCCATTTTAAATATACAATTTAGAGTCATTACATACATTCACATTGTTGTGCTACCATCACCACTTTCCAACTCTAGAACTTTTTCATCTTCCCAAAATGAAACTCTTACACAGTAAGCACTCGCTCCCCATTCCCTGGCAGCCACCATTCTGCTTTCTGTCCCTATGAATTTGACTCCTCTGGGTACCTCACATAAGTGGAATCATTCAGTATTTGTCTTCTTGTGACCAGCTTATTTCACATAGCATGATGTCTTCAGAGTTCATCCATGTTGTAGCATGTATCAGAATGTCCTTCCTTTTTAAGGCTGAATAATATTCCATTATTTTTGCATATAATGCTTTGTTTAGGCCGGGCGTGGTGGCTCATGCCTGTAATCCCACCACTTTAGGAGGCCGAGGCAGGTGGATTCCAATGCCAGGAGTTCAAGACCAGCCTGACCAACATAGTGAAACTGTCTCTACTAAAAATACAAAAATTAACCGGGCATGGTGGCGGGCGCCTGTAATCCCAGCTACTCGGGAGGCTGAGACGGGAGAATCACTTGAACCTGGGAGGCGGAGGTTGCAGTGAGCTGAGACCATGCCATTGCACTACAGTCTGGGCGACAGAGCAAGACTCCATCCCAAAAACAAACGAACAAACAAAACTTTGTTTATACGTTCATCTGCCAAAGGACATTTGGGTTATTTCCACTTTTTGACAGAAATTACTACTTTTAAAACCATTAAATCCAGTGGAGGAATGTGGTTCTAACAGTGACAAACAACTCTTAAAAGAGGAGGATTATTTATAATTATTTGCCATATTAAAGTTTTTCAAATGAAGTATTTAAATGGGGTTGTCTTTACAGGGACAATTATACCCTACAGATAAATCCAAACTCTGGATTATGTAACGAAGATCACCTCTCTTACTTCAAGTTTATTGGTCGGGTAGCTGGAATGGCAGTTTATCATGGCAAACTGTTGGATGGTTAGTATTAAGTATAAACTTTTTACAATGTAATTACTTGTTTTCTTTCACTTGGTAATCATTCTAAATATATTTGTTTTTTTGCAAGGTTTTTTCATCCGCCCATTTTACAAGATGATGCTTCACAAACCAATAACCCTTCATGATATGGAATCTGTGGTATGTCTTTTTCACTTATCGTATAGATGAAGTATAATTTAACACGCACCTTGAACATTTTGAAGAATTTGCTTTTAATTACATGGAAATTAATATATTATCATGTTTCAAAATACAAATGAACTTTTTCCTTAACATTTTATTATGAAAATTTTCTAACATATAATAAAGTTGGAAGAACTTTACATTGGACACTTGCATATCCACTACTCACAATTGCTTTTTTCTAGATTTACTTTATCACATACCTATCTGTCTATCCATCAGTCTATCTTAGTTTCTTCATGCATTTCAGAATAAGTTATAGATAACATTAAATATCCCACTAAATACTTCAGTAGGTTGTACAAGTTATGTATCTTTTGAATCAGTATTTGCATTATGATCTTTTATGATGAATGTTGTATATATATATACACATACATATATATATGTGCATATATAATATACATATAATATACATATATAATATATAAATATATATAATATACATATATAATATACGTATATAATATATAAATATATATATGTATTTTTTTTTGAGACAGAGTCTCGCTCTGTTGCCAAGCTGGAGTGCAGTGGCGTGATCTCGGCTCACTGCAACCTCCGCTTTCCAGGTTCAAGCATTTCTCTGCCTCAGCCTCCTGTGTAGCTGGGACTACAGGCACACGCCACCACACTCAGCTAATTTTCATATTTTTAGTAGAGACAGGGTTTCACCATGTTCGCCAGGATGGTCTCTGTCTTTTGACCTCATGATCTGCCCGCCTCAGCCTCCCAAAGTGCTGGGATTACAGGCATGAGCCACCGTGCCCGGCCAAATGGTGTATATTTTTTAAATGGCAGTCGAAAGGCAAAGCATTATGGTTAGGCTCCTAGAAAAAAACAGAAGCCCAAGGATTACACTCCGGACTGTAGCCATGTTGTTTCCTGTGCTGCTGAATAGCCTCACACAATGTGTGCACACATGAACTCCAGGACATCTTCCTTAGTACCAAGTTCATTTTTTATTCTTTTCTTATTACATATTAACAGCACAAACAGTGTGATTCTTTATAAATCATAAGATTGCACAGTTATTTGAGTTGGTTCATTGAGCCTCTATATTTATTTAGAGATTTTTCTTTAACTCGGGCTGCGTATAAACAATGGCCTCCTCATAGCTACTTAAACATTTCACACACAGTGCCCGGCATGGGGGTGCGCAACTGTAATCCCAGCACTTTGGGAAGCTGAGGCGGGTGGATCACTTGAGATCAGGAGTTTGAGACCAGCCTCGCCAACATGGTGATACACTGTCTCTACAAAAAAATAGAAAAATTAGCCGGGCTTGGTGGTACGTGCCTGTAGTCCCAGCTACTGGGGAGGCTGAAATAGGAGGATCACTTGAGCCAAGGATGTCGAGGCTGCAGTGAGCCACGATCGCCCCACTGCACTCCAACCTAAGGGATAGAGCGAGACCCTGTCTCAAAAAAAAAAAAAAAAAAAAAATTAAAAAATAAAAATAAAACATTTAACACGAAATCACATAGGCATATGAGGAATGCGTTAAGTGCTCCTGGATATTCAAAGAAGTTAGATTTTGTCTGAAAACTTCTGTATTCATTCCTTTAACTGGATAATAAAATCTCTACCTCCACTGCTTCCACATAAACGTAGATTCTGAACTTTTAAGTAGGCACCAATTGATTGATTGATTGATGCGTTTTTAGTCTTGCCCTTAGCTGTCATCCGTCTCTTTTTGTAGTACACACACATGCACACATTTTTGTTTATGTATGTGTGTAAGTAAAGGATGTCCATCTGACCTCTCATCTTTTACTCAATTATTCAGACCTTCTACATACTGTTTTTTGCAATTTCAGGTGTGTTATGTATACACATTTTAAATATGTAATTTTCCCATCTAGGATAGTGAATATTATAATTCCCTAAGATGGATTCTTGAAAATGACCCAACAGAATTGGACCTCAGGTTTATCATAGATGAAGAACTTTTTGGACAGGTTTGTGAATTCTGATCAGTTAAAATGGCACATAAATTGTGAAACAAATGTTTAGATGTTAATACGTACACTTAATACATTCCTAGGCTCTGTTTTTACGTTTATTTTCCAGTAACAAAAGCTGTCTCTGAGCAAGAATTTTGTACTTTCTTTAACATTTGACTTGTTCCATATTTATTTTAGTAAAACTAGTATTTTAAGTTTTCTTAGCTTTTAACTTTTGACCGGACTTAATGTAAAACACCAAGTTTCTCTTATAACTACAGTATGTATACTTTTTAAATTTTTCTCACTAAAATAACATATCAAGTTATTGTGTTTAATTTTAGACACACCAACATGAGCTGAAAAATGGTGGATCAGAAATAGTTGTCACCAATAAGAACAAAAAGGAATATATTTAGTAAGTATTTTATTAATAAGTATTTTATTGGATGTAATTTTGTACTTTATTCCAAAAAGACGCTTCTTACCATCTTTCTCTGTCCCCTTGGCCAGAATCTCAGTGTTCTTTTTCTCTGTCACAATGCAGTAGCAAGCACTCATATTCAGCTTTTACCTTGGGCTCAGCTAGCCTTTAGTTTTTGTTTCTAACTGGAATAATTGTGCCTCAGAATTTTGTTTTGGTTCACGTGAAAATGAAATGTTGTTTCTTTTTAGTCTTGTAATACAATGGCGATTTGTAAACCGAATCCAGAAGCAGATGGCTGCTTTTAAAGAGGTATTCATTTTCTTGTATTTGCTCTTCCATACTGCCACAGTATAACCTATCCGTTTCAAATATTAGGCCTTATGACGTCTGAGAAGAATAAGTATATGGCTTGTTTTGTGAAATCATTCTAAATTATATTTGTATATTAACTAAATATTCCATTCAGTCATTCAACAAGTCTAGACAATAAACATGGACAGGTCCCCCTTCCCCCAAGCGTTTTCCCTATTCCATTCTCTTCACCTTAGGACAGCAAAAGAACAAGAGTGCTTTAGGGATAGTATAACATATTGTTTGTTTTTCTAAATAGGATCACCTTATATGTTTTGTTTTGTGACTTACTTTCTTCTTTTGTGTGTGTGTGTGTGTGTGTGTGTGTCACCCTGTCGCCCAGGCGGGAATGCAGTGGCATGATCTCGGCTCACTGCAACCCGCACCTCCCGGGTTCAAGCAATTCTTCTGCCTCAGCCTCCCAAGTAGCTGGGATTACAGGTGCCTGCCACCATGGCTGGCTAATTTTTGTATTTTTAGTAGAGACAGGGTTTCACCATGTTGGTCAGGCTGGTCTCGAACTCAAACTCCTGACCTCAAGTGATCCATCCACCTTGGCCTCCCAAAGTGCTGGGGTTACAGGTGTCAGCCACCGTGCTCGGCCTACTTTCTTCTTTTATCAGATATTTATTGGGGATATTTACATGTGAAGACATATAGCTGCCTTTCTTTGTTGCTATATTTTATTCAGAATTAAATTAAAAAGTTACTTAAACTTTTCCAATTGGTAGACAGATCGTCAGAGCACTCATTTCTTAAGCTAACTTACAATCTTCTGTTAAATATGTATCTGGCTGGGTGTGGTGGCTCACGCCTATAATCCCAACACTTGTGGAGGCTGAGGCGGGAGGATTGCTTGAGCCCAGGAGTTTGAGACCAGTGTGGACAGCATAGGGAGACCTTATCTCTATAAAAAATTAAAAATTTGGGCACGGTGGCTCACGCCTGTGATCCCAGCAGTTTGGGAGTCCGAGGTGGGCAGATTGCCTGAGGTCAGGAGTTTGAGACTAGTCTGGCTAATGTGAAACCCTGTCTCTACTAAAAATACAAAAACATTAGCCGGACGTGGTGGTGTGCACCCGCAGTCCCAGCTACTCGGGAGGCTGAGGCAGGGGAATTGCTTGAACCTGAGAGGCAGAGGTTGCAGTGAGCCGAGATCGCGCCACTGCACTCCATCCTGGGCAACAGAGCAAGACTCCGTCTCAAAAAAAAAAATTAGCCTGGTGTCATGGCATGTGCATATGGTCACAGCTACTTGGGAGGCCGAGGCTGGAGGATCACTTGAGTCTGGGAAGTTGAGGCTACAGTGAGCTATGAGCTATGATGGCACTACTGCACTCCAGTCTGGGCTACAGAGTGAAACCTTGTCTCTAAAATGTGTGTGTGTGTGTGTGTGTGTGTCACATACTTTCTCATAAATTCACTATTGAGTACTATGTGTATGGTGCTGTACCAGGCCAAAAGACATAGGTCCTGTTATTAAGGGTTGTATGATGTAGAGTGAAATGAACAGAGGCAAGCATAAAATGCTAGGTGAGCACAGAAGAGAAGTACAAACCAGGGAGGGGCAAAGGAAGGGACAAAGAAGGACTAGAGGGATGGGCCAACCATGGAGAAGAGGGAAATGCAGTTCTAAGCAGCAGGAGCAGCATATGTGAAGTCTGGCAATAAGGTAGGCTGTACCCACAGGCAGTTGAGTATGCTAGGTGAGAGAATGCAAGAGGGGAACAATCAGCCTGCGGAGCTAACAGACCAGCTTATACAGGGCCTGTGTGTGAAGTGGTAGAGTTCGGAGTTTTCTCTGAATTTCAATGAGGGAGAAGGAAGGTAACATTAAAGGCTATTAACCAATAAGACACCAAGATTCAATTTATGTTTTAGATCATTCTGGAAGTGCTATGTAGAGCAAGTTAGAGGAGAGCCAGACTGGCAGCAGAGACTTCCCAGCAGAGTTGGGAAAGTGCTACAGTAATCTTGGTGAGAAATGGTAAGGAATTAAGGGAATGGTGAGGGAGTTGAGATAGGAATGGTAAGGGAGTGAAGGTAGTGGTGGTGGTCAGAGCTGCATGTGCATTTGAATGGCATTCAGAAAGGGAGACTTAAAGGATAGAGATGTATGGATTTGGGGATCATCTGCCTAAGTGTAGTGAAGCTGTGAACTCGATACGATGGAAAATGTGAAAGGGCTGTGAAAGTGGATGGCCTCACATGTGGAGAGAGACCTGGGAACACCAGCATCTTAACTGTTGTTTTGAATGGATTGTTTATTTTTTATTATTTTATTTTATTTTTTTTTTTTTTTTTTTTGAGACGAATCTCATCCTATCCCCAGGGTGGATTGCAATCGGTATGGGATGGTCTCGATCTCCTGACCTTGTGATCCGCCCGTCTCAGCCTCCCAAAGTGCTGGGATTACAGGCGTGAGCCACCATGCCCGGCCGGAAATAAGGAAATTAACAGAGGCAGACAGAAAGGTATCAAGAGTAGAAGAGTTTCAATAGCAAAGGTGGTTTTAATCATATACTGCAAAGAAGTCAAATATGATAAGGAATTAAATGTGTTTATTAGATATAGCTGCAAAGCCATCTTTGACTTTTTCCAGAACAATTTCAAGGAAGCTGTAGTGTAGAAGTCCGATTGCAGTGGGTTGAGGGTTAGATGGGAGGTGAGTGAATGGATTTGGTAAGTGCATAACACTGTCAACAACTTGGCTGTGAAGGGAAAAAGAGTCATTAGTTTTGTTTGTTTGTTTGTTTTGCTTTGTTTTAAAGGTAGATATGGGTTGAGCAAATTTAAATGCACACAGAGTGAGCCAGTAAAGAGAAAGATATCTAGTGAGATGACCTCTCTGAGGAGCAGGTGAAGCACAGGTGCAGGCCTAGCCTGAAAGAAGAGGCAGCACCTCTGTCTTCCACTGCGGCGGGAAGGAGGCCATGATGGGTGTTGGTGACGGTTGGGACGCAGGGATGCAGAAGCTTGAGGGAGTTCCATCGTGCTTAATTGCCTCTTTTCCCTCAAATAGAACTTACACTTACCTACTGTAAAGAAGGGGTGCTGTGGAGGCTTGAGAAGGATGGGAAATTTGTTTTTTGTTGCTGTTCTTGTTGTTTGGAGACAGGATCTCACTTTGTTGCCGAGGCTGGAATACCTCAGCCTCCCCAGTAGCTGGGACCACAGGTTCACACCACCTTGCCTGGCTAATTTTTGTATTTTTTTTTGTAAAGACGGTGTTTCACCATGTTTCCCAGGCTAGTCTCAAATTCCTTGGCTGAAGCAGTCCGCCCACCCGGCCTCCCAAAGTGCTGGGATTACAGGCATGAGCCACCCGTCTGGCCACAGGAAGTTTTAAAAATAGCCACTTTGAGGAATAAATGAGAGAGAACAGACTGTGCACGTGTACATTTTCTGGCCAATATTGAGATCTCAGTGAAGAGCCCATGATTGTGTAGTGGTAGGAACTTGTGTGGGTGTGGGATTCCTCCAGTAGCATCCAGAAGCTGAGGCACAGGAAAGGCCATTGGCCCTGCCCATCAAGTTTTTAAATACATCTTTTTTCTAGGGATTCTTTGAACTAATACCACAGGACCTCATCAAAATTTTTGATGAAAATGAACTAGAGGTAAGACATAACATTTTATGTTGAAACAGAAATTTTGAACCCATTATTTCCCTTGTTTATAATTTGACATTTCTTATGTAGCTTCTTATGTGTGGACTGGGAGATGTCGATGTGAATGACTGGAGGGAACATACAAAGTATAAAAATGGCTACAGTGCAAATCATCAGGTTATACAGTGGTTTTGGAAGGTAATTTGAAACTTTTATTTTCGTAAATTACTTTTTGATAGATCAAATCATATTTAAGTCAACTCTTGATTAACTATACTGGTGGATTACACTTAACTGATACAGAAAAATATACAGACCAGCAAAAATTATCTTTGGCTTTGTACTGTATACATGCACCTTCTGGGTCTGTAACTATTACTAGGTAAGTAAAATGTTCAGAAGGTAGTAAGTGGAATGACAGGCTGAGACAGGCACTTAGTTTTCTACTAAAGTAGGGACTGAAAGAACTTGTAGTAACCTGCAGGGTATTCCTAGGGACTCCTGGATGGCTCTTTTAAAATTTCTCATAGAGAAATAGGTATGCCATTCAATAATATTAATATAATGTGTTTTTTGAGATGGAGTCTCCCTCTGTCTCCCAGGCTGGAGTGCGATGGTGCAATCTCGGCTCACTGCCACCTCCAACTCCCATGTTCAAGCAATTCTCTTGCCTCAGCTTCCCGAGTAGCTGGGATTACAAGTATGCACCACCATGCCTGGTTATTTTTTATTTTTAGTAGAGACGGGGTTTCACCTTGTTGGCCAGGCTGGTCTCAAACTCCTGACCTCAAGTGATCCACCCACCTCAGCCTCCCAAAGTGCTGGGGATTATAGGCATGAGCCACTGCACCCAGCATATAATTTTTAAAAGTCATGAATCACATCTCAACAGAAATCTTGTTACTTCACTAGGTTATAATCCCGTTCTAAAAAGTTGCCATGTAGCCTTAGAAATAAAGTTTTCAAGAACTTTATAAACCACCTATAAACAAAAATTTAACTAAAAGAAACATCCACATCTAGTAAGGGATTATTAATATTCTAACTAAATTCTGATAGTTTATGTTTCAGGATAATTTGTTTACCTTTTTCCCAGTGCTGTTCCCTAAATGATGTTTTTATCTTATTCAGGCTGTTTTAATGATGGATTCAGAAAAAAGAATAAGATTACTTCAGTTTGTCACTGGCACATCTCGGGTGCCTATGAATGGATTTGCTGAACTATATGGTAAGGATTTTCCATAGATCATTAAAAAAATGGAATAATGCCTATTGTCTTTTTCATGGCTGATGAATCCTCAAGCTTTCATCATTTACTAATACTTAGCTTAATTTTAAAAAGAATTAAGATTTTGAAAGTGATACCATTAGGAACACTGGAGTAGGCTAAAATATAGTTACACCTTCTAATCAGATAATAAAGGGGAAAACTGGAAACATCAAATGACTTGAGTCACTCTCCATTCTTTAACTTCAAATTCTATGCCAAGTATGCATCAGTTACAGAAAAAGCATTACCTTGGCCGGGAGGGGTGGCTCACACCTGTAATCCTAGCACTTCGGGAGGCGGAGGCAGGCAGATCACTTGAGGTCAGGAGTTCAAGACGAGCCTAGCCAACACAGTGAAACCCTGTCTCTACCCAAAAATACAAATATTAGCTGGGCTTGGTGGTGCACACCTGTAGTCCCAGCTACTTAGGAGGCTGAGGCAGGAGAATTGCTTGAGCCCAGGAGGCGGAGGTTGCAGTGAGCTGAGATCGCACCACTGTAGTTCAGCCTGGTCGACAGACTGAGACCCTGTCTCAAAAAAAAGAAAAAGCATTACTTCTAATGTGATAGTTCAGGATAGCATTTGAAGTTTCACAGAATGTTACTAAGTGTATTTAAAAAAAAAAAAAAAACAAAGAGTCATGGTTGAATACCTTTGGGGAAATGCTGGACTAAACAAAGTTAAATGGATTTCTTCATGACTTTTGTAGAACCTTTACTGTTAGAAGAAAACAAAAGCATTGTTTCCCAAACTTACTTGATCATGAAATCTTTTTTTTTTTTCCTTTCAAGATAGGGGTGGAGAATCTCATTAGGCTACTATTTTTCATTTCTTGGGGGAGGCAGCAGGACTGGGAAGAAGACTGCACATATCTCTTGATTTTCAGAATAGTTAATGCAGTTTTAGGTAAAGTAAGATTCTGTGTATTCTATCAAATTATTTTCCAGTTGATGTGTAAAACTGGAAGTGTGTTTTGCTTAAAAGTGCCATTTCTGATGTAGATTACAGCCACTTTTCTCATATTGATTCATATTCTGTCTATTGGAATGATACTTACTTGCTTTTAAGGAAACCAAGAATCCAAGAATAAATCTTTTAGAAAGGATGTCCCTAAAGTGGGAGGCCTACTCAGAACAATGAGTAAGATTAGGATTGTCTTGGGGACTAGAAGTCGGGACTGCTGCCTAAGAAATTGCTAAGCTGAATTTTTTGTGCAAACAGAAGCTGACCATCTGATGGGATAGCTAAACGCTTTCTTCTCCATGGCAAATCTGGTCAGCTTGCCAAGCCTCATTAATGTGTGTTTGCAGAACCGATCAAGCAGCTGCTACTTCTCTACCTAAAGTAATCACTCAAAGTGATTAGCTTTGCCAGTAACCAATTCAGTCATTCTTTGCCTAATTGGACTTCATTGCCTCTTTCTTTTTCATGGTTTCACCTGACTCCCCTTCCTCCATCTTCTCTACCTTAACAAGTTAGTAGCGAAAAATGAAGGCAGGGCAAACAAATGCCCCTTTCCATCTCTGGCCTCTCTTCTCTCTTCTATGTAACCCAACCCTATAGCCATCCACTGATTTCATGCACTGTTTGAAATTTGGGGCAAATATCCCACACATAGAGCCAGAGTTGTTTGTGTTAGAATACAAAGTCAAATTCTTAGAATATGAAGTCAAATTCTTACGTATTTATAGGAAGAAGTTATTTCAAAATGTTAAAATTACAGTATTAGATAGCCAATAAAAAGTATGTTAAGTTGGCTGGGTGGGGTAGCTCACGCCTGTAATCTCAACCCTTTGGGAGGCTGAGGCAGGCAGATCACCTGAGGTCAGGGGTTCGAGACCAGCCTGGCCAACATGGTGAAACCCCGTGACTACTAAAAATACAAAAATTAGCTGGGTGTGGTGGCACACTCCTGGAATCTCAGCTTCTTGGGAGGCTGAGGCATGAGAATCATTTGAATCCAGGAGGCAGAGGTTGCACTGAGCCATGAGATCATGCCATTGTACTTCAGCCTGGGTGACAGAGTGAATGGCTTGTGGCCAGGAGTTCAAGACCAGCCTGGGCAACATAGTGAGACCCCCATCTCTACAAAATGAATTTTTTTAAAAGTTAGCCAGGCGTGGTGGTGCACACCTGTAGTCCTGGCTGCTCAGGAGGCTAAAGCATCACTTGAGCCCAGGAGCTTGAGGCTACAGTGAGCTTGAATCATATCACTGCACTCCAGTCTGGGTGACAGAGGGATACTCCATCTCTAAAATATAAATAAATAAATAAATAAACAAACAAACAAACAAACCAGATTAGTTCCCTGTGTGTGTGTAGGTTCTACACTAGAAAAAGTTTTGATATGCATGGAGATCCCTGTAGAGAGTAAATGAAACCAAATAAATTCTTCCTTGTAGGTTCAAACGGACCACAGTCATTTACAGTTGAACAGTGGGGTACTCCTGAAAAGCTGCCAAGAGCTCATACCTGGTAAGCAGTTGTTTGGACCTTGATAGAACAAAGCCTCAGAGATTGAGGTTCCTCTGACTGTTAGCCTAGCTACAGCAGGGCTAGTCTCCTCTGTGTTATGTCGGTGGCAGGTATGGATTATGGGCAAGGAGGAGTTGGTGACACCCAACGAACAGGTGTTTTGTTACCAAGTCTGCCCAGGCTTGAAGTCCAGGTAGCTGAAGATCAGAGAGACCCATCTAAACTGAGTGATGAGTGATGGGCTGTCCCAAGACGGGCTAGAACATTCCATTTTGGAGGTTGAAGTGGCAGAGAACTCAGACATTTGGAAGATGTGGTGGGGGCAGCACTTCACAAGGAGTTGTGCAGCGTATCCATGCCCAGAACCCAGTCCTACGTCTTACTTCTACCCCTGGTGAAAAGACGTATTTTGGTGCTGTTGGAACACACTCATCATGAATAGCAGCATTGCCCTGTTTGCTCTGGTGGTACTTGCTTTGTCAGTGTCTTTCATAACCAGTTCCTCTCTGTTCTTTCAGTTTTAATCGCCTGGACTTGCCACCTTATGAATCATTTGAAGAATTATGGGATAAACTTCAGATGGCAATTGAAAACACTCAGGGCTTTGATGGAGTTGATTAGATTACAAATAACAATCTATAGTGTTTTTACTGCCATAGTTTTATAACCAAAATCTTGACTTAAAATTTTCCAGGGAACTACTAAAACGTGGCCACTGATTCTTCCCAGATCTTGAAGAAAATCATATAAAAAGCATTTGAAGAAATAGTATGACAGCTTATTTTCAATCACTTTTAAATAATGCATTGCATTTACACAGTTGTTTCATTCTGTCTTTAGAGTTAGGTGCCTGCCTAAAGCCAGGCACCACCACACCTGGCTTTAGAGTTCACACAATAGGGTATAAGTCTGGTATGACTTAAATAGTGAATTTTGTCCTTAACATTTACCTCTTGTATAGTATATCTGCCAGGCAGTTTTTTCTTAAACTACTGAGATGATAACTGTGAAATATTTGTGATAAGTGTCATGTGTGAAAAGTTTGATGCATTTTGAGATGGAAAACTGAAATTTGGAAAAAGAAATATTTTACTATTTAGTAAACTACAATATATTTAGTGCTACTTGCAGCTATTTATTATTTTGTAGACCTGCCTTATGCACCTTACTGCCTAGATTTTTGGAAAAAAACTTTGGAAAGTGTGTTACCTATATTTCTAGCCAACTAACTCACAGAAAAACTGTTTACTTCTTCACTTTTGAAGTATTTGGCTTTTGTTAATATGCAGTTTTTACTAAACAGTTCATAAGACATGTGAAGCAAATTCATATTTGCAATGGGTAAAAAGTATTAAAGCCTTTCTCTTGCCTGCATATCCTATAGACCATTGGTATACTCATCACTTTTTCATATTTTAGTGTAGTTAGAAGAATTCCTTCTTCAAACATTAAAGATCCACAAAGCAGTATTTCTAAATATGCCTTGAAGAACTAAATGAAGTGTATAGCACTTGCCTTTACTAGACATTCTTTACACTTGTACAATTATGTAGTAAATATATGTTTACAGGGTTTATCATGTTTACAGATTAAGCTAATTTCTGTAGTCGCATTTTTATATTTTAGTATCACGCTAGTAAAAAAAACCAAATGATTTGTTTAAAATAACCAAAGAGTTGTTATAATGCATAATTTGTATTAAATTTATTACTATTTCTTATGCCTTTTAAAATACTGTTTACTATGAAGACAATGTTTTTAATTACAAATCCAGAACTCTGTAGGCAAAATGCTACAGTTCAAATCTTCCTTTAACCAAACTGAAGTACATAAAGACCATGTACATGTATCCATCAAACGTTTATTGAATGCTGCGTGCCTAGCGCTATGCTATGCTCTGGGGTAAGAGTTGTCAGCTTCAGAGAAGCTGAGTCCTGATCCTCAAGGAACTTGCAAATGCGTCGATGAATTTGTAAAACAATCCAAAGTAGGGGTAAGCAGAATAAGGCAAAAGGGAAAGTGTTCTAGGTTCCAGCACACCTGCAAAGATAAAGTGTGCCAAGACTGTATTTATATTTCATACTTAAATTGTTTCATCCTTATATTGGAATGATTATATAGAAAATGCTCTTAAAAAGATTAAACCTATTTCTCAGTATGGTATCTTGGTGATTTAGGAATAATTGTAAATATTTGTTATGAGTCTTCTTAACTATATATATATATATATACACACCCTGTGAGAACTGTAAAAAGTGCCTCTGGTTCTTGGTTTAAGTTTGTTGGGGTATAACATGATGAGTACTCATTAGCACCTGATAGAAATCTGAAATGTGACGGTAGCAAAACCACCTTCTACTTTCCAAACACCCCATCACCAGCATGGTTTGGGGGAAGCAATTCACAGATTAACGTACCCTGCGTTTTGTGTTCACCATTGTTAACCAGCAGTCAAGGACGAGCACCAGGTATAGTCCTGGTTTGCTCTCTCACCAGCCACGTGAACTGAAGCAGCTTACCTAACCTCTCTGGATTCATATTTCTTCATCTGTCAAATGAGAATAATCATGCCCACCCGCATTGTCATGCCAGATCGTCAGAAGTTCCAGACAGATAAGAAAGCAGAAAGTGCTTTGTCAAGTGTTATACAATCAGAAGGTGCTTTGTGCTGACCGTCAGATTGTGTCAAGTCAGGTGTGCAAATTGACCACACTCCCAAAGAATCATTTAAAAGTGAAGTGACTTCTAAGAGACAAGGAAGTAGGAACATATCTGATATTAAATACATAAATAATATAGATACACATGTGTATATCTGTATATGGATCTTACCATCATAATTCATTTTCTTCATCTCAGCAAAGTAATAGTAATGTGGGCCAATGCATTTTGGAAATGTCCTCATTATGTAGAATGGAATGTGAAAATCGTTTTCGTTCAAACAGGATTTTGCCACAATTACTTAAATACTATGTTTGTGAACTATCTAAGCAGGAGAAAATACAAAGCTTTCTTTTTATCTGGCTGATGCTCATTTGGATGATTCTGTGACTCATAGAACATGGTGTTAAATGAGACCAGACTCACTGCCACCAGTCCCCAGCTGCAGACCTTCAGCCCCTTCATCTCCCACTAGGGGCTCACGGTCCGGAAAGAACGTGTATCAAGCAACACAGCCCCTTATCCCAGACAGAAAAGTGTCTCAAATGCATTCTACTGCAGGACAGTCAGCAGGATCATTTTCATAAAGCAAGGACATCATGTGTTTCTAGAAGTTATAAGCATATAACTTTAGCCTACAATCTCTTATTTAAAAATTTTAACAAAATTGTATTACAAATGCATTTCATCAGAACTCAAATTTAAATGGTGTTTGTTTTGGGTTTTTATTTATAATGCTGAAGTTATTCCAATAAGTATCAAGTTAAACACAATTCATTTTTATTATAAACTATGTGACTTTTTAAAATCTTCTGATACAGTAAATATATATATCAAGGTTGATGTGTCAAAATTTATTGCACACTTTAAAGTGTAAAATCATCTTTTAAAATCTTGAATCCACAAATAAAGTTCTGTTCTGATTTAAAAAAAAAAAAAAAACTGTGGTTCATTATGAAATAGGAGTGTTTCCAAGTCAGTATGCTGGGTGATGTCTTCTGGTCTAGTTCCTTACAGCAAAACGTTAAATTCTCAATGCAACCCTAAACTTACTACCTGATGAACTAACATGATTATAAACTCTCAACCACAGATAATCATTTCCACTTTACAAAAAGGTCGTATTGCGTAAGTCTGGTTGTTAGTGAAATAGCCAGAAGATAAAAATAATAGCTAAAAATGGACTGGATTTCAGGCACCTTGCTGCTCATCAAAGAAGCCAGTCTTGTAGCCAACCACTATTTATAACATCATTTCTATGAGAAAAAGAGTTCGGAGTGTTAATTCAGAACAACGTGTCTTTTCCTCCTTCCTCTCAGGCATGAGAATTAGTTTCCCAGTTAGAAGGGAATCCACTCCCACCCACTCAAGCCAGCCTGGGAAGGTGCTGTTCCAGCCCCCCGTTTCTGCCACAATCCAGACCATAGCTTTTAATTTTGGGGGCCTAGGCCATGGCCCTCTGCTTCCACCTTTCCTGTTCTAGCCAGCTTGGGCAGCAGCTAACCCACACCATGCCCCACCTGTACAAGAAGTCCTTGCTTTGCTGTCCATCACGGCAGACATTTATTTTATAAATGATATTAAACTAAGGTATTAGAATGTCAGGACCTCACTATGAAGAAAGAAACTTAGTAGATTTTTGTGTATTTTCCTTGAAAGTTAAGGCCTATCACTACACTAGCCTCCTCTTTGTTCCACTCGTCTCTTCCCCTGCAATGCATCCTATGCAGTCCCTCCATCACAACCAGTGTTTCCTTTTTAGCACAGATTTGATCAGCTTACTGCACCGCCAAAAAACCTGAGAGCTCCCCAGAGCCAAAAGCATGAAGCACAAACCCGTTAGCATGGAGGTTCGCATGGAATGCAGTCCATCCTCAGCCTAAGGTCTCAATTCCACCTTCCATCATACCTCACTCAGGCGCCCTTGGTTCCCCTCCAAATCAGAGTCCTTCCAGCCCCTCATCACTGCAGACTACGGTGCCACCTGAATGCTTTCGCTTCTCATGTCTACTTGATAAGTCACTCCACTTTCTGGACACAGTGGAACGGTGCTGTGGTCTCAGCAGTTGGTATATACTAGTGCGGATGAGACTGCATTACAATTCTTTGTTTATATAATTCTGTGCTACAAACTTCTGGGCAGTTTGAGGACAAAGACAATTATGTATCCCTTTTTTTCCATATGTTCATTTCCCATGCAAATATTTGATGAATTTGAGCTTAAAAATACTGTTTGTGTATAGAATCCATTTAGGAGCACGTATGGTGTGCCTGGAACTGCAATAATGTGCAGGAGCTCTGTATTCAGGTGGACATTGGGGACTACGTAAATATTCAAGCAGAGGGGGAGCTTGATTGAGGTCCTGCTGAGTGCTGGATTCTGCAGTAAACACTTTATGTGGATCTCATTTAATCTTCATAAAAACTCAGTGAGACAGGTTTTATAGGCTCAAGGACAAGTAATACACCTAAGGCCACACAGCTTGTAAACTCAGTGGATTTATGAACCACAACAAAGAAAAGCTATGGAATCCAACAAATTACCAAGATGTATCCGTTTTCTTGGGCTGCAAAACAAATTGCCATAAACTTAGCAGCTAAAAACAATACCCATTTATTATCTCAGAGTTCTGTAGGTCACAAGTGCACATGGTCTTAGCTTAGGGTTCTCTGCTCAAGGTCTCACAAAGCCAAAATCATGGTGTCTGGACTCTTGCCTGCATCCAAGATCTTTCTGATTATTGGCAGAATCCAGTTCCTAGTAGCTGCAGGTCTGAAGTCCTTGTTTTCTTGCTGGATGGCAGCTGGGGGGCACTCTTAACTTTCGGACGTCACCCACATTCCTCATGGATTGGCCCTCTCTCCCTCTTCAAGCCAACAATGCCTCTCATGCTTCTAATCTCTGATTCCCCATCCGGCTGCCCTCTTCTGCCACCAGACGGAGAAAGTTCTCTGCATTTCAAGATTAATTTGAATAGATCAGGCCCACCTGAATAGTCTTCCTTTTTGGAAATTGTACTGGCCAGGTGCGGTGGCTCACGCCTGTAATCCCAACACTTTCCGAGGTCGAGGCAGGTGGATCACCTGAGGTCAGGAGTTCGAGACCAGCCTGACCAACATGGTGAAACCCTGTCTCTACTAAAAATACAAAAATTAGCCAGGCATGGTGGCGCATGCCTGTAATCCCAGCTACTTGGGAGGCTGAGGCAGGAGAATCACTTGAACCCGGGAGGCAGAAGTTGTAGTGAGCCAAGATCATGCCATTGCACTCCAGCCTGGGTGACCAGAGCGAAACTCCAACTCAAAAACAAAACAAAACAAAACACAAAAAAAACCATCTCAAAAAAAACAAAAAAAAGAAAATTGTACCATAGACAGAACACAGTCATGGGACCAAGATCTTATCATGTTCATAAACAGCATAGATTAGGAGGATGAGATATTTCCTAGATCATTACTAGAAAATCCTGCCTTCCACACAAGGTAAAGGCTAAGGATAGAAAAGTTAAGGATTATGGAGATTCACCTTGAAAAACACATATATATCTAATTTTATAATGTGCAGTTCATTTTTCCACTCTTTGTCAATGAAAGGCCAGCTAAATAAACTAATGCTAACAACAGCCGGTAAGATTCCACTTCAGCAGCTGTAAATTCACAAGTCACTACTCTCAGATGAGCCATCAATTCGTATTTTTTCCCAATACCAGAAGGTTGCATTGGCCTGAAATTATATTCAAGTCATCCTTACAATCTTGCTTCTTATATAAAGAGAAATGAAAAGCCATAATTGCTCCTTTTATTGGGAAGGTTGTCTTTCCAGTGAAATCACGGTCAAGATTATAAGGTGGGTCCAAATCAGACTAGAGCCGTGAAGGGAAGAAAGCGGTTCACGGCCCAGAGCTGCTGAACATTCTCTGCAGATGTGTTTAGACCTGCTTTAAATCTCTGGAGAGATGTGCAAGGGAGGGCCTCCAAAAGCCCAAGTAAATGAAAGTTCCTGTGCAATCACATGACCTTGGAACAAAGTTTTTTCTCCTGGTGAAATTAACCAAAGATTAAAGCCATAACTACAGGCTCATGAGTTATACTCTATTCATTACTTAGGTCCTGACTTAAGTTCTCTTCTGAAGAATAATCAATTATTATAAAGGCAAACATCATGCCTTCTTAAAAGTTGTTTTTCTGTAACAAGAATATTTTATAAATGAGAAATTCAAGTGTATTTTCTCAAACTAATAGGAGGTAATGAGCACAGTGAACTAAGATAATCTCAGTTTAAACAAACAGGATTTTCACTGATGCTGGACTTGAAAACACTATCCAGATTAATGACTTTGTTAATACCCAGTCACTGGGCACAAGTCCAAGTGTAGCATAAATATTCTTCCAGACTTGATGACAGTGAAATATCCTATGTTTAGCCCTCCGAAGGGATAACCAAGTTCTCAGTGATTGATGGACGGCAGCCAAATAGGTTCGCTTTTTTAGTATTGCTGTTTGTTGGAATGGGGTCGTGCTTGTGAAGAGATGGTGATGGTGTGTGGTTTTATAAGGAATTCTGCCATGTTTTATCCCTGTCTGCCCCTTCAAAAGAAGTGTGCGAAGAGAAAAAAGAAAGCTCTATTAACTCAGCCACTACTAGGACTCTGGAATATCTGTGGTTCCCCCAGGGGCTCAATATATATACTTGCCCTATCTCCATCTGGGGACATTGTGAAATGGAATTTGGGATTTATTGTCAAGACCTCTAATTACTAATATAGGCATTGACAAGGTAGGGGAAGGCAGTTACACACAGCACATACTGCAAGCCTTTGGAAGGTGTATTAAGACACAGTTGAGCTACAATATCTTAGGACTAGTCCAGCACTATTTAATAGTCATATAAAGCAAGCGACGTTTGTAGTTTTAAATTTTCTAGTAGCCATGTTTTAAAATATAAAAAGAAAACTAATTGTAATAATCTATTTTATTTAACTCAGTATATCCAAAACATCATTTCAGGCGGGGCACAGTGGTTCACGCCTGTAATCCGAACACTTTGGGAGGCTGAGGCGGGTGGATCACCTGAGGTCAGGAGTTCAAGACCAGCCTGGCCAAATGATGAAATCCCATCTCTACTAAAAATACAAAAAATTAGCCAACCATGGTGGCAGGCACCTGTCATCCCAGCTACTCAGGAGGCTGAGGCAGGAGAATCACTTGAACCCAGGAGGCCGAGGCTGCAGTGAGCCGAGATTGCCCCATTGCATTCCAGCCTGGGCAACAAGAGCAAAACTCCGTCTAAAAAAAAAAATCATTTCAACATGTGATTAACATAAAATTATTAATGAGATATTTTCCATTTTTGGTACTAAGTCTTTGAAACCCAGTATGTACCTTATGCTTACAACACATCTCAATTCAGACTGGCCACATTTCAAATAGCCACATGTGGCTGGTGCTGCCATACTGGACAGTGCTGGAATCCATGGGCCTAAAGACAAACTTCCACACAACATAAAGGAATTGAGAGGCAGCTACAAGTGGCTCACCTAGCGATGTTGCTAAATTATTTTGCTTCCTCCAGGGAACCCCAGAGACTAGGAAGAAGTTCTTCCAGGAAAGCCAAATGTTGAAATTCAAACAACATTCTAATCTAGATAGTCACGTTTTGAAATTTAAAATTTACACTTAGAAATTATTTCATCCATTGTGGAAGACAGTGTGGTGATTCCTCAGAGACCTAGAAGCAGAAATACCATCTGACCCAGCAATCCCATTATTGGATATATACCAAAAGGAATATAAATCATTCTGTTATAAAGATACATTCCAGCATATGTTCATTGCAGCACTATTCACAATAACAAAGACATGGAATCAACCCAAATGCCCATCAATGATAGACTGGATAAGGAAAATGTGGTATGTAGTATACACCATGAAATACTATGCAGCCATAAAAAGGAACTAGATCATGTCCTTTGCAATGGATGGAGCTGGAAGCCATTATCCTCAGCAAAGTAACGAGGAACAGAAAACCAAACACCACATGTTCTCACTTATAAGTGGAAGCTAAACGATGAGAACACACGGACACATGGAGGGGAAAACACATATGGGTCCTGTCAGTGGGGGCGGGGGGTAGGGAAAGCATCAAGAACAGTTAATGGATGCTGGGCTTAATACCTAGATGGTGGGTTGATCTGTGTAACAAACCACCATGGCACACGTTTACCAATGTAACAAACCTGCACTTCCTGCACATGTACCATGGAACTTAAAAGCTGAAGCAAAAAAACAAGAAAATATACAAATAGCCAACAAACATACGAAGCAATGCTCGGACTTATTTTATGTTGGAGACTGGAAGTACTTTTGCATGTCTTCTGTTCTCCAAAAGTTTGTGCAGTACTCTGGCATGTATTTAATTGTTAACTGTTTAAAAAAAATTTATGCCTTCTTTTGAAACCACCTTTTTTTTTTTAATCAGTTTTTTTTTTGAGATGGAGTCTCACTCTGTCGCCCAGGCTGGAGTGCAGTGGCATGATCTTAGCTCACTGCAACCTCTGCCCCACCCCACCAGGTTCAAGCGATTCTCATGTCTCAGCCTCCCGAGTAGCTGGGATTACAGGTGCCTGCCACCACGCCCACTAATTTTTGTATTTTTAGTAGAGACAGGGTTTCACCATGTTTGCCAAGCAGGTCTCAAACTCCTGACCTCAAGTTATCCGCCCAACTCAGTCTCCCAAAGTGTTGGGATTAAAGCCGTGAGCCACTGCACCCAGCTGAAACCACCTCATTTAAAGCGTCTGTTTTCTTACAGTTTCTTTCACCTCTTTAAATTTTAAAATCACTTATTCTGTTTTATTTTAAATAGAACATGTACAAATTGTAGAATGTTTAGAAAATACATACGCACCGCCAGATTAAAATGCCTACACCAAAAATAAAAAATATATAATTTACACTCAGGAGCTTAAGGATGGTGGTCTGGTTTGAGGAGGAGCTGTGTGTCCACTGTAAGCACGTGACTTTCATTTAGGTTATATGTTTGCTAGGGGTGGCTCGGGTGAGAGGCTTACGCAGATTATGTAGAGGTGGGCTAAACCCCCAAGTCATACCTGAGTGTGCACTGTAGCTCCTATAGAGGCAGGAATTTTGCTGAAAGTCGCCCCCCTGGTACTGAGGTGGTCCCTACTGAAGGTCATGGAAGCTGTGGGCAGAAGCAAACATGTGGGAAGAGCTGGGAAGCAGCATCCAGTATGAAGTGCTGGATCTAGCACCTTGAAAGATCATCACCAGAACAGAGGAGGCACATTGGCACCTGGGGGGTTTACCAGAAAGCCTGGTAGCTGGTACCAGAAAGCCTGGTAGCTCCATCCTGTGCTCCTGGGTGGAGCACACCAAGTAGTGTCAGCTACTCGGGAGGCTAAGGTGTGAGGATCTCTTGAGCCCAGAGGTTCGAGGTCAGTCTGGGAAACATAGTGGGACCTTATCTCAAAAATTTAAAAAAGGAAAAAAAAAAAAAAAACCGGCTAGAAATCACGAGCAGTGTTGAGACAGGACAACTAGGAGGGTGGGGCCACTGCTGAGGAGGTCGCAGGGGGTCACCTGGGAGCCAACCTCTGACACTGAGGGGAAGGCACAGACTGTGGGAGAGGCATCTGTTTGTTTTTTCTGGTGCAAGGAGAATAACAAAATGTGATCAGAAGGGCTAATAGACTGCAGATGGAGCTGAGCCCAGCTGAAGGCTTTGAACTGGAACCAGCCTTCTAATTTTCAGCAGTGCGTGTGGCCGGTGAAAAAGAAAGAGTGAAATTAAACAAGGGATCATCAGAGGCCATTATGAGTTACTCTCAATGGGTGAAATAGCAGATTATATTGAGAGAAATAGTAGGGATTTGACAGTGAAAGGAATCTGATCTGTATCCTGTCAACAATAGGGGAACTATTCAAAAGTTACATGCCAAAGGGTGGTGTGATGGGATGTGCACTTTAGAAAGCTCATTCCTTCTCTCCAGGGGCAGTAACACCGGGAGCCGGCATTAGTTTGGCGAGCATTCCAGTGACACGGGAGAGATGGTGGCAGTCTGAAGTCAGCCTGGAGAAGCTGGGATGCAGAGATGTGGGGAGGCTGAATTGCCCTTGTTTTTGGAGAGGGAAGGGCAGGAAGGGCACAGACAGGAGTGTAGGCCCACACCTAAGTCTCTAACTGGGCCAGCTGGATGAGAGCTAGTGCCGCCGCTGAAACAGACACAGATCACGGAGACATCAGAGGGGAGGCTGCCGGCAGGCGGCTGTGGATCTAAAGGTGGGTAGAGATAAGGAGGTTACCAGCAAATAATCATTAGCCCGTGAGGAGACCCTGTTACGTGTGCAGCACGCTAAGAAAGCTGATTGAATTATCAAACATCACTTCTGATAAGCAAATTCTGATCTATTTTATACTTAATAGAATAGGTGGTGAGTGAGGGAAGACTATAAACAGTGTAATTGGTAGTGTTTTCCTAGCCAAAAGGAGGCTTTTCGGTTTTTCTTTTGTCTCTGTTAGGTATTCCAAGTTCTGGAATTATTGCCAACAGTTTTCTCTTGTGTCCTGTTCCACTCAGGGTGGAATTCCTCCCCCACACCCGCACACGTGTGTGCACAGCTGTAACCTGATGGCTGCTGATGACCTGGCTCCCGTTCCCAATCTCCCTGGTGCGAGGCCCAATTTCTCTGCAGTTGCTCTCACCTGAGACCCTGCCTGTGCCTTGCACTGTAAAGTGGTCCTCTTGTTGCTCTTCACTTTGGCATCTAGGTGCTAGAAGGCCAAAAGCTGTAGGAGCTCTGGACCCTGCACCTGTGGATAACGTCACTGCTGGGTAACAGCCCTATGATCTCCATAAAGAAGTTTGCGTGGCTGGGGAGTGGCGAGGCTGCAACCGGCCAGGTGGCCCTGGGGAGGGAGAAGCACAATGAAAATGGACTCTGAGGCCCTTGGAAGAGTGTTGCAGGAAAAGAAATAGAGATTAGAGATGAGCTAGGGAGGCCTAAAAGAGCACGAAGGACATGGGATGCAGGCCCCTTGGCAGGGAGGCTGTGTGGTCTCGAGCACTACCTGGAATAAGCCCCTGACAGCCCCAGGATGGACGACCAGGTAAGGTAGCAGACCCTGGAGGGGAGCGAGAGACAGCCCCTCCTCTCTGCCTTTCTATCCCAAATAACGAGTGACCCTAAAGTCTCTTAAATGACTAAATGTAGCTCCCTCTCGGGGCTGGCCCCCACAGCAGGAATGGTGAGGTTCAAGAGAAACCAAATATGCTCTCACCTGTTTTCTGATGACTGAACTTAATAGCAAATAAGGCCTTTCATTTCCATACTTAGAAGACTGAAATTATAATACAAAGGAAAAGACTTCTGACCCCAAATATATTCATAGTAAAAGATAAGAGTTGTTCCAGTATTGATAGAGGTTAGAAAAAGGGATACTTCTCCTAGGTTGGAAAAGAGCCCTGAAATAGAAGATCAAGAGCCTAAAAGACCGATATTCTCAGCATTGCCATTTTATCTTAGGCTCTGTCTACCTGAAGCCAATTCAGACCAAGAGAAACAGCTGGAACAGTTTCCAGTGTGGGCAGTGATGGTCTTTGTCACAGCATAGGTCATTGTTTGAATTATTTTATCTGCATAAGATTTCACTTGGGGTTTTGTGTAGGAGAAGTATTTCACAAATCTCTATGTCATGAAATACTTCCAAGTATTCAATTACCCAAAAGATGCTTTACTACCCATGGCCATGAGCTCAGAGGGCAAATATGCTTACATCAAGAGGGACAGACGAAAATGTGAGGTTTTCCTTAATTATATTGGCTCCCTGGTTATATATAACAGGGACTACCTCTCTGAGTCTACAAAATCTTTTCTAGAGTGCCAATAACTTTCTTCCTTTGACTCAACCTCAGCCCACTCTGCCAGCAATGTGGGGCGGCCACAATCTGAAGCCTGTTTGCCAAGTTACGGGGGCTTGGAAGTCTTTTCAGCTGGCAGAACAGAGGTTTCCCAGCCCTTTAATTTATTTATTTATTTAGAGACAGAGTCTCGCTCTCGCCCAGGCTGGAGTGCAGTGGTGCAATCTCAGCTCACTGCAAGCTCCGCTTCCCGGCTTCATGCCATTCTCCTGCCTCAGCCTCCCGAGTAGCTGGGACTACAGGCACCTGCCACCACGCCCGGCTCATTTTTTGTATTTTTAGTAGAGACGGGGTTTCACTGTGTTAGCCAGGATGGTCTCGATCTCCTGACCTCATGATCCACCCGCCTCAGCCTCCCAAAATGCTGGGATTACAGGTGTAAGCCACCGTGCCCAGCCTCCCAGCCCTTTTAAAATGATCTAACATGCATACAACAGAGGTTGGAAGAGTGACTCAGCCACTGAGTGAGTGGACACTTTTTAAATCCATGATAAATATGCTGGAAAGCTATGTAATTGTTCCTCGTTAGGAACATTTCTTCCTCATTAGGACATTGAAGAATGCTGGAACACAATTCACTGAATCACTCTCAACATTTAGATCGCACTTTTAATTCACTTTAATGCATTTTCACATTTATTGTCTCCTCTTATTAAATGCCAGTAAAGGAGGTAGGGCACACTTTATCATTCTCATCTGATAGCCCTTCAACTTCAGAGCTTGTGTCTAGGACTAATGAGCTCACCGAAATCTCACTCTGCCTGACCTGCAGGTGAGGTCTGGAGGCAAACTGTCTATTTGGAGTATCAGTCATATAGTTAGTGTTTTTTTCTCTCTTCCAGACACAATGGGTGTAGATAAACGAAATGCAAACTGTCCATCCCTGATCCAGGGACTAATGGGCAGTAGGACCTAGCCAGATTTGCATTTTTTCATATAGACTTCTTAGAGTCTTAAACCAGGACTTGCAGTGAACAGTATTCTCAGAATAACTTGAGTACCAGCAATAAATAAAATGTCCTAAATAGTTAAATATTACAACTAATTAGAAATCTAATGTATTGAGATGCTTTTGGCTCAGAACACCAGACTTAACTTACAGAGGAGGCCGTGGCCAAGATTCTCCAGCTCGGGTGGCTTAATGAGGGTCTTTGTTCTGTACCTCTGAGTTCTCTGTTCTCTGTGTCTTGATAAGTTTTTTTTCTGTCATCCTCTCCCCTCTGTATGTGTATGAGAGTAGAAAGGGTGGGTGTGTATGTGTCAATTATCTGCAATATAACCAACGCCTGATCTATTACAAGAGCTTTCTGACCTGGCTACAAACACTTACATGCTTAGTTTTTCTCCTTTACTTTATTCTGACAGTTTTTATCTCAGATCACTGACACCACTGGTTATATCAGCCTCCTTTTCCCTCTCTTCAAGAAGAGAGAAACTGTTTATCTTAAGAAGTTTTATGGTTTAGGTGGAAAGGTCTGGCTTCCTGCAGAGCACTGAGAGGAAGATCCAAAAAGGAAAATAATCCTGTGTCTCTGGCATTTCCTGACTGCCCAAAGCATCCTTCTACAGCTGAGATTGATAAAAACTTCATCAGAGGCACTGGTCAATCAGACTCCAGGCTTTTAAAACATTACTTACTGTGTGAATCAGATTAGCGTTTAAGATACTGGTCTTTTTTCTGCAGACAATGTGACATATATTTTATCCATTTTGTATGGTGTCACATCCCGAAAAACTCAATACAGTCCCTAAAGTAGTTAAAAAACAAGTACAGTTTAAAATGTAATTTGACATTTCTGAAACACACGGAAGCTTTCTTGAATAAATGGAAGGATAGCTCCTATTCTTGCATAGGATGACTCAACATTATAAAGATGTCATATTCCCTAACTTAATTTAAAACCTAATGTGATACTAACAAGCTTTTTTTTTTTTTCCCAGATGGAGATTCACTCTTGTTGCCCAGGCTGGAGTGCAGTGGAGTGATTTTGGCTCACCACAATCTCGGCTCACCACAACCTCCACCTCCCGGATTCAAGCAGTTCTCCTGCGTCAGCCTCCCAAGTAGCTGGAATTACAGGCATCTGCCACCACGTCCAGCTAATTTTGTATTTTTAGTAGAAATGGGGTTTCTCCTTGTTAGTCAGGCTGGTCTCAAAACTCCTGACCTCAGGTGATCCACCCGCCTCGGCCTCCCAAAGTGCTGGAATTACAGGCATGAGCCACGGCACCCGGCCTACTAGTAAGTTTTTTTTAGATGAGTTGATACAAAGTTTACATGGAAAAACATATCCAACAATAGGTGAGAAAACACTGAAGAAAAGCTGTGAGAGCTGAGTAGCTCTATAGGACATTGAAACGTATTGTACTATAAATCCTCTATGATTAAAAGTGTGGTAGTACCACATAAATAGACAAATAGACTAGTAAAACAGGATAGAAAGCCCCAAAATAGACCAGAGTACATATCAAAAATTTAGTAGATTTTAAAGGTGGCATCTCAAATCTGAGAGCAAAACTTGACATTTTTCTAAATGTTGCTTTTAGCAATAGGCAAAAAGTGGAAATAGCCCGCATGTCTGTTGCCTAATGAATGGATAAACAAAATGTGGTATATTCACACAATGGAATATTCAGCAATAAAAAGAATGAAATACTGGTACATTCTGCAGTGTGGGTGAACCTTGAAAATGTTACGCTAAGTGAAAGAAGTCAGTCACAAAAGAGCATATGTTATATGACTCATTTATATGACATGTCTAAAATAGGCAAATCCATACAGACAAAGTAGGTTAGTAAATGCATAAAGCTGAGGGATGAGGGATAATAGGGAGTGAGTTTAGGGTTTCTTTTTGGGTAATGTTCTTTTTTTTTTTTTTTTTTTGAGACAGAGTCTGGCTCTGTCACCCAGGCTGGAGTGCAGTGGCGCGATCTCGGCTCACTGCAAG